>NC_143395.1:255925352-256228079 GCF_052110815.1 Crocodylus siamensis
CAGTGGGGATCCGCAGGGCTCGGTCCTCGGGCCCACACTGTTCAACATCTTCATTAGTGATTTGGATGAGGGGGTAAAAAGCACCCTGTTCAAATTTGCTGATGACACTAAGATGTGGGGGGACGTGGGCACACTGGAAGGATGCAACAGGCTACAATCAGACCTAGACAGGTTACAGGGGTGGGCGGATGAGAACAGGATGGGTTTCAACACAGACAAGTGCAAGGTGATGCACCTCGGGAGGAACAACCAGCACCATACCTACAGGTTAGGGAACTCCCCTCTTGTCAGCACGGAGGCGGAAAAGGATCTTGGGGTCATCATTGACTCCAAGATGAATATGGGCCAGCAGTGTGGGGAGGCAGTCAGGAAGGCCAACCGCACCTTGTCATGCATCCACAGATGCATCTCGAGCAGGTCCAAAGAGGAGATCCTTCCCCTCCGTGCGGCACTGGTCAGGCCGCAGCTGGAGTACTGCGTCCAGTTCTGGGCACCGCACTTCAAGAGGGATGTGGACAGCATGGAGAGGGTCCAGAGGAGGGCCACTCGCATGATCAGGGGACAGCAGGGCAGCCCTATGCGGAGAGGCTACGGGACCTGACCCTGTTCAGCCTCCACAAGAGAAGGCTGAGGGAGGATCTTGTAGCCTGTTATAAACTAGTCAGGGGGGATCAGCAGGCATTGGGGGAGTCACTGTTCCCCCGAGCACCGCCAGGAGTGACCAGGAATAACGGTCACAAGCTGGCGGAGGGTAGATTTAGGCTGGATATCAGGAAGCGCTACTTCACAGTCAGGGCGGCTAGGGTCTGGAACCAGCTTCCAAGAGAAGTGGTGCAGGCTCCTACCCTGGGGGTGTTTAAGAGGAGGTTAGATGCACATCTTGCTGGGGTCGTTTGACCCCAGTACTCTTTCCTGCCATGGCAGGGGGTCGAACTAGATGATCTGCTCAGGTCCCTTCCGACCATAGAAACTATGAAACTATCTTTTAAAAGCACCAGCAAATAATTGTTCCATTTCCAGAACATGTAATTAAAAAAAAAAGACTGTGTCCACCTAAAAACCCCCTAAAGCCTCATTTTACTATTGCTATCTCTTAATGATTCCAAGACATAGCTTGCTGAGGAGATGAAAGCACAGATTGAATATCAGGTTCTATGGGCTATATGCAAAATAATTAGCCATCACACAACTGGCATTGTATGAGCCCATCTGTTAAAGGTTTGGACATTTTGGTGTGGTTGTCTACCACAAGGGATACTTATCAAATAACCTTGAAGAAGAAATGCCAGCTCCAACTCTTTGTCTCACCCAGCCCACCTTACAGAAGCAGAATCATTCTCTCTCTCTCTCAAGGTAGACCCAATAAAACAAGGGATGTTCTTAAACTCCCACATTGCCTGCTTTTAGTATTGCAAGGTGATCAGATATGATTCAAATGTAAGTGCATTATGTCTTGAGGGAAAAAATAAATGTCTACTGATTTCCTTCTCCACCACCACTTCTTAATAATATCCTAATACCCTAGTGCCTTGCACATTCCTAGGGGCTGAACGGCCAAGAAGTTCAGTTCATGCCTCCAGAGACACAAGTTCAAGATCTATTCTGGACTCACGCTGAAGGCTGTCCCCAGTCAACTGAAATGCAAATGGGCAGCTCGCTTTCAAGCTGAGGAGTCAAAGGCAGTGCATGTGTGCCACTGCCTACAGATATTGGTGTCGTTAACTACTCACCCACAGGCTGCTATGGCTGAGCAAGCCTTTGACTTTGTCATGAACTTTGTACAGCACTGCTGCTGTTTTACAAATTCTGCTATTAACAATTACGCTATTGCAATTAGCACTAAGACTCTGAAACTGGAAAGAAAGACTTTCAGGAAACCATTTTGCACATGTAAAACAGAACTGCAGATGAGTAAATGCGTGAGGGATGAGATCATCAGTGGCAAACCACCTTTCCTCTTCATGTTGCCCAGGCACATTGCATTAGCTTCTATCATCACCAGCTCTGCTTCCTCCTAGCTGCATTTGCTTTCAAGTGCATACAAGTATGCGGATAGCTTTCTAGATCAGGTTTCTCTCTCCTCTAGAAAAGGGTAGTGAAAAGACACGGACCAGTTCCCATTCATTTAGGGTTTGTCTACACTGCTTCTTTGCTGTGCCTGGAAACGCTGCTATGAAGCATGCCCCGCCAACTCACTCCTGCTCAGAACATGAAATCCCAGAAACAGAGATAACGCAGCTCCCAAGGCACGTGTCAGTAAGCCTGCTCAGGGCAGCGAGTTCTGGGGGTATGCTCAGAGCTGCTGGAAGACAACTAGGGATTTAGCCTGTGCACAGAGGAGAGAGGCCATGGTTAGCAGCAGCCAGCCCAGTGGAACAGCAGTGTAGACACTAGAAGTGTAGACACTAAAAGTCACGACTAAAAGTGTTAACTACAGCAGAAGTTTGAACACTTCGTAGTCTGAGGAGCTTGTTAGCTCACTCAGGCACCCCCAGTTTACAAACATATTCCTTGATGCATCAGAGGGGGAAAATCAGTACCAAAATACCTCAGTTCCTCTGTTCTCACACAATATTTCCAAGACCTTGCATCCCAAAGTGTCATTTTCACCAGCTATTTTTATCTAACTTTTGACTGGCTATACAGCTATATTAAGTTTTCAATTCTAAGAACCCAGGTAATCAACCACACCCTGCAGAGCCAAGCGTGATCACTGCTGAGTGCAGAAAAACTTGGCTTTCTGCTCCCCAGTCAGCCCTGCACAGTTTGCAGGTTTTGGAAGAGCCCAAGAACAATTCCTGTCTATCGGCAAGGAGATGGGGTTTTCATATGGTTGCCATTCCCTCCCCATCAGAGTGTGTTTCAGTGTCTCGGTCACACAACACACAATCTCAACGTGCCTGCATGCCTTTGTATATCAGTTACGGTTAACAGTGTGTAGACGTTACATCAGGAAGGCAAACACACATCACTATTACATTTTAAAAACTCACTAGACTACTGTATAAATTGAATTCAACATTTAATATTTTAATGCATACCCTACTGTTTATGTCCTGGGTGACTCCCAGAAGTCTCCTGGACATTTAAATCTAGTTTTTGGAGACTCCAGGACAATCCTGGAGGATGGGCAAGCCTATTTGTACCAGGACTCCTCTTCTTCAAGGATTTTATAGTCTGTCTGGCTCAGGGCTCCACACACTGTTCCTCTGCCCTCAGCCACCTCTTCTTTCAGCCCCACTGTACATCTGGGCCCTGGAGAGGCAATCTGTAGCTGCCTATCTTCCCAGCATCTCTCCCTGCCTAAACAACAGACTGCCTTTTAAATATCCCACCTGTCCCTAAACCCTCCCTTACTCCAGAAGGCTTGTCAATCTTCTCTCCTCTTGAAACAACAACATCTCATAATTCAGAGGGACTGATACTCCAGCCTTAAACAGACTGGAGGATTCATAAGTAGAACTGGTCAGAAAGCAACTTATTTTCACAACAGATTTTGAAAGGAAATATTTTAGCAGAAATGTTTTGGTATTTTATTGAGAAACTGAAGATTTTTCAACTTGCCTTTTTACATCTGTTTGAGAATCACCAACATTTTTGCTCCTTTTTGCAGGTGAGCAGGTGGTATCCACACTTTGCTCCATATAATAGACACATATAGTACAAGGCCAAAATTAACCCCGTCCTGTGGTTTGTGTCCATCGGTAGGTCAAACAACAACAGTACACGATCTTCTATCTGAGCTTTCTCCCTAAGCTAACCCACTGATTGAAATTCCACCAAGACCTCCTTGTCTCCTCATCTTAATTCTCTCTAACAAGAAGGCTATGCCATCTCTCTCATGTCCTAGTGGATATAGAAACTTACTCAGCATGTCTGTCCAATGGCATAATTCTTACTAACCGTGTGTGTCAGTGGGTAAAACCTGCATTCCTATGCAGGGTCAGACAACCGCCAAGTTGATTTTCTCTGAATTTAGCTGCAGATTTCAGTGACCTTTACAAAACAAGTCAAGAGTGTTATTTCTGTCTTGGGACTGAGTGATATGTACAATGTTTTTTCTGATCAGTATTTCTCTCTTTTCCTTTCCATTCTCCCCAACACACCTTAAAATGCAGCTGGACTGATTTTGCTCAAACTTTCCAGAACCATTCACTTGTGTCTGAGAGAGGCAAGCATGGAACATTTGAACCCAAAAGCAACTAGTTTGACAAAGGCATGAGCAACTGAAAAGGTAGGTTGAAACGGAAGCTAGATTTCAACTTAATTATAACATGGACTAACCATTCTCTCTGTAAGGGCCTTGTTACACATTACACTGTGAGCTGCTCAAATGTTGATCAGTGTTAGTACTAGCTCAAGTTTGGAGCAGGGACCTGGAGGACTGAAGGGTAAGAATCCCCCCTTCCCACTCTGGGCTTCCCACTTCACCCTGGGGCTCCCCCCAGTTCCCCACCCCCACTATTGCTTGTGGTTCCCTGCACTGTCTGTGCAGGGAAGCAGGCAGGAAGGGGTTAACCTGCCTGCCCAGCCCCCACTGCCACCCTGCTGCTCTTCTCTAGGCTGAGTCCAGCCCAGAGAGCAGCAGCAGTGGCAGCAGCCTGGCAAGCAGGTTAACCCTTCCCTGCCTGCTTTTCCAGGACAGAGCACAGGTAGTCAAGTAAATGGGGTGGGGGGCAGCAAGCAGAGACCTGGGGTATTGGGGAAAGGAGAGGGGGCAGTGGGCCCAATCTGGGCTGGTAGGGAATGGGAGTAGGTATTTATACTAATGTGTAGCCTAGAGTAGTTATACCTTAAGGTAAAAGATCAGAGAAAACTTAGGCTGGAGTGTCATAACTTTAAGTCACCTTGGGCACTTTTACATGTGCGTCAGGGGTGGGGGGAGGAGGGCACTTTAATTACAGTGGCTCCAAGAGCTACTGTAATTAAATTCCTACAGCGCCTCATGTATCAGCATTCCCATCCTTAAAAATGATACTGGGGGCACTTGAACTAAAACTCATTGAATGAGCTTTAGTTCAAGCACCCCCACCACCATTTTTACAGTTTAATGTTGAGTCTAGAGTGGCTATACCTTAGTGTAACACAAGCAGGGTATCACAGATCAGAGATAAACCTAGGTTGGAGTGTCATAAAACTAAGCCACCTAAGGCACATTTCAAAGCAGAGTCGATTAACTGAGTCTGTTCTGACATGCTGTGATTACAACATATTGGAGCAGCCTCTGCACTTGGGTACAGGCAACCCTAAGAGTTTAGGATTAGTTTCAGGTGTTAATATGTGGACAATCCTGGGATTAGGAGCTCAAGGAGCTGCCTAAAATTAATGCGCAACAAGTCCATCACTCAGATTTTTATTTATTGCAGGTTCTTTACAGTTTCAACAATTCCAGCCATCTGGCCTTCTTCAGGAAGATGATAAAAACATCAGTCTGTTTAAAAGTATTTTTTGGATGAAACTGAATGTTAGTTACTGCAACATATTGTCTCCAAAAGCCAAATGAATGATTCTAAGGGGGAAATCAGAGAAGCTAAAAAAATAACTATACGGTAAGTAGAGAGGGGCAGGGAGGAGAAACAAAGACCCACTGAGCCATCCTCTAGCTAGCCTGATATTGTATCTCAGATAATGAGCATGACTCAAGTTTCAGAGGTCTTTGGAAAAGGCAAGCTGTTTCACTCCGTTCAGGGAATATACACATGCACATTAATGAAGAGTAAAGTGGCAGGAGAATGGCATATTAACTAAACAGTTTTATAGAAGGAAAGGGGCTGAGAACTGGATATAATGGTTTAAAACTTCACAGCGATGTTTTAAGTCAGTGAGGTCTCCCAATTAAACTCTGTATGGTATTTGCCTCCAATGCCTGGAAAAAAGCCCCCACATGTACTTGAGTTTGTCCAAACTGTGCCAGGCCACTTACTGCCAACAATAAATAAATGTTTACATTTATCGCAAACTGTAATAGCAATTATTTCCTTGTGCAAAAACGTTTTCAATGACAAGTCAAGACATTTATTGGAATTCTGGTCACAGGGGATTTCTGTTGTTTATGGAGGACAGGAAGAAACCACTCATGGCTCTTTAAACTTTAGACATTTATTATAGTGCCATAAAACCCAATTTTGCTTACATGGCTAAAGCCAAATAAGATAGTTCTGTTCATTTAAAACTAAGCTAAACATAATGGCATTAAGGAAAGAAATTCTTGGCTCCAACATATGTTAAGAGAGATAAAGTAATGGATGGGACAAACAGTTTCTGCTGTTCCTGGCATAGCCTCTGAAACTTTGGGCATTCAGTGACCCATTCAAAGATGACATTCACTGCTCTATTCCATAAAGTCATGCCATTAGTATCACTTCCATGTGACAAAAAGGTCCACAAGTCTCCCTTGCATAGTTATCTTTAAAAAAAGTCCCCTGCATGCCAGAAGCCTCCACCTCCTGCTACTTTCAGCTTTTATTTTCCATTTCAGAGAATTTTTTATTCCATTTGCTTGTATACCACACTCACCTTTCCCCAAAAATTCCGGCCTCCAAAACTGGGGCGTGTCTTAAGTGGAGAAACTGATTTTCTACATCAAAATACACGTATGGAGACACTGCTGCACAATAGCTGCCAGGTAATCTCTCTCATCCAGCAAGCAGGAGAGGTGGAGTCTGTTGTTAACCCTTTCGAAGATGCTCTCAAATTGGTAGCAGTGTTTGACAGCTATTTTGCAGCATAGCCTTTCCATGAAAAAGCCAGCTCTAGGTTGGCTCTTTTATTTTTTCTACATTCTGCCTTCCAAAAATAGTATGTGCATCTTATTTGAGACCATGTGGTATACGAAAAAATATGGAATTAGTTCCTATGAATATATAATTTATTCTTTACCATATGTTTATTATAAAAATGCCCCCCAACACATACACACACATGCACATGGATCCAGCCCCTCTAAAAAATGAAACACATTGTTTTTGAAAAAGACTGCAATATCCTGTTTTGACACATCCAAACCTTTTTTTTCCCCACTTCATTCCTTTACAGCTGAAACCAGGTGCTGAATACTACCCACATTTGTGAATAGTTTCAGCTGCTCTGAACTTTGGGAAATAAAGATTCACTGAAAAAAATGTTCTGCGTTCCGTTAATAAAAAAGGAGGACTATTCAATTAGTCATTTAAAAAAAAATTATTTTCTGCAATAAACTACGTATGTAATAACTGATATCAAAGAAGAATGGAAAGAAAGCCACATAGAATTGTTTGTGTGTCCCAGAAACAGCATGTTATCTGGACAGAAACCTTGCTATCAGAAACTACAACTTAACCACTAGAGTTTGAAATAACTCACCAGGTATCTTCCCACATTGAATGCTGGAATTTGCTGTGGTCCATGCAAAAAACTCTCTTCAACTTTGATATAAGCAATGCATATACTGGGGCCACAGACTGTAAAAAGAAAGGAGGTTTCCTAGATTGGCAGTCTCTGAGCTGAGACTCTTTTGCCCTGCTCTATAATTTGTTGTTGGGGGACCCTAACCTGGAATGCACACTACATTGGATGTGTAGTCCAACTCAAAAGCAAAAATGAGGTAGAGGTTAAAAATAAAGGAAATTTTCTACCCCTAGCAAAACAAAACATAATAGAAAAGCATTCACAAGTGGGCTTA
Source organism: Crocodylus siamensis (assembly GCF_052110815.1). Taxonomy (NCBI): domain Eukaryota; kingdom Metazoa; phylum Chordata; order Crocodylia; family Crocodylidae; genus Crocodylus; species Crocodylus siamensis. The sequence goes on from NC_143395.1 coordinate 255,933,013, forward strand.
TTTTGACCATAATTTTGTATGACAATTCAGCACAATGTACTGCTTTCTTTTTATCTGGGAGGCTTTTGTGGAGCATGCATTCAGTTTGACACATCACATAACCTGTTCTGCTCCAGTTAAAATTAAATCCCTATTCTAAGAGTGAAAAATTAACTAAACCATGTGGGATGTTAAATGTGGCTTTGTACAAGCACATTAAAAAACTGACCTCATTGTTTCTTCACCTCCTGCGTGCAATCAAATTCTGATCAAAGTGTGGAAGAAGACATCCTCTTCCAGAAAGTAATAGTTTTCTCTCTATTGATTACAGGGTTCACATTGTATTCCAGAGGTTTACACATCTCTCAGACAGACGCTGTAGGAACATGTGCAGAGACTGCAACTGGTTTCATAAGAAGCATAAACCTACGAGAGGCAGCCAGAACAGAGATTGTAACAATAAGCAAAAAAGTAACATTCATCAAATAAATAGGATGTAAGCAAGAATGTTGTCTATAATGCATATACCACCACTATCACTAATATTATTACTGAAATGGGGTCAGCGCTGCCTAGCAGTTAGAGAGCTCACTCTGGTGAGATTTGGGAAACTTGATTCTATGTCTGTGCCTTTGGCTCACTGGTGACAGTGACCAGGTCACTCTGGGCATTTTTACATGTGTTGGGATGTGGCATTGGGTGCTTTTAATAAGTGAGCTGTGCTAATTAAAAGTGCCTGCACATCATGTATATCAACCTCACCATGCATCCCCGTACTGGAAAAATGGCAGCAGGACACTTTGAACTAAAGCTCTTCGAACGTGCTTTATATCAAAGTGCACCACAACCATTTTTTTCAGCGTGGAGACGCACGGGCACGTTGATACATGTGACATGGAAAGTTGCCAGAGTGCGTCAATTTTCATGCTGCAGAAGACTCAGTTAATCATTGTGTTAGAACAGACTCCGCACACACGTGTAGAAGCCCGTTATCTTTCTGTGCCTGTTTTCCCATTTCTAAAATAAGAATAACTTTCTTTGTGGTGTGCTTTTAAATCTTCTCATGAAAAGTGCAGAGCTTGGTATCATCATTAATACTCGATTGAGTCTGCTCCGTTGCGCTGGATTTCAGAACTCCCTTGTATCCCATTGACTAGACAGAGGCAGGGCTGAACTACGTTAGCTCAGGTGGCTCAGGAAGACCTTTGACTCTGAAGTTACAGCCTACAGCTTGGTACAGATGTTACACTTAATGCATGTTAAGTACACAGGAAAACTTTTAAAGTTATAACAAAACAGACCTTCACGGCATTTAAGGCACTTTAAAAATGGCAGATCCTGCTCTAAGTTAACCTTCAGTGGATACAGTATTAAACTAAAGTACTTTAGATTAGAGCACTTTTTTGAACGTGTACCATATCCATCACACTTCAATGTAGATTGCATTTTGCTGCCATTTCAGGGCCCCCCACTGGGTGCTTGGCTAGCCTCAACTAGTGCACATCTGCTCTGGGCAAACACTGGCCCAGCCCCACCCCTGGGCTGTCACAGGAAGGAGAAAGAAAAGGCTCTGTCTACTCCCTCCACAACCAGGCAGGGGGAAGCAGGTGAGGAAATGGAGCTTCTCTGCCATGTAAATCAGTCCCCCTATTCTATAATTTTTTTAGAGTGAGGAAATGTAAATTTCTTGGCTTTTATGTCAGCCTACCAGACAACTATTTGGTAAACTTTCTTTCCATTGCCTCCTTAGGCTTTGTGCAAACTGAACCTCTGAAGTAAAGGGGGGCATTGTATATCAGTTATCCCATAAGAAAAGTGAAAGATCAAAGGTCATCACAAGAGGAAATTTGGGCTAAGCACTCCAGGTTTCCCATCTCCCTCTTCAGGAAGTGCCACAATCCCAGAGTGCCATGAAGTCTTGTTTAACCTTTGAACTTATCAAACAACACTCAACAAGCACTTAGATCAATTTTCTCCCAAGATACTGAGAAAATAGAGACAAAGAAGCTGTACTCTCTCTCAGTCTAACATTTAAGGAGCTAGAGTAGCAGCATATTCAGATTTCTCCTAGGTTTTCAGAGTGATTCTTTATTTAAGAAGAGATCTGCATGTTTGTAGCTTAGCTGTTTAATGTAACTTTATACAATCTGGAGAAAAAATTATTTTGCCAATCAAACCCTTGAAATGGACTCATTACCTGTTCAGGTACATCTTATAAAAAAAAGTACATGTTGTTTGTGCTGGCATATATGATCTGAATGATCAAAAAAAGTCACAATTCTCTAATTTATTTTAAAAACATGGAATAAGATAATACTCATTCCACCTAAAATGCAATAGTTACCCAGATGTACACTTGGGGATATTATAACTCACATGGTTTGGTAATAATTGCTATATTTACAGTCAGAGGTTTGTTAAAAGAAGTTACACCAAGGAACAGGTAGGAAACAGTGGCAGAATATACAGTAATCTCCTTTGCTTCATAGTAACAGATACATGCCTTTTATATGCCATTTTTAGAAACCAAACTCTCACAATATTAGAATCACAGATGAGATCAAAGAAATGTAGTCAATGTTACCGTTAAATGTTTGAAAGACTGTTTCTAGGTTAGCTAACAGCATCTCCAGAGAGAAGAGAAACAGAGTGTGGATCATGTCCCTTGGTTCACTGGAGTAGGACTGGCGCAAGTGAGGCTGGGTGTGCAGGTTAGGCGGATGACAGGATGATGGAGCTGTCGTTCCAGCATTCACTTTACCAGAGAATTTCACAATGAGAAGCTACAGTAAGCAGAATTCCAGTGAGTCATTGTGGTGTTTCTGCTCTTTATTTGTAATAGGACAGAAAGATAAAGTTTCACACATCGGGCCGCTCAAGTACCAGTACTCAACTTCCAAGGAGTAACAACGCACCTGCAACCCATGAGGACAGTGGCGACTTTCTCTGCCCCTGTGATGCTGAGGTGATGGTGTGGCTACGTAAGGTGTCATTTTGCCCCCAACCCCCAGGAGTTGGTGCCCAGGTTGGCTGCCGTAGCCATCCCATTCTAGTTGCTACTGCTCAACTATTAGGTTGCAGCTAAGAGATTGTTACAAATATGCCTGAGAAAAATGGAAATACTTTCCCAGCTGTCCGGCTCTTCAGCACTTAACACCCCAAGTCCTAGAATGTTATTTATTCTCCTGGACTATTTTCCCCTGAATATGCACAAGAGAAAATGCACCCTGCAGTTGAAGCATGGTTTCTAAGTAAAACTTGCTAGTCGTCGTATTCTGTGTCCTAGAACTGGGAACTTTTACATCTGAATGGCATCCATGACTAACCTATTTGAATGTCTATGGGAAATCATACTGAGAGCTGAACAAGATTGGTTTGGCAATAAAGGGTAAAATGTAGTTCCCCATTACACCAGTGGAACAAGGAGCTGGTACTGGAATCTGGTAAACACGAAGAGTGAGGCAGAATCAGGGCTCAAAACTCTTGACAAAAATAGGTAGGATGCCCCGGGTCATGTCAGCCCTCCACCCAGAATAGCCTCTAACCTCTGCTTCCTGGGGCCACTGCCTATGTAGAACATTGTTCTGGCTATTTCAGTATAGCCCTTCCCCGTGCTCTTATCACCAAAGGGTTAAGGCAAACCCTCTTGCTCAGGGAGACTACTGGCAACCTTCCTTGACTCACTTGGGAAGAGCCCTGTGGCCAAGGTCTTTTCTCCCTACTCTCCTCCCTGCAGACTCAACAAGGGGTCTCAGACTCTTGCCATCTAATTAAAGTGTTTTGATACTTGCTTTTTTTCTTAAAGCCCCAACTCTTGGAGTCACAGACTTATACAATGCCCACATTTAAACAAATTTAAAAAATGTAATTCTTCCCCTCTTGAAAACATAATCCCTGAAGGTTTAAAAGCCAGAGCAAAAGCAAAGTGTTACATATTATTTTTAAAACTCTCATGATTCTTGGAGGGCTTAACTCATCATTTCCTCTTTGAAGGAGCATAATGAGCAAGGTATTAGTATACAGTCCTACCCCCACTTCCCAGCTAGGTTTATTAACCCCTTGTGACCCTCCCAGGGAACTACAAACTGCAGACTGGCCGTCCTTGAAAAGATTAGATCCAGGCTTTTCCTAAAAGAGACAGCCTACCCCATGACAACTATTATAGTTTACAATTTTGCTACTGTAACATATTGAACTATTACTGAATAAACTTCTTTTAACATATTTGAAACTAATTAATATTTTCAAAACTTTAAGACCCTCTGATGAATGGCTTCCTATAAATGTAAATTGCCTTCCAATAACCTATACTATTAGACAGTACAATGCAAACTGTGAAAAAAAAACACAGTGTAGATCATCATAAGGATGAAATATCAAACAGTTTTCCATATATATTGAAGCATCAAGTGCTCACTGCATACAGTAGCACCATTCCTGAGACAGCTCAGAATTGTTTTATTATGCCTCTTGGTATGATAAAACTGCTTCCCAGCTGCAAAAAGGAAAGAAAATATGCAGCAACTACTGTTGAATAGAAAAACACTCCCAGAGATTATCTCAGTAGCAGCCCAGCGTAGGACTTAAGGTCAAAAGCCCACAAAACTTGGTGCCTACAACCCCAGTGTTGCTAAAAGCATGCATAACAAAGTTACAGACAAAAAGGAAAAGGGCCAAGGAGAGCCCAAAATTAGTATGACTACCAAGCTAAAAACCTTCAAGAACTAAGAGTAGGAGATTGCATCAGAATCAAACAATGTAGAATCATGGTTTTTGGAAGTAAGCTGCACAAACTCAACAGGTAAATCCTCGCTCATGTAAAGTAGCAGTGGCTGGCTATATATTTCATAGGAAGACTCATGAACATCAGGGCCTGAGGCTGAGCCTCCTACTAGCCCATCCCACCCTTCTATGTGCTTGGCATTCACCCAGGCTGGAGGTCACTAGCACAGGAAGTCCACCAGTACTATTTCTGATCTGATCCTTCTGTATACTACACTCTGCATCCATGGCCCATAATCAGAACCAAGCACAAAAAGGAGAGAAAAGTAATGGGAAGATAGTTTCTTAAAAAGTCTCAGTTCAAGCAGAGCCCTGCTAGGAAGCAGTCTGCCTGTTACTCGTCTCTCCTGTGTTTCAAGCACAGCTGTGGCAAGGTAAATTAGACAGATAGAAGTGGCTACGGGCAACCTTCAGGGACGATTAGCATGCCTGAAGTGGAGAACTTAACAGCGCTGCTAGGGTATACACTCAGCACTGTCATACATTGCTTCATCTCTGAGATTGGCATGTAAGAAGTGGGAGCAAGCGGGCAGGGTATGCTTCGTAAGTGTGCCCTTGGGTGCAGCAGAGACATGCTCTTAGAGAGCAGCGCTTTCAATATGGTGTGGAGAAAGAAAGAAAACTTAAATGTTTCAGTGGCCTGGAACTCTGCCTTTATACCTGCCTGGGTGATGAATAGTAAAAAAAAAAAAAAAAACCTTCTTAATATTTTGGGCCTAGACAGGACCACATCAGCCTGGTACAGAGATGCTGCACAACAAAGCAATGTGTGACTTATATACAGTTATCAAATTGTGGTTATTCAACAACAATGTAAAGAAACGGCCATCATTCTGAAGTTGATTTGGTGACTGAATGGGGATTTTAGAGTAGCCTAGCCCATATGAATAGTTACATTTCTATCAGAAGGTGCAAGCTGTTCTCTTTTAATTGATTTTGTGTCCTGTACAATGTACCATACAAAACATGTTTTTTAAAAAGTTTGTCCAGCTGTGTACAGCATAAAACTTTCCAGGAAGACCTTTGGTCAGAGGAATACTGTAACTCTATTCACTGCGTTTAGGGCCTCTGTTGCTTTGCTGTCCAAATAATACATGTATGGCTTTCAAGCTGGTTAAAAGGAGTTAAGTGGAGGAGGGGAGAGAGAGGGGAAAAAAATACAGCCACCTGAACACCCTGGATGAAACTTTAGCAGCCAAGCTGAGACTCTAAACCGAATGTGTATCTTTGTTTCAATGCATTGAAACACATTTTTGCTGGGTTCTATGGATTATTATAGCACCCAAGGTTTTCCAAAAACATCAGACAAGTTTACCACAGAAATTAAGCTGTCTACCATCTGTAAAAGATTTACTCAAGAGTTTTCTTAATTCCCCCCCCCCGAAATACATTTAACTTAATTCTTTTAAATGTTTTGCCTATCATTCAAGTCCATATATATCAGGCACTGGAGAGTTGGCAAGATTTTTTAGGGCAACTTTTTTCTTCTGAAGGATTAGTTGTGCATTGGTGAGCTGGAATTTTATATGCAGAGTAACACTCTGAATATGAATTATTTCTTGGGAAACACTGCACCTATTCTTGGGAAAGTAAAAACTTTACTAGGAAATTCAGCTGAGGAACTGGGATTAACACCCTTTATTCTCCTCCCAAATGGTGAGTTATTTTCAGAAAGTTTGACCAGACTTAAATTTAATTTCTGCCCTACGTTGTATTTAGAAGCTGCCTGCAATTAAATAGGTGCACTCAAATAATGACATATACATACTAGTCAGCATTGTTAAGAGGGGGAAAGCTTGTATTTTCTCAGCAGAGTTTAGAATACCTTGCGTCCCAGCTAAAACTGTCACGGGAAGGCCAAACAGGATTCATTATTACTTCCTATCAAGGTTGCTAGCCTGTTGATTGTTTCCACTTGTCTGTTTTACCTGAATGTTTCCCCTTCCCTCAAGTCTTTTGTATTGAACCTATTCCAAAGGCACTAAAAGTGTCATTTCACTCTCTCAGCCAAACCCGGATTGTTTGCCCAGCAAATAACCAACTCATCTGCAGCATGCACCTTTTCCCTAAGCATTTATACATTTATTATGGCTTATGGTATGGTGCTTCAAGAACTTTGGGGCAGTGGGCTGAGAGGAGCTTTAGAAATAAATTGATTATCCCTTAAGTGTTTGACAACATAAAATTTGCCGGCGCGTAAACACTAAGGGATTAGCCAAATTAAATTTTCAGCAGTGATTTTGGAAGACTGGTGTTTGGGTGCCCAACTTGAAATGCTTTAGAATGACTTGAGTTTCATATTGTGCTGAACATGCCCACTTGGTACCCCCTCAGGGTGGACTTAAAAAGCCAAATCACCAAAAAAACCCTAATCACCTTGAAAATTTAGGTCTGATTCCCTGCACTAGAAAAGCTGGTATTTTTACACCCATTATAAGCATTTGCACACATTAAATGATAACAGCCCCTACACTTTTTAAGTAGATCAGTAAAGAATTGTTTAAGTAGCAATTATCATTATTACAGTGAGCCAAGAAAAGACCTCATTACCTCCCACAGGTTTTGACAGTCTTTAATCAATTAGACATGCAAAAAACTAGAACTCTTGGTTCCAAAACCCTACCTTTTATTAGACCAACTGGAAAATGGCAAGAAAATTGTCCTTTTCTGCAAGCTTTTGGGATCAAAGTCCCTTCGTCAAGCTCTGGGAAAAGTACAGATGGTACAAGATGGTAAAAAGTCCCCATAGGTAAAAAATAAACTTCGTTTTTGCACAGAGGGAGCTGAAGAAGGAAGATTGTCCCTCTGGGTCCATGAGAGTGTCTTTGAGCTGTCTTAAGTAGCTCTTTGAGGGAGCTGTGGGCAGGCAGGGCCAGGGCCAGGCAGGCACTGCACAGGACTGCTGTGCTGGAGGCTCTCTGTGGGTGGGCGAGCCCTGGGCCTGGCTGGGGCTCAGGCAGATGGACACCTTGTCCTACGTGGATGGGGGCAGCACTGGGGCTGGATGCTCAGAGCAGGGTCTGGGTGGCACAGGGAGAAGCAGGTGCAGGCAGGCAGGCCAGCCCCTTGGGAAGGCGGCAGCCAGATAAGGACGGGGGCTGGGCAGAAAGTGGGGGCTGCCCCAGGGCTCTGCAGGCTTGGGCTGCAGCGGGCAGGCAGGGGTGCCCAGTGGTACCTGAGGTGGGGCCCAGCCCGGCCTGCACAGCTCTGGAGGCACAGGCCATAGCCGCCTTGTGGATGAGGGTACGCTGCCTGGCTGGGGCAGGACGCTGGGCTCAAAGGGCTCTGGGCTCAGTCTCCCTGCATGCTGGGCACAGCACAGGCAGGGCAGAGCTGCCCCTGCTGCATGGGCCTGGCTGGTGGGAGCCTCCCAGGCTCTGGGAATGGCTGCCACAGGTGGCGCTTGGGGCCTGCAGCACAGCAGCCTTGCACAGAGCCTGCCCCAGCCCCGGCCCCTGGAGGGGAGCTGTGAGTGGGCAAGGCCAGGGTCCAGGCAGATCAGGGCAGCCACAGCAGCTGTTCCTGGAGTCCAGGAGGGCTCCTATTCTCAGGCCCTTGCACCGGGGGTGGCTGCACTCTGCCTACGTGTGCAGAGTTATACTGACCCTGACCAATGAGGTAGCATCTCAGACGCATAGTTTAAATGTCAGCATGACAGCATCTCAGTAATATCCTGTTGGGCACAAACACCATTCTTCAGGCGTTGGAGAGAGTCTGCTGTTGGTTTGGGTGCTGTCCTGGGTAGATTAGAGCCAATATGCAAAAATACAGATATGTAATTGATTAGTATCTTGCTTATTAAATATAGTAAGTGTGTGTGTGTACGTGTGTGTGTACATTTAAGAAAGAGTAAAAGCATTTCCTTCCTCAACTTTTTTATAGCCCACAGCCCTGCTATTGTTCTGGGTTAACCTCAGGCCAAGGAGAAGCTGGACAAACACAGAAGACAACATGGGGGTCTTGTCCGAGGGAATACACAGGTTCTGGAAAAGGAAGAGCAGGACACGAATCTCAATTCCAACCACGGGGCATAGCATGACAGGTGTAAATAAAGGGCAAAGGGAGGGTGAAAGGCTTGGGAGGAACACAGGGATCAAAGGATGGGGAGGCAAAATTAAAAGGGGATGTAATGAGGGCAAGCTTACATGGAGATTTACATGTCCAGAGGTCACCTAGGCCAACCCCCTGCCAGAGATAGGATCATCCCAATTCAAAACACCCTAGACAAATCCATTGTCCAACCTATTAGTAATATTCCAGTCAACCATGACACAACCACAAGACACAACACCCTAATCTGCCACAGGTGAAGTGGGTCGAGAAGGGCAGCCAAAGTCCTGCTGCTACAACGGTTGTTAAAAATACACTCAAGAGATCCAAGGAAGATATTCTCAGACACCTCCATCTCCATCATTAGAGCGCTGAAATGATGGAGTCCGCTCTGCTACACAAGCCTACTATCCTCTTCCCCTTCCCCCAGGCACAAGCTAGAACAACCTCTGCATAGCATTGGTACTCCTGCTTCAAGGCTTTCAGGAAAGCATTTCTACAGCACTTCTCAAAGTTTGCCCCAGATCCCAGTTGAGATATTTAGACTAGGAATCCTTTCCTTTCTCATGTCCATCTGACAAGATATTTAGCAGACTTTGCAGATTTGTTGGAATGTGACAGGCCACACCAAACTTGTCACCTCTGGCCTGTCAACTGCGTGCCTTAGTGCCCATGATACCCCAGCCCCCAAGCTAGGAATGTGGGGCTGGGGTTTCCCATAAAGCAAGGGGATGAGGCTAGGAGCTCACATGTGCTACCCAGCTCCCACCATCTCCATTCATTTGGCCAGCCTCTAATCTGCATCAGAGCCAAGCAGCCTGAACTGTGCACACAGACTCCACAGCAGGCCCAGGCACGTACAGCTTGAGAGGACTCAGCCAGCCAAGCCTCACTGGGGCTCGCCATTGAGGTAACCTACAGCACTAGTCACATAACTCTGGTCCAGAAAGCCCCAGCTCTTGCCTTGAAAATCCCACTTGCTCCAGGAATTGATCTTTCCTTTCTTCACCATAGTATGGTCTGCTTGCTGAGGTTTAGCTGCCTTTCATATCAACAGAGAAAAGAAATGGCCACACTGTTTCCAGAAGCAGGGAAGCAGCTAGTAGTTACCCGGTCCTTTGCCCTGGTGATGTGCAGGCCTTTACCCCCGGTCATACCCTCTAATGGATGCCTGAAGAAAACGGGCATAATTTTCCCATGTCCTACATCCTGTGTAGTCATTTACATCATAGCAAAGTAGATGTAAAACCATAAGCATTGATTAAAAGTCCCTTGTTTTTTTCCAGACTCATGTTTTCATAAGTGAATGACTGTGGTACTACCACTCAGATGCATGTTATATGCTTAGATAAATTAATCCAATTCAATTCATACATCATGTGAACATTTTTGGGATGATGCTGTGACCAGAAACACAGTTAAGAATAAAATCCTTAAGAGATGTATGTTCATAGGACATCTGTACTCTCCTTATTCTAGTAGCTGAACCACATATATGAAAACACATTTTGGGGTGTAATTGTAATTAATCAGTTGTGGTGTCTAACAGAGAGCCCTATCCAAATGAACTCAATGCTTCTTTGCAGCAAGGACATACTGCTGAAGCTGCACTGAGCTGTGCATTGCTACTCTTTTTTTCAGATTTAGAGTCTTCTGTGTACACAATTTCTATTTTACATTAGAAAATACCATGGGATTGTTCTGTCCTAAGTGCAGGATTTTGCACTTGTCCTCACTGAACCTCATGAGATTTCTTTTGGTCCAATCCTCCACTTTGTTGAGGTCTTTCTGAATCCTAGCCCTACCCACCATTGTATCTACTACTCTCTGCAGTTTGGAGTCATCTGCAAACTTGCTGAGGGTGCACTTTATGCCAACTTCCAGATTATTGATGAAGATATTGAACAAAACCAGCCCTGATACACTCCACTTGAGACCAGATGCCAACAAGACATCAAGCCACTGATTATTAGCCTTTGAGTCCAACAATCCGGCCAGTTTTCTCTCCACCTTACAGGCCATTCAATTTCAACCCATACTGCCTTAGCTTGCTTGTGAGGATGGTGTGGAAGATAGTATCAAAAGCCTTGCTAAATTCAAGTTATATCACATCCAGTGCTCCCCCTGCGTCCATAGAGCAAGTTATCCCATCAGAGAAGGCAATCAGGTTGGTCATGATCAGGCATGACTTTCCCTTGGTGAATCCATGCTGACTGTTCCTGATCACCTTCTCCTTTAAGTGCTTAGAAATGAATTCCTTGTGGGCCTGCTCCACGATTTTTCCAGGGACTGAAGTAAAGCTGATCAGAGCAGTCCCTGGGCTGCAGAGGGGGTTGGTGCTTCCCTCCATGCAAGCAGTGCCCACCCACCCCGGGCGGCACTCACTCGCAGGCAGTCGCAGAGGGAAGCACCAGGCCACGCACAGCTCAGGTGGGCAGACTCCAGGGAGTGGGGGGTAGGTCAGGCTCACCACTTTTCTTGGGCAGAGCCTGTTTTCCCGGGCTGCTGCCAGGCTGTCTGCAGGGCTTCCTGCAGAGCCCCTGAGCTGCACAGAGCCTGGTGCTTCGCTCCGTGGCTGTAGGGGCAGCAAACTAAAACTCCTCAAAGGAGTTTGCTGCGCCCCAAGTCATTTAAGGCACATTACACCACTGGATTTCCTACAGTGGCTGGAATTAATGCGCAATACACTGCCGAGGCGTGCAGACAGTGACACCATTAAAGCGGTGCAAAAGCATTTAGCCCGCTTTAAAGTGTTGTGTATACACACCTCTCATTTCATCTACTCACGGCCCCAGTCATGGAAGCTACCCCACTAAATCTCTGTTATTCCAATCATGTCATAGTTCCTTGACAGTGAGAGGACTTCCAGTTCTTCCTGCTTGTTTCCCAGGCTCTGTGCATTTGTGTACAGGCACCTCAGGTAGCCGATTGCCCTACTTTCTGAGAAGGAATGATAAGGCCTCTCCTATTGCCCCCTCTTGGACACTGACAGGTGAAAATGCATATAACACATTTCCAGATTGTTAAAAGGGCTAAATGAGCAGGCTGATTTTTAAGACATGAATGCTTCAGACAGTAAAGACTGAAGTTTATTTATTCTGCTCTTCCACAACTTGTAAAAGAAGGATCAGGACATCAACCATCAAAACACGTCCCTCGGGTTTCAATCTTGTCTGACCAATTAGTCTAGTCCTACCAGAAGCTGAATGGTAAAGCTTACTCTGTCATCCTAACTGGCTGAGTCTCAGGTCACCTCTCTCTCAGGCATACAGAATCCTTGATGCCTTCATTGGTTAACTCCCCACAGCCATTCATACCCTTTGATAACAATACCTGAGTCCCAGCTGTGCAAATTTGTGTTATAAGAAGAACCCACTTCTACAAACTAAACCCTGAAAGAAGAGGAAAAAGAAAGAAACCCAACAAGCCCCCTGAGGTCCTCAATACCGGGTGCTGGGTATACAAAGCTGTATTTTTATAGAACAGCTGAAGTAAGTCAAACTGGAAGAGTTTTGAAATCCCCCTTTTTTTATCTTATCATTTACCCTCTTTGTTTAGACTCTACATCAAAAACTAAGTGGTTTCATTTTTGTTAGGCCAGTTTCCAGTAAGTGTAACTGCTGAGTTCCCACACACTAGGACAGACCCACTTGCTGAACTAGGCTTCACATTTTTTGCTATTCTTTGTAAATAAAGTGCCATTTTACATACATACATATGGCAACAAATTAGCTGTAAGTGTTTCCAGCCACCATTAAGACCATGTACATGCACATTTTTGCTATGCATCTGTTTTGCCAAGAATTATAAAGCTTAATAATTCAGTTTGTAACTGATTGATTTGAAAATGGAAAATACTTTGGCTAGACAGGCTAGCCACAGATACAAATATAAACTATAATTCACATTATGAATATGATGCTTTGACCAAACATGGCCAATTTTTTTTAACACAAAGCACTAGTTGATTTGAATGGTGTAGGATCAAGTACAAAAACAAAGCATTTGAAAAAAGACAGCAGTCCTGCTTTTAACCATTGGTTTTGTGGTTTTCCTGAACGTGCCTCTTTGTAAAACTGATAACTTACGGCAACAGGAAAGAATAAAACAGCTGTAAACCAACTTAACCCTGCACTTGTCTGCAATCTCTTATCACTGTAGGCATGCGAAGGTACACTTATATTAGCATTAATATTAGTGCTTAGTGATTATTTTAACATGGAAAAGGCCATATTTATAGCTGGTCAAAATTTTTGTGGTAAATTTTTTGAGTGATGGTTTTTTGGGTGATGACTGGGTAATTAATTATTAAAAAAAAACCTTTCTGCAAAAGAAAATGCTGGCAAGTATTGAAGACTTCTATTTTTAAGTACATATTCTGTTGACATGTTTACCAAGATCATTTTCAAGTTCCTCAACAGAAGCATGTTCTTATATAGAAAACCATATTTTTAAAACAAAATATTTCAATATGATTTTCAATAAAAGTTTTGGTAAAATGAGCCATGAAAGGCAAAGTAGAAAGCAAAATATGGGACCGATTTTGAATGCTGCCAAACAGAAAGTCTTTGAAACTTGGATTGGGGGTGGGGGGAGGGTGAAATTTTTAGCCTATTGTTCTATCAGCTCAGATAATTTTCAAGAGGAAAATAGAGCAGTTGATGCCCAGCTCTAAGACCTACAATTAAAGAGTAGTAAATCAACATTAAGACTTCATTTAACAGCACAGTTTTAAATGTGTAGATTTGTTGTATCTATATTGCACAGCACCATCTAATGGTAATAGCCAGTGATCACATCTAGCAGGCACCGTACATTAATGAAAGAGCATTTTGCACATTAAGCAGAGTAAGTTAGAAATATACAATCTGCACAGGACACTAGGTGAGCCAATAACTCAACTTCTGTATGCTTTTAAGGAGGGCTAGTTTAGAAGCCCCAAGGCACAGAAGAGTCACACTTGGTGTAAGCATAGCAGTTGCATGGCCCCTACCTCTTTAGAAGCGACTGCAGGGGTCTTCTAGTTCTCTTCTGACAGCTGGAGTGTTTCTGGAGCAGTAGGTGGGTTCATATGAGGTTATTACCTAATATGAAAACCACTGCATTCTCCTGCCACACACAAGGCTGTTCACCCTCATCTCTGATAAGGAGTTTGACACATTGATTAAAGCGATCGAGACTGGCTGCCAGACCAGATATTTCCACAATTCCTTACCAAGCTCACACCCACAATGAAAAGATGGCTTCAGAAATTCATGTATAATGCCTAGAAAGTAAGAGACTTCTATAAATCTGGAGAAAAGCTGACATCATTGCTATCCTGAAACCCAATAAATTACCAGAGGATCCAAAGAGCTTCCAACCCTTCCCACTACTCTGCATTACATTTAAACTCATGAAGTGCATAATCCTGAATAGAATAGAGAACATTGTTGATCCCCAACTCCCCCAAAAACAAACTGGCTTTTGAAAAAAGTGGTGTACCACTGACCAGGTTACATTATTTACACCTGACATGGAAAACGGACTGGAAATGAGTCAGAAAACAGGCAGGGTCTTTATTGACCTTACAGCTGCCTATAACACTGTATGGCATCATAGCCTTAAATATAAACTTCCCTCTGTGATACCTGACCGCAAGCTATGTGCTTTCATCAGGAACATGACCTCTAGCATACCATTCAAACTCACTACCAGCCAAGGAAAAATCAATCACTTTTATTGGCCTATTAGGCAAAACCCTTGTTGATTTCAATGGAACAGGAGTAGAGTCCAAATCCGGCACTCATACCACTTGCACATGAAGTCTCATGAACGTGCCATATGCAACACAAATCTAAAGCTAGTTCTATCAGGTGCTGCATACTCTAACCCTGACCCAGCAAAGCAATTAGCATGTATTTAACCTTAATCACGGGTAGTCCGATTAAAAAGTCAATGTGACTGATCAGGTGCTTAAACTTAAGCAAGTGCTGAAGAAAAAAATTAGCTGGATCAACCCAACACATAGCAAGATAGAAAAGGACATCTTACCCTTTATATGAATTTGATGAATTTTTAGATTTAATTTTACAAAATGCAAATTCTTTTACTTGAGTCTCTATCAACGGTTTTCCCTGTAAATATCACAATTAGCAGTGTTTTTTTAAAAAAAATACAAATAAAAGGAAAACAGAGGCAAGCAGAGACAGGCAGCTGTGAATAAAATCTCTGAAATATAGATAATATAGATAAGGAATGAAAAAATACTAAAACAACAACAAAGATGTTGATCTAGAGGAAAAACACTTAAAATGGCCTGTTTCACCAATGAAGAAAAAGTAAGGGGGACTAAGAAGCAGAGAAATAAGATTGATTGAAGGGGAAAAAACCCTCTGTGACTAGGAAAAATGAGTAGAGTAGATAGGTGAGGCCATTGGGAATTACTGTTTCAGAACCCAAACGTCTAATGCTACTTTCCAAACACTGCTGGTTTCAGTGATGGTTTGGGGAATGCAGGACAAGCCTTTCAAAAGCAGCTGCTCAGCAGAAGTCATTTTATAAGCATTCACCAAATAAAAAACCTGGTTGTGTTGGACACTCAGAACTGTACATTGAGAAGAACTTTTCCAGACCCTCAGTTATTTTCACTGAAAGACTTTCTTGGCACCATGTTCAATGAGATTCCAAGGGGATAACACCAAAGCATGTACAGGTACCAGTCTTGTATACCTTATTTGAACAAATCTCCTAGGGACTCCAGGGTTGAACTTGCAAATACCATCAATTTATTTAGACCAAGAATAAAACAAATTATGAAACATTTGTTATATCCAACTAGCCAAAACTTAGCTGCTAGTCATTATTTTAAAGAAATGAGTAATATGTGATCCTGCCTCTTCATTTACTGATGAGTCTATGCATTAAATAGCTATCTAGACCTTCAAATTCACCACTAACATAACAGTATAATTTACTATAAACACACCCATGCTTCTGGTCCTAGTGATTTGGCTCACTCTTGGCTAGGCTTGTACCTTACACGCTTCTGCTATACAGGCAGTCCTGAGGCTTACGACACAATTGGTTCCTGGAAACTGTCTCAAGTCAAAATGTTGTAACTTGGAACCAATTTTCCCATAGGAACCAATGTTATAAATGGGGGACTGGTTCCTGAACCAAGGCCTGATACCCTATTTTCACCAAAAATAACCCAGAATTTTGTACTCAATCAATTATAGATGAGTAACATAGCTATATTAATGTATTTATATTGTAAATAGCAATCATATTGATTTGGAAGGACTTCTTTGAGGTGACTTTGCCGGGCGTTTTGAAGGGTTCTTGGCTGGAGACTTCTTAGGAGTCTTGTCTGCTTTCTTAAAGAACGTGTCCAAGGAAGTTTGGACAGATGTTCTCCAGGGAAATGAGTGACGCAGTGAACTTGTTTGCTGGCATGGCTTGGCATCAGATCAAGTGTTGTAAAGTCGAAACTGACATCAGAAAGTTGAAACAGGGTGTCAATTTATAGATGTAAGTGCAAAACGTCGTAACTCAAAACACTGTAAGTCAAGGACTTCCTGTAGTCTATGTAGAGTCATATTCTTCCCTCCTCACCACTGGAATATGCAAGTGCCTTGCAGCAGTGCAGCGAGTGATGTGAGTAACATCTGTCACTTGTGGTTCATTCACTCTCATCCTTTCCCCAAGAGATTTGTGTGTTCTGTGCAGAGTTTTGTTTTGGGCTTTTCTGTCTGGTTGGTTTTCCCCACATGGTTTATCAAAGCTAGAATTGCCATTGATTTAATTTGGGAGCTTTGAGTACCGTAGTTGAAAATCCTTAAAAATAGTCTCACCAGAATACAACTATTTTGTTAGTGCTCATCTACACATTAGACTCTTAACACATCACCTCCAAGGCATCTTATATACTAATAGTTGTTAACATTTTTAGAGTCAAGGTACCCTTCCATCATTTTTTTTTAATGTGGCACATCCCCAGCTGAGAATCACTGTTGGTACTTTATCAGTTTGCCTCAACTGAGTGCTGCTATCGCTAGGTAAAACTGCCTCACACATCTGCCCACAGCCAGCCCAAAAAGGGCTGTGGCATACATATGATCTCCTTCCCCATTAGGATAACCCTAAAGTAGGAAGGAAAACAGACCCATGCTGCAGCCCTTACCTAGTGCAGCATCTCTTGGAAAGAGGAGACCCAGGACAGATCGAACTGTCCCCCTTGCCTTTTAATCCCTAGAGGAGCATGTGGGAAAGGGCGACCCTGCTTGCTTTAAGATTATCAGAGACCTCTAATGCAGGAGGAGTGCAACTGTATGCCACAGCTTTGTGCATAGGGCAGTTTTACCTGGCTGCCATGGTAGTGGCAGTGCCTGCATTGCTGCACTGCTGATGTGATCTCATAGCACCCTGTTTGAGACCCATTGCTATATAGATTAGATTTGTTCTGACATGTGGCATTAGGGACTGGCTAATGTGCAGCCCAAATTCCTGCAATGTTCTCACAAAGCATCACCCAACCCAGTTCTGGACAATGACAAATCTTGTTTCTTTATTGCCTTTCCTAAGGCCTCACCCCATTCCTTTAATGGATGTTCTCAAACCCAGCGCTCCTGGAGCCAGATGTAGAGAGAAGAATATGGCCATAAAACTTTCTGAATGGTTCAATAACTACTGGCAACCCAACGAACACTAAATATTAGATTAACATTCAACAGCTCCACTGCTGCTTCCCATGCTTTGGCAGCTAGTTCTCACTCGTTTGTCCTATGCTTACTGAGCAAGCTGGAATTCTCTTCTATGAAAAACCTCAGTACAGTCAGTCCCAGCAGCTCTTCTTCCTGATCATCCACTACAACATAAAATCAAGGAATGAAACAGAAATGATCCAACTGGCAAGCAAGCAGTAAGTGGAAACTACTGGTAGTGATGTGTTTAATAAAAAATCCAACTCTATATTCGGTGGTCTTAAAGTATGCTCAAGTGACTGTTACCCCATTCTTCTATCTCTTCTTTTGTTGTGCCTTGATCCTCTTTGGGGTATGTGCCTCTTTGTGATAAGAACAGCTCTTTACAGTATGTCTGGGCAGTGCCTAACCCATATATGAGCTTTTTTTCCCCATACACGTCACACTTTTCTCAGCAGGGAGCAACTTCATCTGAAATGTGATTATTGCAATCCAGGTTCTGGAGACTTGGATTCAAATGCTGGCCCCAACATACTCTTCCTGTATGAACAATTGGCTAATTACTTTATTTACTCCGTGATTCAGTTTTCCATCTGTCATTTGGGAGTAACACCTCCTTGCCATTCAAGGGTCATGTGAGAAGTAAAGTCCGCAAGCAATTATGAGGTGTTTGGATACTCTTATGATGAGGCCCTGAATAAATATCAGGCATCTGTTCACAGATTTCATCAGACGCAGTTTGTCAGTGAGCCAGAATTATTGGAGAAATAGGAGTGTATGAGGGGCTTTGTGGGAAAAAATCTAGGTGAAATTTCATGACCTAGGTTATGCAAGAGGTTAAAGTAAATGCTTTCATGGCCCCTTCTGGCCCCAAAATCTCTGGATCTATAAACTTTCCTGATTGCAGTAGTACTGCATGATAATACTGGCTTCAGGGGAAACGAGATACCAGGGAAGCCCAAACAAATTCCCTGTCACCAACTATAGAAACTACAGGTGCATTTGAGACACAGCAAGAGACACGCTGGGAACAAAAAAACATTCCCTGTGAGGCATATTTGCAGTGAGGGCTCAAAACTTGATACCTGGATATCTAAAATTTGATACCTGCGAGGGACTAGGGAGGAAGGGGGAGGCAGCTTGGGAGGCGTGGGTCCTCCACCCACCTGCAGCAGCAGCGGTCAGTGGGATGCTTGGGGCTTCCTGGTACAACCCCACCGCACGGCATGAGCCTGGCTGCCTGGCACCTGGAGCTGCCTGTGCCATATTGCACAAGCGCCATGAGCCTTCAGGCAACTCCAGGCCATTCGAGCTGTCACCTGGGGCCCTGTGCTGCTCATGGGGACTGCCTGTCACACTGGGCTGGGTCCTGCATGCACAGAACAGCCCAGCCCAAGGGCACGTGGGGCCCATGCATGCAGGACCTGGCCTGGTGCGACAGGCAGTCCCTGCGAGCAGTGTGGGGCCCCGGGTGACAGCCTGAGCAGCCCAGAGCTGCCTGAAGGCGCGCAGCACCATGCTGCACCGAGCCAAGCCAGGCTGGGCCCGCGCGATATGGCACAGGCAGCACCAGGTGCCAGGCAGCTGGGGCGGAGCCAGGCTGGCCCACGCTGCAAGGTGGGAGGGGCTGTGCCAGGAGGCCATGAGTGCCCTCATGGCCACTGCTGCTGCAGGTGAGCTGTGGGCCATGTGGGCAGGATGGGGCCGTACAGAGGGCATATAGGCTGTGTGAGGGGACTGGAGCCATGTGGCAGGGGCATGTGGGCCCTGAAGGGGGGACAGTCCATGTGTTGTGTGGGGGGGCTGTGCCCTGTGGGGGACAGGGCACCCACCCCTCCTGAGCCACCCCCCTACACAATCCCCCCACACCCACAGTCCCCCCCACATCCCATGCCCTCCCACATCCCTCCACACCCTGTACCACCCCTCTCCTGCAAACCCCACATCTCTCCCCCATCACACACCTGGTGTGCCCAGCTGCCAGACAGGATGAGACCTGCTGGCAGGAGTTGTGGCTGCAGAGGCAGCTGTCCCCACATCCTAGTTAGTGAAGGGATCAGGGGGAGCTCTAATTGTGCCATGATAAGAAAACCAAAAGCAAACATCAAAACATATGGATATTTAGAATGTATTTTATCATGATGACAGAGACGCTGGCAGGATTCCAAATTGCTTTAACACTGTAAATATATCAATAAAACTTTGCCCAGGTGATATATCTCTCTCTCTATATATATAATGGTCTTTTGGTTTAACTGTGGAAAAACATGGATTTTGGGGTATTTTAAAAAGTGAATTTGGGATTATTTTTATCAGAGATTTTGCAGTTTTTAAATAGGGTGCACCAGGATTCCTGCTAGTGAGGCAAATGGCAGGACTCAGGCAGAGGAGCCTGCTTAGGGCTGGCACCTGGGATCCAGCTGGAGGTGGCTGACCTCCTGGCCAGTTGGGGCCAGGAGGACATGCTTTGACAGTTCAAAGCAGGCCACCGCACTGAGAACATCTTCTGGGTGATAGCTGCCCAGCTGGCCGGGCAGGGCACACACGGCAGTTGTGCTACACAAAGGCCAACAGTGCAGCCACAGCTCACTAGCAGCTGGTCCAGAGGTACAGATGCTTCTGCTGTTGCCATGCAGTCCCCATCCAGATCTGGCAAGTGTGCAGCCTTGGGGCCACATACTATCTCAGGTGGCAGCAGGTCACAGCTGGGCAGCAGCCCCCACTGCCAGACTGCTACAGTGGTTAGCGGGTGCAGGGAAGTCTAGGTTAGGGCTGCTTCAGCAGTCCAGCTGGCACAAGGGCTAGTGTTCTCATATACCAATTGACTGGGCCCCAGAAGCTCCTGAGAGCAAGTAGCCTTGAGCTACTTGCCAGAGTGACTTTTTATACTGATGGAGCCAGCACAGGTACTGGCCCCAGGCTCCAGCTCCCCCTGGCTGCAGATTTGAGAGGAGCTGGGCAGGGTTATTTTGCCCCAAGTGGCACAACTTGCCCCACAACAAACTGCATGTCTGGGCACATGTGTGGAGCCAAAAATCCACAGCTTAAATTGTTGCACACGTATTTGAGCTGCTGCAAGCACATGTGCCTGCATATGTGGACATGCCTACCAGTGCATTTTACCCGTATTTATTTGGACATCCAAAATTAACTATATTTTAGTGTGTATCACCTGTAAAGCAAGGAGAGAGAGAAGTTGACTGACTTGTTCTAAGACAGGCAGCTAAACTAAATAGAAAGTGCCCAAAGACCAACCACGGAGGGTTGGTGGAAGCTCATGGCGCTAGCTACATTTGCAAGCACTGTTTTAATAAGGTAATGTGTCAAGCTTGCTTATGTTTTAAGACTCAGCCCCAGAGGGCTCTCACATACTTCCAACACATCGGACTAATTGTAGTTTACATTTGTATCACTCTGTATTAGAAGTGCTCCGCTTTTCAGGAAAACTAATTTGATCTGCAGTATTTGGCTGACCACAGTTTTCTACATGAAACCTGAGTGGCTCTGTCCTACTGAATGGAGCTTTTGCTTGTAGTCAGTGGAAAACATGGAAAGTGATCTGTGGCATGTCGCCCTAAACATTGTTACATATTGAAAATAGTTTCAGCTTCCTCTGCATAGCATAGTCTGGAAATAAAACATATGGAGTTAGCACGACTGCTGATTGGATTTTGATTGTTCTGAAATGAAGCCAAGTTTAAAGTGGAGAGTGCAGCCTGAAAGGAAATACAGTAGACACTAGACAATTTATTTGTTTCTGAGTGGGGACCTGGCTGACAGACGGCTTCGAAGGTGGCTAACAAGAGCAACATGTTTCCATATGGAAACCATATGGGGAAATCAGCCAGCATCTAAGAACATGGCAAAATATATGTACCATGGCAACTCAATAGGGGAGTTTTGTAAAATTGGTGCCAGTCATAACAAAAAAAATGTTGATGGATAGGGCTGATACATAACTAAAGTAGTTAAAATACTGACAGGTTTTAGATAAAACACTTTAAGATCCATACCGGAAAAACACTAACATGAGGCCCACTTTAAAATGTAAGAGTGTGATGGATGGCATTAATGAGCACCTTATTTGCAAAAATACTGCTAAGTTCTAGATTTCAAGTGGTCCCACATAAGCAAAAAAGTCTAAAAGTTGCCACAGAAAAAGGAAAAATGATACGTATGACCTTATTACTGATATTAACTATCAATTTAACTTCTCAGAACATTCAGGTAAAACCTATCAAGCCAACAACTGTTCACATTGCATTTCTGCCTGTACCACTATTAAAATGTAAATGTGAATAGAAACCAAATGCACGCTCTCCAATAGGCCATAATGCCCATAAAGCTAAAAGTGGACTTTCTACCCCAAGATTCATTACATCTAGTTAGGGTGCAACTACGAAAGTTCTTGTGACCAACTTATGTTTTTCATCAGTGTCATGAGTCATTAAGAGAGACATTTCAAAACCCTTTAAATACAAAACTTACCACATTTACACCTTCAGTTGTACAGGATTTTCTCACAAACACACACCACAGTGTTATTTGCTGTGCTTACCACTGAAGTACAATGTGACTAAGGGATACTTCAGAATAGGCAGACATGCAAAAGAAAATATGCATTAAACAATGCTGCCCTCCAGTGGTAGAAAACTGTAATGCAAAATTTAAAAAATGACAAACCCTCAAATTTACTTGCAGTTAATAAAAAGATCAGGGTTTTGAATCACTGCAGGGTAATAACTTACTTATTATTAGATTTATAGGTTGACTTTCCCAATGAAAGCTAAAGGCAGTTTACGCAGATGAGCAAAGTAACACACAAACTGATGTTTTAAGAAAGCTACTAGATACTGCAACCGTGTCGTTTTAAAACTAGAAATGTTGTATATTGAACATAATGATATGGTGGCTGAAGTTTTAGTACAAATTCAAAAAAAAATCATCTTAGCTGATCTGAAACTGCATTTTTCAGCAAATAAACGTTATCCAAAAAAAGTTTTACAGAAGAAACTTAAAATAAATAAATAAATAAATAAATAAATCAGAGCCGATATTTATAGCAGACTGTCAAAGCCCACCCAGTTTACCTGAAGTGGAAAGTTGCACAATAATTCCTTCATGGGAATAGTTATCCTGAAGCTGAGTCCCATCTGTAAATCCTTAATCACATAAGTAATACTTATACACAGGAGGAGCATTCCGCTGGAGCCAATGTATGGACTTACGTGTGAATAAACATTTATAGGTTTGCGCTCTCGATTGGCAGAGTTTGGCCTTTATTTACATTTCATATTCCATAAATTCCAGAAAGATTAAAGACAGCAGCAGTCGATGGATTCTATTACACTGTGACTGAGAGCCTGGAAGATGACAAGAACCATGCTGCTCTTCTGGCAAATAAAAGCAGTGCTGTACCTAATTAACATTAATGGTCTCTAGGTACTGGTAGTTGACATTCTGAACTAAAAATCTTTTTTCCCAATGGACCATTTAATCCCTCCCCATATCCCATCCTGCCAGGAATCTGAACCCAACAGACCACATCACTGTTTCCCAAAGGCTGGTAACATTAATAATACAAGCTTCAAAACTGGGAATTCACCAAAGCACAATGATGAAGCACCATCTTGTTAGGTTTCATGGCATTCACTAGCATGGACAGTGGGGAGGATTGATTCTCTGAAACAAAAACATGACAGTACTATTAAACACCCACTGGCAATGCACCTACACCAAAGGTCTATTTCAAGAAGGAATTTCACTGAAAAGAGAAATTATTTGATTTTGAAACATGGGACTTCATTCTGGCTACATTAAGTGGTTCAGCTGGTTAAAATACAAAGTCCTTATCACTGCAGAACTTGTCTTGACTGGATATAGGTTTCCTTCGCTTTATGCTGTACATCCGTTCTTGAAAAATGGCGCGTAACACAAATTCGCATAAAAGGAATCCACTTTACAATGTAACCAATAGGGATACGTTCCAAGATCTCAACTGTATTGACCCCCAGACCCATTTCTACCACTTTTGCAAGACAATTTTGGCCAACAGCAGACAGTACACACAAGCACAAGGCACTATCATAATGGGGATGGCAATGACAGAAACACGTGTCGCAGACAGCGAGCAAGGAGCACAGATCCACACAGGAGACTATATTTTGGTGCATGTCACTCCCACTACGCACCGCACAAAGCAGCTGACTGTGAGGCTTCTACCACACCAGTCACAAAAGAGTGAATTTACCTTGCATATAATGAATGTTGGTATAAAAAGGATTATCGCATAAGAGCAAATTTGCACATACAGAACCCGCATAAAGCAAGGGAAACCTGTACATATCCAAGTGCTCTCTGCCATCTAACTCAGGTCATCTCACTTTGTAGATACTGTGAAATAATTCTATGCACCATACTATATCAAAACAACATTCGAATTCTGACTTAATCTGACACAAATCAGGAAATTCTTAGTCAAGACAGGAATTAGTCCTTGACTCATCAGGCTCCTCTCAAAGAAAAGTAAAATCATTATGTAGCTGCTCTATCTGCATTTCAAAGCCTTTTCTTAAGTGTCTTTTCCTTGAGACTTTGTTTTCCTTCAGAAACTGCCATGTTCACCTCAGTTTGATTAGGAAGAAATGTAGTCAAGTAAGCAATTTAAAAAAAAATCTGTTATAAACCCAATTCAGTGAAGCACCAAAGCAGATTTTTAAGCATTTTTTGTTGAACAGTCTTATGTCCCTAGAAAACTAGAATGCACACCTTGGTGACATTTTTATTTGCAACTACATAGTTATTTAAATTAGTGGTGCTCAAACTCTTCTGTACCAGGACCCATCTGTAAACATCCATGGCCAGTCCCAACCTAGTGCCCCGCACTGCTGCCCCCCTCCCCCAGGTGCCAGCCCCCCAGAGTGTGGGGTGGGGGCAGTAAGGGGGGCCACAAGCAGTCGCTCAAGCTGGAGCTCTGCCAGCCTGGAAAGGAAAAGCCATGATTTCCCACATTGTTCTCCTTTAGAGAATCCTTTTTTAAAGTTTATTTGCAACCCTTTCATATATTCTTGTGGCCCATATTTGGGTCACAACCCAGAGCTGAGAAACACCGGTTGAGAAACACCGGTTTAAATGAACAAACTGTCAAAATCCACTTAATTGATGCAAAAGTCCAGAATTATTTACAGACCCTTTTTAACCAGGGCTTTTATATTGAAAAGGCGGGGAACAAAAACCTTTAATTGGCACCAAGCACAACTTAAAACATCCTCCCCTACAATTTTGGGTGTGGGGGCTTCAGCCTCATAAGTAAGCTTGAGTCTACTCAATCTAAAGAAATATTATCTATTCTATCTATATAAATATGTAGGTTAAATGGGTTGGTGGGTAGGCAGGTAATTTCAGCACTGAAAAACTAAATTTCTTGTTCATATCAGATATCTCTGTGACTCCTTTTCATTTACTATTTGTAGGTAATTACATGAATGGGATATATCTATCTGAATATTTGAGGATAAAAGAGAAAGAGTGACAGACCCTTCAGTATTTAGCTGCACATTGTTTCTATTTTAACAATGTGGAAAATTTTGCATTCACTGTTGTATTAGAGAGGAATAAGTCTTTGTATCCCTCTTCCAGATTGAAAAAGGTATCCTTGTGTAAAGCTCACCCACCCACTCTTGTTCCTCTCCAGTTGCGACTGGGTCAGGTATGGAGGTGTTGCAAGATTTGACTAACATCTTTTGGATCAGGCAAGAAACTGATTGTTTCAGATATGAAAAATCAGTCTCAGACCTCACAGGTGCTGCCCCCTCCCCCAGCACAGACACAACCTTACTGTGGCTCGTATCCTCCTTATAGCTGATGCCCAAACCCTTTGGTATGCAGGTCCTAAGCAATATTGAGATAGATTTAAGCCAACATTGACTAGTGATCCTGAATACTTCAGT
Organism: Crocodylus siamensis; assembly: GCF_052110815.1. NCBI lineage: Eukaryota > Metazoa > Chordata > Crocodylia > Crocodylidae > Crocodylus > Crocodylus siamensis. The sequence goes on from NC_143395.1 coordinate 255,958,457, forward strand.
TTTGATTGCTTATCACACCAGACTTTGTTTCAACCCTGCAGCTCCTACAGGGTTTCAGCTAGAGTTGTATATGGCTCAGTACTGCTGAAAGTCACAATCAGTACGCAACACGGGGCTCCAAACCAAGGGCCCTACAGTTAATGGCCACTCCTGAAAACATGGGCCTATATTTTTTTTAATAACATAATTTCATTAGGATATTTAGAATAGTTGCTCTTTATACAGACAGTTCTTTCCACGGTGGGCCTGACCCATAGCCCCCAGCAGTAGTGTAACTAGGGAAGGATGATTGGGGCACCTGCCTTGGGCACCAATTTGGAGGAGGGGGGAAGGGGGCTAGAAAATAACAGCTACTAAGCTGCACGCAGAGCACTGTGACAGCTGAAAGTCAGATTAACACATAGGTAAACTAGGCACATGCCTAGGGCCCCAAATGCTTATTTTACTTGTTATAATTGAGTGAAAAAGTAGGGGCCCATGAGTTTGTTCACCTAGGATCCACTAAAGGGTTAATGCAGCCCTGCCCAAATGTCACAGCTGCCCCAAGCAGCTTTGGTATGCCTCTCCCTTTAAGTAAGATTGTACTACAAACAACAAGATTAATAAGGGAATGAAGGTATCCAATATTCAACCCACAGGCTGGGCATGGCCCCAGGACTCTCTCCTCAAGGGCACAGCTCATGTAATCCATTTTGAAAGGACCTGGCTGACAACTGCCCACGCTCCAGCGAGAGGCTGGAGAGAGGACCCTGGCACAGAGACCCCTGGCACAGCTTTATGAGCACTTGTGGTGCTCTGGTGTGGTGCCAGAGGACTGGAAGAAGGCCAACGTGGTTCCCATCTTCAAACAAGGGATAAAGGAAGACCCAGGAAGCTATAGGCCTGTTAGTCTTACCTCGATCCTGGGTAAGCTTTTTGAGAGAATTATCCTGACGCGTGTCTATGAGGGGCCAGCGGGGGAGATCATGCTTAGGGGCAACCAACATGGGTTCATTAGAGACAGGTCCTGTCAGACCAACCTGCTGGTCTTCTACAACCAGGTCACCAAATCCTTAGATGCAGGGGTAGCAGTGGACATAGTCTTCCTGGACTTTCGGAAGGCCTTCGACACTGTCTCTCACCCCGTTCTCATTAAGAAACTGGGGGACTGTGGTGTCGACACCCACACAGTCAAATGGGTTGCCAACTGGCTGGAGGGCCGCACCCAGATAGTGGAAGTGGATGGGTCATTTTTGACATGGAGGGATGTGGGCAGTGGGGTCCCCCAGGGCTCGGTCCTCAAGCCTACATTGTTCAACATCTTCATCACTTGGATAAGGGGGTAAAAAGCACCCTGTTCAAATTCCCAGATGGCACTAAGTTGTGGGGGGATGTGAGCATGCTAGAAGAGAGGAATAGGTTACAATCAGACCTAGACAGGTTACAGGGGTGGGTGGATGAGAATAGGATGGGAATCAACACTGCCAAGTGCAAGGTGCTGCACCTGGGGAGGAAGAACCAGCAGCATACCTACAGGCTGGGGAACTCCCCTCTTGTCAGTGCAGAGGCAGAAAAGGATCTTGGAGTCATCACTGATGCCAAAATGAACATGGGCCGGCAGTGTGGGGAACACAGTCAGGAAGGCCAACTGCACCTTGTCATGCATCCACAGATGCATCTCAAGCAGGTCCAAGGAGGTGATCCACCCCCTCTATGCGACATGTCAGGCCACAGCTAGAGTACTGCGTCCAATTCTTTGCACTGCACTTCAAGAGGGATGTGGACAACATGGAGAGGGTCCAGAGGAGGCCACTTGCATGATCAGGGGACAGCAGGGCAGGCCCTATGAGGAGAGGCTGAGGGACCTGAACCTGTTCAGCCTCCACAAGAGAAGGCTGAGGGGGGATCTAGTGGCCAGTTACAAACTAGTCAGAGGGGACCAGCAGGCACTGGGGGAGTCCCTGTTCCCCCCAAGCACTACCAGGAGTGACCAGGAATAACGGTCACAAGCTGGCAGAGGGTAGATTCAGGCTAGACATCAGGAGGTGCTACTTCACTGTCAGGGTGTCTAGGATCTGGAACCAACTTCCAAGCGAATTGGTGCTGGCTCCTACCCTGGGGGCCTTTAAGACAAGGCTAGTCGATGTCATCTTCTTGGACTTCCAGAAGGCCTTCAACACAGTGTCCCACCCAATTCTGGTGGGCAAGCTGAGAGACTGTGGCACTGACGAATGCACAGTCACATGGGTGGCAAACTGGCTCCAGAGGCGCACCCAGAGCATGGTGGTGGACAGGTCGATGTCGACCTGGGAGGGTGTGGGCAGCGGAGTCCCCCCAGGGCTCGGTCCTTGGGCCGGTGCTGTTCAACATCTTCATTAGCGACCTGGACGAGGGTGTGGAGAGCACCCTGTTCAAGTTCGCCAATGACACCAAGCTGTGGGGTAAAGTGAATACACCGGCAGGCAGGGACCGCATCCAGGCAGACCTGGATAGGTTGGAGAAGTGGGCGGATCTGAACAGGATGCGGTTCAACAAGGACAAGTGCAGGGTGCTGCACCTGGGAAGAGGGAACCAGCATTATGGTTATAGGTTAGGGGCTGACCCTCTCAGCAGCACAGAGGCAGAGAGGGATCTTGGAGTCAGGACTGACTCCAGGATGAATACGAGTTGCCAATGCGACGAAGCAATAGGCAGAGCCAGCTGCACCCTGTCCTGCATCAACAGGGGCATCACTAACAGGTCCAGAGAGGTCTTGCTCCCCCTCTACGTGGCGCTGGTCAGGCCGCAGCTGGAGTACTGTGTCCAGTTCTGGGCGCCGCACTTCAAGGACATGGAGAACCCGGAGAGAGTCCAGAGGAGGCCACTCGTATGGTTGGGGGCCTCCGTGGCCAGCCCTATGGGGAGAAGCTGAGGGACCTGAATCTCTTCAGGTCTCCACAAGAGGAGACTGAGGGGGGATCTTGTGGCTGCCTACAACCTTATCAGGGGCCACCAGCAGGGACTCGGGGAAAGTCTGCTCAGCAGGGCCCCCCCTGGAGTCACCAGGAACAATGGCCACAAGCTAAGGGAGGATAGGTTTAGGTTAGATATTAGGAAGAACTACTTCACGGTAAGGGTGGCCAAAACCTGGAATAGGCTTCCCAGAGAGGTGGTGCTCTCACCTTCCCTGGAAATCTTCAAGAGGAGACTGGATAGGCACCTGGCTGGGGTCTTATGACCCTTGGCACCCCCAATGCTCCTTCCTGCCCATGGCGGAGGGTCAGACTAGATGATCAGTCTAGGTCCCTTCTGACTTATTGATTCTATGATTCTAGACAGCCACCTTGCTGGGGTCGTTTGACCCCAGTAGTCTTTCCTGCCATGGCAGGGGGTTGGACTTGATGATCTGCTCAGGTCCCTTCCAACCCTACTATGAAACTATGAAAAGAAGTCAGGCTGGGTATACACACCTCATTTCCACCCCAACACTCCCAAGCAATGTCTGTTTGAGCAGCCATCATCACAAGAACACTCTGGAGTTGGGGTTCAGAGAAAAAGAGTCATCTGAGCCCCTACCCTGCTCTACTCCCCGCTTCTATCACTAGTGAACTTTCTTCTCTTATTGGTAACAGGGCCTTTGCTTTCACTACTAGCAGTACAAACTGAACACCATGGTATCAGCAGCTTCTTTTGTACAGGCCCTGAGCCTGGTACAAATTTCAGAAACGGCCCAAGATGCCTTTGCTCTCCCTAAAGCGCGTAGGGGTGGGAGAGAGAAGTATGATAGGGGAAGGGAGAGGGAGCCAAAAACATTCAGAGGACAGGGGAAGGAAAAGACATGGTAGGTGGTGTGATTTTTTTCCTGAAGACAGCTGATAAACAAGGGAATTACATAAGAACAGGAGGCAATATTTCTTAAAAGATGGAGAGGGAGAAAATGGACGAAAGCAAGAGAAAAATCCTTACATATGAAGCTTCCATGTCATTTGATTTTACAGCAAGTCTTATAATAGTTTGTGATTTTAAGAGACAGCTCCCGGAGTCATGTGATTGTCACAATCTCTCCTTTATTTAACAAAACAAAACAAAACAAAAAACTATCATGGGTCTGTACCATCACAACTACTGGGGGAAAACTTGAAATAGTGGTCCAAGCGCATACCAGAACTGTTCGGTAACAAAGAACAAGAATCCAAAATACTTGAAAAAAATATATCCTTGGGTTTTTTCCCCAGCAGTCACGTTCTGAATGCCTGGAGGTGACTACATTGAGAAAAATCACATAAGTTCATTTTCTATTTAGCAATAGCTTTGTCTTTATATACACAACTTAGCAAAAGAGGAATGTTCTGCAATCAGACAAGACGACACAATTTGCTTCTTGCCAGCAGACTTTTCATTTCCAGCTCTCAGATTTTGATTGAAATGGTAATTTGGCGCTCTCCACAGCATCAGGCTTGATATCCCTGATGTAGAGCATCAATCTTGTTTCACTAAGGTCACAGACCTGAACAGCATATTAAAAATATCTAGTCGAGAACTAATAGCTGAGAAAGCTGCTGAAGCAAAATAGAAGTCTTTTTAAATACTGAAAGTTTTGTACAACTGCAATAATGACAAGACTTTTTCATATTATTTTGAACACACCTTTAAAACAAACCACAACAATAGATGCAGCTTCCTGTATCCATTTCCTGGTAGAAAGCATTCTATTTCTTTGAAATAAATACGCTTTGGGTTATTTTTGTAAGGTTCATGTTTAATATCAGTCTCCAAGCGTGTAAATGTGTAGAACACACCAAAGATTTAACATCTGCTACAAATAAATATGCAGAGGATCTCAAGTTCTCTATTTTAAGATTATTGGGATATTGTACAGGTGGCCAAATTATTAAAATATGGTTTGAATTCAACGCTTATGCATTTTTATAACATGTATCAGATTTTAGAATAATTATAGACATTGCTCAACAGTCTGGCAGCCACATGTCAACACTAGAAAACACCCGGCTGATTTGCTGCAAGTTCAAACGTTAAAGGCCACTTTTCAAGACAGGCGCAGACATGCTATTCACCATCATAGCTGTGGAAGGAGGCTGCTCTGCACAGCCAACTTTTTGAAACACACTGTGGGTGGACTGGGCGTAGAAAGCTAAAGCACCTATTTCTTTTCTAAATGATAGGGTATTGTATGAATGTTATTTTCTAGGAGCCACATAAAAAATGTGTTTAAGAAGCGAGCAGTAGAACACAAGATAAAAACTATTAATACACAAATGCTGAAGACCTCATTTGATCATGTTTCTCCATTCCTAGAAGGTTAATTCAGAAGTGAAATAACGGCAAAATCAATCATAATTATAATAAAATGTAATGTCAAAGAGCCAGATTCTGCCATATTTAGTCATGCTGAGTGGGTCCTTAGGAATTATTCCTATTCTTAGTGAAGTACAACTAAATGAGTCAGGAATAGCAGAATCTGGCCCAAACTAAAAAACACAGGAAATACAGTAATCACAGCATTACTCACTTTTAGGTTTAATCCAGTAGATGCTTCCATTTTTAGTTTATCTAAAGCCACATCAGAATCTCATCTGGTACACTGAAATGACCCAAGAGGAAGCTGTAGAGGAAATTGATGATAGAAACCGTGCTAAATAACCACGACTGGATGGTACTCACCCAAAGGTCCTGAAGAAACTCTACTGACTTTAGCATGTAACCTATTGTTAAAAACAGGTTCTGTACTGGAGGACTGAAGTGTTGTCTATATAAACATTACTTTTTAAAAAGAGCTCCAGCAGGTATCTAGGGAACTACAGACCAATGAACCTAACTGCTGTTCCTTGCAAGACGGTAGAAGCCATTGTAAAAAAAAATGGGATTGTGAATCACATGGATGGGCAGGACTTGTTGGAAAAAGTCAACTTGGCTGTTGTAAAGGGAGGTCACACCCCAGAAATCTACTAAAGTTATTGGAGAGTGTCAACAAGTATATGGACCAAAGCGATCCATCTGATGTAGTGTATCTATACTTTCAAGAAAAGCTTTTAATAAAGTCCTGGACCAAAGGTTCCTAGGGAAGTTAGGCTGTTAAGGTATTACAGGTAAAGCCCACTCTGTACAGGGGCCTATAGTGTTTAACATATTGATAAATGATTTGTAAATGAAGGTTAATACTAAAGTGGCCAAGTTTGCAGATGACACCAAATTAGTTAGGGTGGTAAGAAACAAAGCTTACTGGGAAGAATTGCAGAAGGTTCGTTAAAAACCTGAGTAAGAAGGGCAACAAAATAGTAGATGATGTCCAATTTTGATAAACGTAACATGATGCATGTGGGAAGAAATAAGTTGGAGATGCACATAGGCAATGAAGAGCTCTGCATTAGCTGTTACTACTCAGGCAAGAGATCTTGGAATTACTGTAGATACTTCTCTGGAAACTCTTGCCCCATACTCACCAGTAGTCAAAGGCAAACAGGATGCTAGGAATTAAGAAGGGCATTGAAAACAGTGTCATTATGTCATTGCATAAATCAGTGATACATCCACACCTGGAATACTGCATGCAGTGCTGGTCCTCCCAACTCCAGAAGGATATAGTTGAACTAGGAAAGATACAGAGAAAGGCCACAAGAATGATTAGGGGCATGGAGACACTTCTGTATAAGGAAAAACTATATACCCAAAGATTTCAGCTGAGAAACAACAGCTGAGGGGGGGATACAATAGAAGTTTATAAAACAATGGTGTGGAGATGGTCATTAGGGATTGGCTATCTACCACTCTCAATACTAGAACTAGGGACATACAATGACATTATTAGCAAACAGGCTTTGAACAGTTTTCTTCTGACATGGGCTGTAATTAGCCTGTGGTACTCATTGCTACAAGATGCGACAACTTAGCCAGGTTCAAAAGAGAATTGGACAAATTCATGCAGCAATAGATCCTTAAATATTATAGTAGGGCTGTAATTAGCCTGTGGTACTCATTGCTACAAGATGCGACAACTTAGCCAGGTTCAAAAGAGAATTGGACAAATTCATGCAGCAATAGATCCTTAAATATGATAGTAGGGCTGAAACTTCCAAATTAGGACTTCTTATACTTCAGAATGATAGAAGCTGTATGGGAAAAGGGTCAGGAGACAGATCAGTCTGGGTAGGCCCTGAATAAATCTTCCCTTTTGCATCTGTCTCTGCTACTATGAAATACCAAGCACTGAGCAAGATAAACTGTAGCATGACTCAGTATGGCATCTCTTACGTTCTTAAGCGTTAAAGAATTCAGGGGATTTTTGGTCAGACTTGCCAGATGATACATGGAGCTTGGTCCACTAACAGATGTATGTAATACCCTGTAGCCCCTCTCTCGGCACTGCCACTGCCCACCCTACCCCAGGCACAGCCCTAGCTGGTAACAGCTTGGCACAGCCCCCAGTTCCAAGCCCACCCGAGCCCTACACACAAAACTATGGGGTATATTGCCCCCCATGCCTCTCGGGGTGAGTGCAATGGCAGGAGCCACCCCACTCCATCAGGCCTCTCAGATGAGCTGCCTATGGCTCAGTCTCATACCCTGCCCTGACTGTGCAGCACTTGCCCCTGCCCCTGCTTCAGCCCCGTTCTCTCTCACTGTGGAGGCCTCAATTTGCACCTCCACCCCCACTCGTGCCCCTTCCTCCCTACAGATTTACCAGCCAGACGCTGCTCTTCAAGCTGCTGGGCTGCATTCCTGGCTGTGTGCATGCTGCAGCAGCTGCGCACATGCACGTGGCATTTATCTGTGACATTATGAGCCACTTGGGTGAAAAAAAGCCAACTGCTGATAACGTCAGTTTTCCTTTCATTGGTGTTGATACGATATAAACCGATGTATTGGTGCATCTCTAACAAAAAGATTTGCCCAAGGCCACAGAGCAAATCACCACCACTAAATTATATTGTCACTCACTCCACACATTATTTTTTTGCTAGAACAGTATATTGACTATGGCTCCTTTTTTGGCCACCTAAGACCTTCAAGTCCAATACCACCTTACATCATAAAACTTTTGAATAGGCTGGGACAACGCCTTTTACCGTGTACTACATATTTCAGTATGTCTGTCACTTGTTGGACTGAATGGGATGGTAATGACATTATGACAACAAACTGCATATGGTAAGTGTAGGGTTGAGGTGTTGGTGTAACCATGATGGTCCAGGAAATATACCAGAGGCAAGGGTTTTTTTGTAATGATCTTTTATTGGTCTTACTGTATAGCTCAGCGTATGTCGGTCCCAGTAGACTGAAGAAGACTATTTACTATTAAAAGTAAAGCTACGGTAAGAGATTTAACAAAGTTACAGTGGTTGTGCACTTGGATTTCTGGTTTCAATTTTTTGACTCATTAGGTAGAACTGACATAGTCCAAAACAAGATAACTTTGCAATGGTAAATGCATCTGCATTAAACCTTAATATAATCTATACAGGACTGCCAGAGTTTCTCATTTTGATCCATAAACGTTATAGGCATTTTATGACTTACCCCATTCTATTTGAGCAGATAGCTCGGTATCTGTATCTCCATTATCAGCATATATTTATTTTAAGAATATAAGACGACTCAGCAAAAAGAAAAAAATGACTCCAGTTTGCTTATGTGGCTTTTGGTCTGCTGCCCTTTTCAAAGTAATGAATAATGGGGTCGTTGTTCAGTAAGACACAGGGTAGGGATTTTACAGACAAAAAAGAAAACAGTGTAGTAGACATCATTAAAATGAATGCAGTCTTAGGGAACTTGCTCTAAATGTTGCTTCAGTAGAACACAGTGGAAACATACTAGATAAACCTATTCAATCCAGGTCTTTTACTTTCTCTGTTTGCAGAGAATCACAGGAATTTATATTTATCCTTTCAAAGACATGCAGTGTTAAGAAATAAAATGTTTGTACTGTCATAGCCAGGAATAAGCTAAACATAAAAAGCCAACAAAGGTGCCTCAGCTTTAAAAACAAAAGTACCTCTTAGCTTTACAAACAAAATCAGTACCTCTCAAAGTAACTGCATCTGACATACATTTTCATATAGCTGATGCCAAAGAGGATGAAAATATTAAAGAAAACATTGCAAAGGAGAGTATTGAGAAGTCTCTGCATATCCTTGGAGAACTCCTCCTCACACAGAGTACTGCCAAGCCATGTCAAATTTGTTGCATCCTGCTGAAAAGAAAATGCGCAAATGTTACGGAACTGAAATGTGCAAATGTATTACCCCACCATTAGATCATTTGTGCAACTGAGTAGATCTCAAAGTAGGGGTGATGACCTCAAGTGAAGTCACAAACTTTTAGCTCCCCCAACTCTGCAATTACCAGAATGTGGGGACGGAGGGCTGCTCCCTGTTTATGCCTAAAATTACTGCACGGTAAGGGATAGCTAACCCAGGATAATCCAGCTCTAATTCAGGAGCAAGTGGCCTGGTTTAGCTTTCACTATGGGGAAGAGCAGACAGGGACAGTTTAACTGCACCTCAGCTGTTCCACACTTGGTCTCCATTCCCCCTTAATTATAGGCATGTGAACAGCTACCACTCTGTGGGGTCATACAAAATTATAGATCTGTATGTGGGGTCACAACCAGGAAAAATCTGGGAACTGCTGCTGTACAGACTTACCATAATTCACAATTACAGGCAGGCTAAGTTGCAGTTATACGGAGGACCTTAATTCTAACATTTCCTAAGTTTCAAGTGCTTAACTTCATAGGCCAAATACATATCTTTAAAGCATTTTTTCGCAAACAATTTCCAATATATGCAAATGGAACAACCCTGTCTAATCACTCTTCCTCAGTCAGGTTTAAATTCAAGCATTCTGCACAACCTGCATGAGAAGACTAACCACATTTGCTAGCCGCATGAGAAAGCTTGGACAGGGAAAAGGCTTCAGTGTCCTGCTAGACCCATGCACTGGGACTGGGAGACCATCATGCAAGGCAGGGAATCTTAGGCCAGTTGTGTCAAACTAGGCTCCTTGTGGGTTGGATCTGCATGCAGTGGTGGCAGTTGCAAGGGTTGACGCAGCGGTCACTTACCAAACCCCCCTTTCTGTTTCCCCCAAACAACACACATCACAAATGAGACTCCATACTTCAGACTTCACCAGAAGGCCCCACCCCGGCTTTTCCTATACCCATATTCCCAGCCTCTCCCCCAGCCTCACAGGCTACCACAGCACAGCTGTGGGCCATATCCATCCTGTAGGTTTTAATTTGACACCATTTACTTATTTCATGGGTGGATGGTTGGAAGCAATACAAGCTGGCTTTCTCCCTCATACCCAGAAAGTAGTAGGCACTCCTTGTCTCTTCCCTTTCTGCCTCCCAGAAACATTAAGAATGAGAAAGGAGGTGGGTGGGAAGGAGCCCAGCTGCCTGTATTTAGGATTCAGTGCTGGACAAGTTGCCATAACGTCTTCTCAAATTGCAACACTAACTTAACTTCACGTTAGAAAGCTTGTGTTCAGTTATTTTGGCAAAACGCCAACATTTTTTGCTGACAGTGCACGCGGGGGAGGGAGGGGGATGGTGATTTTCAAGGGTTTGTATCTCAGCCAAACCAAAATGGAATTTTTTGGGACCAAAAAGTGCCTCTTCTCCCCAGTTAATTAGAAGTAGTGGAGATGTTACAGCTTCTCAGAAAAGACTAGATATCCACATAACTGCTGGCTACTAGGTCCCCCTAATAACAGACTTGCTTAAAAAGAAAGCTGACAAGGTTTTAGGTGTTTGTTTGTTTGTTTGTTTTTTTTTACTGGGAGCAGGACCTAGAGACTACCTCTGTAATATGTGGTAAAATGAAAGGAATATATAAAAAAAATTCCCTCCCTGTTGTGCATTCTTATGTAGGAAATAGTTAACTTTGAAGATTCATGAAGCAATGATGAGTACCAGTTCATTTATGGGAATGTAAAGAATCTTACCGGCTTCAGCAGGCATAGAATCAAATCAACAGATTTTCAGGGAAGAAATCATCATCAGATCCAGTGCAACCTCTTCACCCAGTAGTGCTCCAGTTAATGTATGAACTATAAAGTTATCTAATAGATCAAATCCTGATTTCATATTATAATACTCCCTCTCAACTACTGGCAAGCTATTCCAATGGCTAATTATTCTCATTTAGAAATGACACCTTGATTCCCATACTAATTTTTTGTTACTGTTTTAACTTTGAGACATTACATTTACCCTAGGTAAACTGTAGTGCCTATAAAACCGGTATCAGAAGTATAATTTCCCACATCCCAGAGCCTGAGAAACTGTGGCTGCTCCATCTCCCAGCCATGGGGGTACGTGAGGCCTCCCAGCCACAGGAGCCTGCTACTTGCTGGTGCAGAGGGAACCTGGGATCATGCTCCCTCTGCACCAGCAATAAAGCGTAAGGGGATCTAATGCTGGATCCCACTATCATGCTTCCTGCCATGCACATGCTTTTACTTGCACATGTAGTGGGGCACTAAGATTAAGATTTTCTGTGAAACTTGTATATCTATTTATTGTAAACTACATATATGAAATGTATAAATAGGCAACTGGAGAAGCCAACGGCAAAAATATGAACTCAGGTCACAGGCACAAAGTAAAAGGCAGAAAAAGGTTCCATTCAAGCTAAGTAAATATCTGCTTAGAGGTGGGAGGGAAAAAAAAAAAAAAAAACAGCAAGGAGAAGTATCTCTAGTGAATTATTACAAAAATATAACACTTGCAGAGTGATAGCTCCTTGTTTATCTCAATTCTAAACTAGTTGCTGTATTAACAGTATATTAAGCCTAAATCCCAACTAATAAGTACGCTGCGATAAGCTGAAAACTTACACCCTCATCAAGGACAATTAATAGACAAAATACAGCAGGGACTACTGAAATAAATCCACACAAAATAACACAACTAGAAAACCACAAAATATACCATTCAAATTCAGTGGGCTTCCTACACAAAATAAAATTAGCCATGTTGAAAGCAAGCTAAGCCATAGTATATTCAAAGTAATCTTTCTTCCTTAATTAATAACTCAAAAAGTTTAAAAGGGTACATTGTATTGACAGTACTCTTATGCTATTTGGTTATAACCAAATTAAATTTGCAACACATTCTCAACTAGGATCTTGAATTAATAGTCAAGGAGAACATACAGTTAATATATCAAATTTATGTTGACCCTAACATATACTTTAAAAGACACTGGTAGAACAATATATCACTGACTCTTAAACCAATCTCTATAAATATTTTAACTCTAACTACTTAATATTGACGCTGTGTGTGTGATTATTTCATATTTAATATAAAATGATTTGTGCTGACGACACATTTGTAAACTTAAGATGCTCAATGAACATTTTAATGTATGATTCAAAATTAATGTTTTTGGTCAGATTTGATTGTTAAGATATAAAATGTTAATTGAAGTTTTAGCCAGCAAAATTTAAGACAATCAAAAAGTAAATTTCTTTAAAAAGGTGGCTAAAATACAGAGGCAAATTCAGAAGTGAAATAAAAACAATGAAATTACATATTACACACATCTGCCGTGACTCAACATTCCTATAGCTCTACTCATTTGAAAAGCAAATGTCAGATTTCTACTGGTTCATTTACTACAGTTTTTTACCATCATTTTCTTAAGATACTTTAAGATTCTTAAAAACATGGTGCAGCAATATCAACTGCAGTGCTGAAGCACTTTGCTACAGGAGATGAGTCACAGACAAGGCTTACAAAGGACATATTTAAGAAAACTTAAGTGCTCTGTCTCAAAATAATATGACAACAGATAATTGTGCTCCTGAAGTATATTTCTTGTTTTGCATATAGAAAGTGCATATATATTTTTAAAAGTCCACTTAAATAAAAAGGCATGTTTCATTCTCAAGGTATCTTCCCTGCACAAACTATTCTAAAATTTCCCATCTAGTATTTCTTACATCTAGTAAGCAAGCCAACAATTAATGCCCAAACAATAAAAAAAACCCCTCAAAATGTAAAATCAGTCAGTATTTATTTCACCTTTAAGTAAACAAGCACAATTCCAAAATATTTTCATTGAAAGCAACTGTAGTTTACAAAAGTGCATATTACATAAGACTTTACAGTACTGGTCAGCGGGTGGTTGTCCATTTTATGTGTAGATATTATTATGAATTTCATTGGTTGCCAGTAATTTCTTCAACATCTCTGTGCTTTCAGGAACATCCTAATAAAATAAAGAAGTAGTCACTAACAATATTAAGAATAAATAAATAAATCAATCAATCACTCTTTACCTCCTGTTCAAAACTTTACTCCTGTGAACAGTGAAGTGATTAAAATACCAACTATATTAAAAAAGAAGACACAGAGTGCTGGTGAACACACCAAAAGAGAATACAGTTTAATCGTACACTGGGACTTGTTAACTTGTATTCCCTTCCTCATATAGTTACCCCCCGCAAAAGGAAGAGAGTACTTAAAATTTAAAGAGCCAATTTAACAGCCTGTTGGATCCTTTAAAATCAATAGGCACTGTCTGAAAGCTGAAATTTGCAACTCCTACAGTTACAGCTGAAATACGCAGACACTCCTACTGGTTGCTATTTCCATTTAAATGAAAGTCCAATTGGCAAAAGCAGAGAAAGTGTTTTTGAGCAGCCACAGTTCATTAAAATCATTTTAGAAAGGAAAACATTTAACTTTTCTTTTGCTGGCGACTGAGTAGGTAGACCTCAGGCTACAGCACTGCGTTTAGTACTGTATCTGCAGGAGTCAGGTTTCAATGCACAAACTTTATGATTCAATATGCCCCAAAATCTATATTTTTATAAAGATGATACATCTTAGAAAATAATTTCAAAACAGAATATATGTATGGACTAGGTCAGTCCCCAGAAAATGTATAACTGATAGAATGGCATCATCCTGACTATGGATGTATAAGGGTAAGACACTTATATGGGATCAGTAAACACATGACAGTGCTTACAGGCTTTTAAAAGAAAGGCTTCTATAAGAAGCTGAAGTAATAACAGACATTTGAAAGCATGTCTTGAAATACCGGACTACTTGCGTTAAGTTTTAGATTCACTGATGCTTAGGGGTTGATCACAGATGGAAACAGTTTAAACCATACAAGTACTCCAATTGCTAATACTTCTCTTCAGAAAAGTCCATTAATTCAAATTTGTGCCTCTGTCTCTCTGCAAACTCCCTACATTTCACTTAACCTTAACCACCCAAAACCTCAAAACACTATAATATCAAAAACCTATGTATCAATTAATCTTTAAAAACAAGCTTTACCTTGACTAAACTTGACATGATCTTAGAAGAAAGCACAGGCTTGAATGTTTCGATTGTAACGGTATCCAGTTTGATGACATCAGTATAGCACTGATACAGTACTGCAGGAATCTGCCATACTTGACAGTAACTCAGAACTAGATAAAGACCAAGAGAAAAGACAAGTTACATCAAAGAGTGGATGTAACACCTCTCAGCTCAGTAAAATAAAATATGATGGTGCTCAAACTCAGCATTCTAAACAAAGAAGTCGTTAAAACCTTCTCTGTGTACAAACTACTGAATTTCAAATCCTATTACAGGTTCTCACAACATTTTCTTGGTATCTGAGAACCTAAATTATAAAAGGGGCTTGTAAAAATGAGTTAGAGTTAGTATTTATTGCTGGGCAATGTTAATCAGGAAGTACCAGTGGGCAGTATGAGACTTTGCTTAAAATCCACCTTACTTTCTTATGTTAATACAAAACACCCCATACTATCAAGAACTTTTGTGGTAGATAATGTTTTCCTCCTAAATCAGTAGGTTGTCAGCATCCTTCAGCCAACAATTTTTATATACTATCCTTGATGAGAATTTGAGCAGGTCTAATAGTTTTCACTATGAAAATGATTTTACATATCTGATTAGGAAAGAAATTATTAACAGGTTGGATCAATGAATTAATCACTGTACATTATCCAATATGAGGAACTGTTCCAATACCACAACAGATATTTAGCTACTTCAGTGACGGGGCATTCAAAACACCTTGAGTTAACAGAAAAGTATACAGCTAAAGTCAGAGAATACAATAAGTGGCATAATGTTACTTTGTATATGATAAGTACTAAATTATGTAAAAAAACCTTTGTTAAACTGACTGCTTTACTAGTAGCTTTGTAAAATGCCAAAATATTATGCATTATTTTTTGGGAGTTCATGGTCCTGCCCCATTCAGTACATTTTGGAAAAAAATTGCAAGTTAAGATTAATCATTTAAATGCTGTTATTCGAAATTAATGTATTCAACAACCTAGTTTGTAGCAGAATGCAAGGATGTTTTTGCAAAAGAAATGGTTGACTATAAAAATAAACTAAAGTTCCAATATACCAGCAGCAGGAAGGTCCTGTACAATGTTTGGCTGCTCCAGCAATGGACAACAGATTGTGTCTTTGAATTCTTTGGTCTTTAAAGCTTTCAGAAAAGGAGAAGGAAGTGTTAAAGTGGATTCTGGAGTTTTATAATTAGTTACAGGACATGTTGAAAGAATGATCACTTGTAAGTCCTTCTTCTGTATGTAGCCAAAAACCTGGAATAAAAACACTACGATAAACTTTTGTTTTTCTTGGGATTACATATAATAGAATTCAATTACGCAAGATAGATTTAATTTTGTTTTTATAGCTAAAAGCAGTTTAATTTAGATTTGCAGAGTTAAGTGTGATTTCTACCACTCAACAGAATTTCCTGTACTCAAACCTAGGATCAAAACAAAGAATGAAATATGAGAGAAGGTAACAGATATAACACATGTATTAAGTTTACTGATTTTCTCTGTAGATTTACCCTGTATATCAGATTTTGGTTCTGTCTAAAGATCTGTGGAGAACTGAACAATTTATTTTTTCTAATGCTAGGAGCAGAAACGGAAAGGACTCCATATGAAGCCGCAAGATTACATAAATTAACGAACAATCTTCTTATAAAGCTGTCCACTACTTACTCCCACATTATACCTCTTCTTCATTTCATCCTATTTAAAACTGAAATTTGCCCAGAACTTTTTAGGGCAATCTTGATTTTTTTTCCCCCAGATTGTTCGTTGAGTTGAACAAATACTGCTGCATAAAAAAACCCGAAGTTCTGGATCCCAAACTTCCTCTCATATAGTCTTTGGATGTTACTACTTGTTAGTTTAAGGTATTAGAAATGTCTTCTTTTTTTCACTGTAGTTTTCATCCTCGTTTTTGTAAATGAGCAGTCTATCACAGCAAAAGTGTACATATATTCTTTATATCATCCACTGAGGATTTGTATCAGGAAGGAAACAAGACTATGAAAAATAAGTTATAGAAGTGTATTTGTACAGTCTATTAAATTACCTCTTACTGTATGTAGGACAAATTTATAGAACATTAAATACAAAAACACTTGTCAGGGACTACAGGATTCCATATTAATCACGCTGAACATCCATCTGTAATGTTTCAGAGTATGCTCTTTGTAACCTAAGACATTAAGATACACTTTGGTGGAAAAATGAAAAAATACATTACTAAATACTAAAACTTTTCGTGCTTTGTATAGATTAATTTAATTTGTGTAGATTATGTTTAACAAGAGCAGAAATTCAGGATTAGCTTTCTTTTGGAAACTCTAGGGCAGGGGTAAGCAACCTACAGCCCACAGCCATTTCATCCAGGCATTGAAGCCAGGGAGCTTCTGCAATGTTTCAGCAGTGGCAAAAAGCAGACGTGGCAGGACTGTAAGAGGGGCCTCCATTAAGCGCCCCCTGCTTCAAAACATTGCAGATCCCTGCTCTAGGTTAAGCAGAGGACAACAAAATAACATCACAAGCTGCTGAAAACTGAAAAACAAGTTGAAAGATTTTGGAAATATTTTTGTCAAGCTCAAAAGAGTTTTACAGATGTCTTTAGCATCATTTAACTTCAATGACTAACAACATGTGAAGTGTGTTTAGAAGCAGTTCTTTCTCTTCCATCACTTGAAACAGGAGAATTCAGGTGCTGAAGAGCCCCCTCCACCTTCCCAAGCAGGAAAGACCAGACATGCCACTGCCGGTATGTTTAACACAACAAATTAATTATTTTTCCTATGACATTTATTTAAAAAAAAAAACAACTGTACCATTCATGGGTTGTTTTTTTTTAAAGAAATTCTCTTTGAAAGAATCTCATCTATGAAGCAAAAAAAAACCCAAAAAAAACACCTACCTTCAACCTCACTGAGGTCCCCTCTATACATTACTCTTATGCCATGATTAACCAGGTAATCATGCCTTAAGTTGTGACCCAGTTACACATTCAACAAATTAATGGTGCGATAAAACAAACAATAAGCTACTAAGTTATTCCACAGAAAGGTGAAATAACTTTGCAAATTGTTTTAACTGCATCATTAATTGAATGTGGAGCCAAGTGTTACCCTGTGGCTGGGAGCTAGGTATCTGAACAGTTAAACAATTAATCAGGTAATCAATAAGCCCAGTGATAACTTACTGATAGCTTACTGGTTATCATTTAGCATGGGCTGGGTGCGTCTGGCAGGGAAAGTGGGAAGGCAAGCCACACAGTGCCCCAACAGCAACTGGGAGGCAGCACAGCAAGGGGAGGGTAGAAGGAGTGAAGGAGGTGGCGGATGGAGGGGAAGACTAGTATCTATAGCTGGCTACACCCCAGTGTAGCCACTTCCAGCCTCCCTGCTGCCTGCCAGACTGGGCTGCTCATGACAGGTGGTGGGAAGGCTGCAAACGACTGAACAAAGGTCAACAGAGCCTCGCTATTAGGTACTAGTCTGCTCCCATCCCCTCCTCTACTCTGCTGTCTAGCGGGGCAGGAGGCATGCCGCCTGTTCCCTTCCTCCCAGTGTGCTGGCTGCTGCAGCAGGCTGGTAAAACCCCTTGCTTGCTGCTGCCACCCATGGTTTCATGGGCTGTGCTGCCTGCCGGGCAGGGCTGCATCTCCCCAGGCCCAGGTGTCATTGGGGTGGGGGTGCGGGGGGTCTACTGTCCTTTCCAGGGGGCAAGGAGGTATGGGGCATGATTCTTGCCTGCACCCTGAATTACTGATCCTCGGCCTGCCAGGGGCTCCCTGAGGGGTGAGTAGGGTGTAGAGGGTTGGGCCCCCTCAGCCCCAAAGTGACAACGGTGGGGGAAGGCGGCACTTTGCTCATGTCACACAGGCTGGGGAAGAGGGTAATATGTGGGGAGAGGTGGCCGCAGCTGAGGCTGCATGTGGGCACATGGAGCTCCAGAGCCCTGTTACCAAGCCCTAACACCTGGGCTGGGCTGAGTGGGTAATGCATTGTTATTGTGGCATTTTGGCTCCCTGTTGCCCTGCCCAGGGGAGCAGAGGTGTTTTCTAGCTAACAAAATCGCCAGACCAGCTTTGTGCCTCAACCCTGTTTGCAGCAGTGCTAGGCAGGGGAGGATGGCAGGAATCTGGGCCACCTGGCACCTTGGTCAGGCACAGGAGTAGGAAGCCCCTGCAGGAGGGAGCAGAGATAAATGGAGAAGAATCCTCTAGCTGTGAGCCCCCCCACCCCTCAAACCAGGGCATTGCAGGGCATAGCTTGTCCTCATATGGAGCCACTCCTGGTGCACCAACCAGCACGGAGCCCACCCCAAGCCTGTGTGCTATGATGGGAAGCAAAGGCGCTGCTGCCACCATCTGCAACTTGCCCTTGTGCACATACACAGGCTCTCTCTCTTTCACATACACTCACTACATATGTTATCAGTTAAACTGCTAACCAATATAATTAGAAGAGCTTAAATTGGGGGGGGTTGGGTTTTTGTTTGTTTGTTTTTTTACACACTATGTTTACATCCCTACAAGACAACACCACCCACTGTCAGCCTTGCAGCTGACAAGGTTCACAGTGGTGGGCTTGCAGTGGAGAGGACACTGTCCCTACTGTAAGCCACCAGCAGTGGGAACGCCACTCTTCCTGGGAACCCAGTCAACTGCAGGACTCACAGCCATGGGAGTCAGTGCAGGGGGAGCCAAGGATTGTGATCCCAGCCTCCTCCTGCGCTGGTGATAACCTGTGATGGGATCTGATGGGTGATCCCACAAATGTGCCTCCTGCCCTGCACCTGTAGAGAAGTCCTGAGAATGATATGACCTATTTATGCACGTAATTTGCATAGCGTTCCAATCCATAGGGTTTCTAAAGAACCCCTCAACATTAAATGTTTAATTCTCCAGCTCTTGGAGTCAAGCGATCATAGAAGAATTTCAGCTTTTATTTGAAAAGGAGCTAACTGTCAACTTTGTGAAAAAGAAAAAGTAAATTAAAAATCTCCTTCAGAATTGGGCCTGGCAATAATGCAAGCTGCTCCAGCAGCAGTCTAAACAACAGCAGAATGGGAAAGTGCATAATAATGGCACAGATGGACCATACATGCTCAGAAAGATCCTTGTTTTAAAAACTTCACCACCATTAAAGAAACAGAGCACACGCTCCTTAATAAAGACTTTGTTCATGCCAAGCTCCAAATTAGTTATTTTTGGTAGCTGTGGCGCTGTTCAAACGCAATTAGATTTTATTTTTATTAAGGAAGGAAAGTATTTTTCCACTCCTTAGAACTCAAAAGTGGTTGAAACAATTCACCTCTGGGCTAAAACCAGTAATAGGAAATTTAAGCCTAAGCAGCATTTTTTTTAAAGTTATAAGTGTAAGAAAACACACTCTCTAATGGAAACTGTTTTACCAAGTTAACGACAGCGGGCATACCAAGTGACAGCTATTATGGGATTTCATGCAACTTCCAGTTAGGAAATCTGGAAAATGTTTAGCTTTTTGGGTATTGTTTTTTTCTTTTAAACCAACAGAGAAAAGGAAACCATATAAAAATAACTGGGCACTATAAAGAGTGTGGCTTATAAGGAAACTTTTTTCAAGATATGGTTAACTTGCACTTATCTCAATCTTACCTTTTCGAGCCACTGAAATTGTTGATCCTCAGCCACATAGCAATTGCACTGGCACAATAAAACCTGAAAGAACAGAATTGTATACAGGCATTTTTACATAAAACAGGAATAACTATTTGTCTCATAGCATCCTCATTAGCTCGCTATCTACTCTAAGTGTGGGGATTAGATATGGGGGGTTACCTTGAATTCCATAATTTTTTTTTTTTTTTTTTACTTTGGTAAGGTGCAATATTATCTATGTTGAATTTTCAGAAATTCACCTCATCTCAGCACCAACTCACATGATGTGTTAAATCAGCTTATGAAGCAGCTAGTCAAAAACACTGCAACCTATATTTTTTTTCTGTAAAGGGACTTGCTCTTCCCTTCCCCTCATCACTGACTCTCAGATATGGACCAAGTTTTTTTCCCCAAAAATGACCAAAGTTACTTACTGTAGGATCTGATATTAATCGGTAGAACAAACAGAAGGAATCTGTTGGAAGGACATTTGTTGCATCTGATGTCCTGCACCACTCATTCCACAAACTGATGGCTCCAACTACTTCCCAATGTACAGAATCCAGAATAAAGGAGGACAGGAAAGCTGCAAATATCAATATTACTTTATATAGTAAAAGCCTGCAATACGTGCCAATTAATCATGGCGGGGGCAGTTATTTTATCCTATGATTGACAAGTATAGCCAAGATCTTCCTCCTCCTTTGTCAGACTGACAGAAGATCGATACAATACAGCTGTGAAAAAGGGTGGAAAAAGTTAATCACGTCTAGCAGAAATAGAAAAGGTTAATGTCATTATATGCGGCATGGATGAAATCTAACCTCAAACAAAAGTAAAAATCTAGTTATTCATTCATTCCAGAGAAGTGAACCCAAAAGAAAGGGGTCCAAAAGAGACTCCTAGGATGATCAGGGGAATGGACACTTTATGTTATAAGAAGTCACTAATGAGCTTGGGCATAACAAAAAAAAGAAAAAGGCTAAGAGAAATGTAAAAGCTGTCAATAAATACAGTAGTGGTAAACATCAAAGATACAAGAGAATTAAAGGGCAATATAAGCCCAAGAACAAATGGATATAAAATAGTCACAAATAAATGTATAGAGGTGCACTGATATCTTGCTGCCATATCAAATCGGCACTGATAAAAGGACAAATAAATATTATTGGCCATCAGCTTTTTTTGGCCGGGGTAGCCAGTGATAATACCACTGATAAATATAATATGCCTTCTGGTTGGGGCCCCCAGATGCTGCATGCAGTTGCAGCATGCATGTGGCTAGGAATGCAGCCAGGCAGCATGGAGAGCAGCGCCCTTCAGGTAAGTCTGTGGAGAGGAAGGGTTGTGGGAGGACATGCAGGCAGGAGGCAGATCAAGGTCCCCACAGAGAGGGAGGGAGTGGAGTAGGGGCAGGGGTCACTGCCCAGCCAGAGCAGTGAATGGACCCAGGGCTAGGAGTAGGACAGAGCTGCAGGTGGCTCATCTAGGGGGCATGGGGAGGGAGGGACGCTGCTGCATACACCCGCTGCGGGAGACACAGGAGGACATGTACCACCCCAGATTTCTGCGCAGGGCAGAGGTGGACTGCCCGCCCTCCGCCCTTGCCTTGGAAGCCATGCACTGGCCATGCATCCCCTGCCCTGTCTGGAGGCAGCAAGTTGTGCCTGCCACTGCTTGGTGGACAGGGGGCATGCAGCCAACGTGCAGCTTCTGGAGCAAAGGAGGCAGGGTGGAGAGCCCTGAGCCCGCAGTGAGCAGCCCCCATCTGCCCTTGGCCCCCTGCTCGTTTTCTAAAAGTACCCTACACTTAAAGATAGTGGTGGCAGCGCTTGAATTTAAGTTCATTTGACAAGCTTTAGTTCCAGCATCATCACCACCACCATTTTCAAGTGCCGGGACAATGATTCCCTGGATGAGCCACCAATGGCTTTGTCCCACTCCCTGCCTTGGTCCCGGGTTCCCATTCACCACCCTAGGTAGGCAGCGCCCCCAGCCTCAGCCCCGCTCCCTCCCTCACTTTGGGAGGGCCTCAATCTGCCCCACACTGCCCCATCCCCTCCACAGACTTACCTACAGGGCACTGCTCTCCACACTGCCCAGCTACGATCCTGTAAATTAGTTATTGGACCAGTATTGGCTAATATGGCTGGTGAAAATCAGCTATCGGTATTGGCCAAGAAAACCTTTATCAGTGTACCCCTATAAATTTACATGGCAAACCTCAAGATGTCTAACCAACACAGCACTGAAGTGCTGTGAGAAATGAGAAAAGTGAGGTGAAGAAAGCTAAGTAGTTTTAAGCTTTATTTAAAGTCTATGAACTTGACTACATAATGCATTTTTCTGAAAGGCTTTAGCAGTGTTTCAGAGGGCATGAGTTAGCTAACATAATCCAACAAATGTGTATTTAAACGCTGGTCACCACAAAGCTTAACAGGAGCAAGAAACCTCTTTCATCATCATCCCTGACTGGAAATTTAAACTGCTGACTCCTGTATACAGCTTAGGACGAAGGCCCAATCCACCCAATGGGAAGATAGGCTTTTTTTTTTGCTTTTCTACTGGTTCCTACTGGAGATTCAGATACATCAGAGGAGAAACACCTACCCTGTTTCACCTGCATTTTCATGATTGCTATCAAAATGGGGCAGACATACCTGCTGTTATTACATTGCTCTTCTCACAACACCTTTGCATTTCCCCCTCAGAAAGCTTCAGCGACTGCCTTTGATCCTACTCAAACCTCAGAGGAACACAGAGAAACTGGCCCAAACCCTGAAGTCACCTTGCTGGTCAGATTCATGTTTTAAAGAAGCGTCAATGGGGGAGCCACAATGATTTGCAGTAGAGGTGAAAGTAAACAAAAGCCGTCAATATGGCAAGGTGAAGGGCAGAACATAGAAGCGAAGGGCACAGAAGTATTTGTGCTGCCCATCTACAGCACTTTTGTTATGTCGGGTTACACTACAAAGGCTCTAGAGTGTCACCACCCTCAGGTTGAAAATTCTGTCCTTGCACTTCCCAACTTTGTTTTTGACCCAAGATCCCTTTGTTTGACTCAAGTTCTGGTTTGGAAAATGCCCACTCTGAGCTTCTGCTTAGGTTTTTTGACTATAAGAAAGTCTTATTGTAGTTCTTCTGGAAGAAAGGGTTCAGAGAGTCCCCGGTCGAGGCGATCAGGCTTTGCTGCCATAGATTCCTAGGGGAAAGCTCCTGCAAAGCACATGCACACTGCATGGCCCCCTCAAAAGGATCTTGAGGTGCCTCAGGGTGCTGCAGCTGCCTGACTGTGAAGGGACAGCAGTGAGGCAAGACTTATGAGGAATGGCTGAAAGAACTAGGGTTATGGCAGCTGGACTAGATGACCTTTGGAGGTCCCTTCCAGCTCAACTTCTCTATGTCTCTATTTAGTCTAGAGAAAACTAAGCAGGGATTGGATACATGTTCAAATACCTGAGGAACAACTACAGGTTCAAGCTGCAGCAGTGAAGATTTAGACTGGAGATTAGGAGGAACTTCCTGACTACAAGGGCCTGACTAAGAGGCTGGTCAAGCATCGGAACAGGCTACCTCAAGAAATCAGTGTCATCCTTGGGAATTTTCAGAAGCAAGTTGGACAGACGCTTGGCAGGGAGGCGCTGCAGCTTTCTACTTGACTTAAGACTAATGTGAGTAACAACCATCTCTGCCCATGGGGTGGGCTTGCTGGGAGTGATCCTGCCTTGGGTAAGGTGCTGGACTAGTAGGGTGTGCTGATCCTCCTGCTAGGAGCAAAGCTGGTTAGAGGGTCTCAGCCTTCCACTCAGGGTCAGCCCCACGTGGGGTTAGGAAGGAACTTTCCTCCAGGACTGGCTCAGGGGCTCAGCCTTGCTGTGTCAGAAGGAGGATGTGGCCCTCTGCCAGGGACCACTTGGGCATATACTGACAACACCTCACTACACAGCAAGGCAAACCCCATGCAGTCCCCACCAGTCCTGAGAGAAAATTCTTCCCTGACCCCACATGGGGCTGACCCTGAGTGTAGAAGTGAGACTCTCTAACCATCTTTGCTCCTAGCAGGAGGATCAGCACACCCCATTAATCCAGCCCCTTATCCAAGGCAGGATCACCTCAACTAGCACACTCCCCAAGAAGAGAAAGGCAGTTAGCCAGTCAGCCTGGCAGCTCAGGGTGCTCTGCGCTGTGCCAAGGTGGCCATCCCACACAGGGCACAGACAACAAGGGATGGTCTGGGCGGGGCAGGGCAGAGACACAGGTATGGGTGAACAGGGCAGCCACCTGGGGCCCCCAAATGGTAATTTTTAGTATTATTATCAATTCTGGCAAAGAGGGGTGTGGGAGAAATACTAAAAGTTCGCCTGGGGCTGCCAGGAGTCTAGGTAGGGTGATGGGTGAGCAGTGACCCCTGCAGCTCCCTCCGAGCCTGGCCCACAGGCACTCACCCACAGCGTTGTGGCCGGCGGCCACGACGAGGCGGGAGCAGCGCAGTGGCGCGTCGGGCGTCGGCTCCGGGCGCGGGCTCCAGCGCACGCGGACCTCCCTGCGGGGTGAGAAAGGTGGGTGAACCCGGCCCAGCTCCGCGTGACGCGCCCTCCCGGCCTCGCCCCCAGTGACGTTAGCGCCCGCGTGCGGCCCCTGAGCCGGGGGGGGGGGAGGCAGGGAGAGAGAGAGAGAGAAAGATCCCGCATTCCTATGGCAACGACCGAGGTGTTCTAACCTCGGCCCCCCCTACCGTTAGGAGGTCCCTCCCTTCTCCCACCGCCGCCGGCACCTTTTCTTTTCGAGCTCCCTGCGAATCTCGAGATCCTCAGGCGTTTCCTCGCGCTCCGCCTCCTCTTCGTCCACCCCGGTCCGGGACAGCGCCGTCACCACCTCCCCGAAGAACGTGGCCATGGCAAGGCCAGGAGAGGGGCTCACGCGGGCAGAGCCACGCCCCCCCTCGCGCAACTGCGCAAGCGCCCGGCCCAGTGCCGCCGCTCTTCCTCAAACTAACTATAGAGTGGGGAGCGCCGCTCTAGTCACGCAGTCCGCCCAGAGGCGAGACCGAGGGGGATAAGCCGCGCCCACAAGGGAAGGGCGACCTCACTTCCCTCCGTCAAGGGAGGCGGGGTTGGGTTTTCGGAGGCGTTAGTGTTGGCAGGGATGCAGTAACGATCGAATTTGTGCGATAATTCCAAGTCTTATGCGATCAACAATAATAATCATGATAATAATAATAGTGTTCAAAAATGTCCAGTAATTTTTGAAGCAGCTGATTGCTGCAGCAGATGCAAAACCCAAGTCACCCTTAGGGGTTCTTAACTGACTTGCAAGCTTCTTGTCGTCCCCCCACTCCCCTCCCCCCGACTTTCACTGCCATCACTTTCTTGGAAAGGCTGGCCTCCAAATAAAGAAATGCTTCAACTCTGATACCCCAATTCTCACTCACACACTGGCAACTTATAAGGAGCAATATAAAGGAAGTAAGAGGACTGATTTGCATCAGCATACTGTAATTTTTCAACAAATACAATAATTTTTGAGCTTCCAATATGGCAACAGTGGGTGGCAGAAGCAGGGCTCAAAGCCAGTTGGGCTCCAGGTGCCTTGCCCTCCCTTCTCCCTTTCAGCAGCTAATTCATGTAGCCAAGGGCTTGCCCCCTCACACAGGGGCCAGGCAGTGGGGGCAAGCCTGAGTCTGCCCTCCCCCACTTCTCACCCCTCTGTCCCTATGAACGCTATGGATCTGGGCCCATGAAGGCAGTTTTCCTTAAGCATGCCCATGGGTAACAGCTCTTCTGGTGTGGTTTAGTACCCACTGAGATGTTGGGGCTTGAAGTTCACTTTACGGAAGTAGGAGGCTCCTCCCTAGGTTGCTTCCGCGGCCATATGGCTGAGGGCTTGGGCCTGCATGTAGGATGCCTGCCAAAAGACTCTGGAAGTATCTGAAGCCCCTGCTGGGCATGGAAGATGTTTGCCGGTTGTAGGGCCACTGATGGTTTTGGACCGAGTCACTGATTTGGATTTGGTTGGGCCACTTCATAGAGGGCAGTCAGGTTTTCTGCTACACTGTCCTCGGTTGATATAAAACCTGATGCCTTTATGTCCTCTATTTTTCTCTTGAGGAGACAAATAGAGGACATAAAGGCATCTGGTTTCATATTAACAGAGAACAACTGGAGTGTCCTCTATGATGGCCACCCTAGCCACTTTGAAGCTGGCCAGCCCTGTTGTTAACAAGATCAGTCATAGAAAAGTGGGCTGCAAGAATATATGAAAGGGTTGCAAACAAACATGAAAAACTGATTCTCTTTCAAAGGAGGAAAAACCTGGGAAACTGGCTTTTCCCTTGCAGGCTGGAAGAGTTTCAGCCTACAAGGGGCTCTGCTTGCCCCCCTCCATCCCCCATGCCCCACACACGAGGGGGCTTGGGCCTGGGGGGGGGGAGGGAAGAGTCAGTGGGTTGGAAGCAAGTGACACCATGTCTGGACGAGCCATTGATGTGTACAAATGGGTCCTGGTACAAAAAAAGTTTGAGCACCACTAATCTAGTCCAACACCCTGCCTGAGGCAGGATCAGCCCTATCCAACCCATCTCATACAACCATCATCTAGAAAACACTACATAAAAGACTACCTTCACTGCAACCTGCCACAGGAAAAGCAGGGGGAACCACAACAGCTAATGTCCACCCTACCCCTGTAAAATGTTGTCAATATACACTCAAAGGTCTCTCTCAGAGGGAGAAGAATCTGTGGAGCAGGGTGATTCGAAACCATTGCCTCCCCCAACCTGAAACAGTGAATAATGAAAAAACTTGGCAAGTGGGTTACCCATCACCTGACTCCCTTTAAACAAAAAAGATGACAAACAACACCCCCCCCCAAAAAAAAAAAAAACCCACCCAAAAATATGTGGACTCTTACAGGGATTCACCTCTTTATTTACTTGCATCCCAAACCCTGCTGGTCTAGTGCAGCAGTCTAAAACTGGGGTTGGCAACATTTCCATCATAGGATGCTATCATGCAACTGCAAAGCTTAGGACCACGGGCAGGAGAATATCTAGCTTCCATTGAAGTCAGGTTTAGCAGCTGGCCACTGCAGGGACTTCTTACTTCATACAATAGATCAACAAGGAATACAGAACTACTACTATTTCTTTAAGATTGGCTTGAATTCCTCAAATCAGGATAGCTACAGGGGGGCAACCTGCAGAGGCATTGGATCTAGTCTGTAGAGGAGGGGCTTGGTTTGCCATGACTTGGTTGGGGAGAAGAAGGGTGACCAGTTTCTAGCATAGGCCCACCTAGGACCCAAATTGGGTCATTCTGCCCCACTGCCAGAAAAGGTTTACCAAGCCCAGTTTTTAGAATGTGGCACTAAGCCACTGCATCCCTGAAGGCCAGGTGAGCCTCTAGGGGGGGACCTCAAAAGCTTTTTATTTATTTATTTTTACTTATTCCTCTGTGGGGTTTATAGGAAATAGCTTGCTCCACATAAATTATAATTGTTTATACTTTTGCAGTAGCAATCACAGGTTAGGCCAGGCCTCTCTCTGTCTGTTATCTGGGTATCATACAAACCAGTGCTGCCTGTTCCATGGTCAGGTTTACAGTGACTAAACTGGCACCCCACCTGGGCTACGCTGGATGAAGAGGGTGTGTGAACACCCAGCAGGACTACAAACAAGACCTGTCAACGGACAGGTGAGCTCCTTGCAAGACAATGGCCATCCATACCTGAAGAGGAGATGGGCACCACCAGGTCAACTTGCCCAAAGAATCACTAATGATGCACAACTCAACTAACCTCATGCAGAGTGGAGAAGCAGCAGCCTCAGGACTGATTTGAACAGCAATCAGAGAAAAGAGGGTATCTTTAGGGTTTTTGGATGCAATTTTGTAGCGATGGATCCTCGTATGGATTTTTTTGAAGGGAGACAAGAGGCAACCCCTTTGCCAAGTATCTTAACTATTCACAAGACCTGTTCCAATTTCAAAGTGGATTAAGCCAAAAGAATAGAATTTACCTTTAAAGAAACAGCTGGGTCTAGCTTCTTAAGACCTCCTGTCACCCCATTATTGAAACAGGCAGAGCTGCTTTTGTGAAATCATTGCTGAATCTCTATTGGCAGGGGGCAGCAGAGAATGAAGAAATATGTCCCATCTTCCTCTCTATGCAGACAGATGGAGTCTGTAGTAGAACTCCCCTTCCACAGTTCAAATAAAATCAGGGCTGTCTGCTAACACCAGCCAAAGGGAAGTCATGCAAGCATAGCCATATAGCTCATGCAAAAATCATGCTGCAGTTGTGCCAAAAGGGGAAACAGTGCACCCAGGGAAGCACCATTTTATTTGTAGGGTTGGCAGCAGTCAGCAGAAAGCGTAGGTGCATTGCCATCTATCTTGTCAGCTGCGCGGTGACTCAGAGCTAGTGTTACCCTGCCAACAGAAAGAAGGGGCTGTGCTGCCACAAGGGAGCTAAACGTAAACTCAATTCTACTTACAAAACTGAAGTGTAGACTAGACCTGAGCATCTATACAGCTGGACGCACACAGCGCTGGAGTTACCTGGCCTCAGCAGTCTTTCCCACCCTGAGCAAGGGGGCTGATGATCTCTGAACCTGATGATCTCTGAGGTCCCCTCCAGCCCCTACCTTCTGTGAATCTCCTCACACCCTTTCTTTCTTGCTTTTCCCTGATAAAGACAAGACAAACTAAATGGGGAAAGAATATGGAAGTTTGGTCTTTACTAGCAATAGATCGCTGAAGAAAAAAAAAATGTTTGGGTCTCTGAAGGATAGGTGATGAAATGAGAAAGACTGCTTACTAGTTTATAAAGCTTGTTCAGGGGCAGCAGGGTGCTAGAATAGGAAGCAGCAGTCCTGAACCCCCAATTTTTGCATATCCAGACAAAGGGAGGAACCAAAATTGGCACAAAGTTTCTTAGATTGTATAGGATGGTTTAGAGAGGGCTGATCCTGCCTCAGACGGAGTTGGACCAGATGACCTCTGGAGGTCCCTTCCAGTCTTCCTTTTGTATGACTCAGAGAAACCAGGATCCAGAAAAAATAGCATTTTCTCAGTGATGGTATTAAGCATTTCTTCCATTACTGTTTAAGTAATGAATGCAGACACAGCAATAGTGCAGCATTCTAAAACTGGGGTTGGCAATATTTTTCCTCCCCACTCTCCCCTATGTTGGTGCTCTAGAACAACAACCAAAATTTACCACTTAATATTTTCTGTTGACAACAGCACGTGCTAATAGATTGGAAGCAGGGACATTCCCTCCCCTCAAGCAGATTATGATCCCAATGGAATCAAGGCACAGAGTTGTGTCAGCTATGTCCATTTGCAAGCAGACACCTGTATATTATGGAGGGGGTTTATTGCTTGCTAGAAGCCAGAGGCTTTCCACATCCTTTTTTTGCCCATAATTTGACAAAGAACAGCGTAGGCCTTCTGACCTTTGAGTCATGGTTCCTTCATGCTCCCAATGTTTCCCAAGATAAGAGCTATGAATCTGTTTTTCTTAGGCAGCAGCTAAGTTGCATGAAATAAAATCTATAGTGTAGGAGTTCCATTTTGAGGAATTGCAATTTAAAGCAGTTAATAACAATAGGCTCATCCAAATAATCTACCAGTAATGAAGCTTGTGAAACAGTTGATTGTCTTTGAAGGAAGGAGCAGAAGACTTATAGGAAATAAGAAAGAAGAATCCATACACTCTTTAAGTCTGCTCCCCCCTGCTGTAATTAAGAGTCCTTGACCAATCTGCCTGTGTGTGTGGGCATGTGAGTGTGTGCAGGCATGTGGACATAAATAAAACTATGAAATGCAAAGGAGAATCCACCTATAAAACCTATCCATCCATTTATTATGGAACAGAATTCTGTGGCTCATACATTTTTTAATGCTAGCATTTACTCCATCCAGTACTAGAGGTTACACTTCAAAAACACACTGATTATCAGCTCAAGAAAGCAGCAACTAAACAATGCATCCAATTAGTTTTAGATAGAAAAATTTTTTACTTTATTTTTGATAAGGGCATTTTTAAACAAAAAATACAAAAAACCCACTTAGAATAGCCAACTGTCTCATTAATGAACATGGGTTTTGTATACTATATATTGTTGCTCAAAAAATCAGAGACTTGGTGTGCATTTTGAATCCCAAAACTGCTACAAAAATAATACAACATTTTGAAAGCTATATTCTAAATCAGAGAAAAAAATACTAGGGCACAAATGTTGTAAACTTTAGATTTCCATTGGACTCAGTGCAGGAGTTTTGGGGGGGGGGGGCGGGGGGAGGAAGGCAGAGAAAACAGTGCGTATCAACATTTATATGACAGAGTACGATACTGAAAACGTGCTGGCCAAACAAGGACTTTGGCAACTTGCAACCACACTGTGTCAATTAACTTTCTGCAAACTTGTTGGAGAAAACCTTTGTTTTAATCAGTTACTGTAATGAAGATGGTGACAATTGGCCACTGTTTTGCCTCTAGTCCCAAACATGGTTTTGATTAAATGACTGTATGCTGAGCAGATGTGGTCCTAACCTCATTGCACTTACTTAACTCTCACTGGTCACCACCTCCAGTGGAGGACAGGAGAATTGACTTCCCTGCCAAGCTGTTCAAGTCAAAAGGATGAAGACAGAGAGTTTGATAAGCTATGCCTACATTTGTGTGAAATCCTAGCAAATCAGACCTCTTATCCGATAACACAACATCCAATAACACAACAATCCAGGGAATCCCAGAATTTGGGTGGAGTGGAGGAAAAAAAGCTGAGCTAATCAAAAAAAGTTTGACTTGCTGATGCTCTAATTTTACAGTAGTGCTCACTGGAACAGCAGTGACTGTTCTGACTTGTACCAATTGGCCTTGGTCCTGGGGGGATAACAGTCAGAGCTTGTTTCCTAAACTTGCCCCCTCTCCTATGTGTGCTCTTCAGCACCTACAGCATAGGTACTGAATTCACAGCTCTGAAGAGGGGGGTTGGCTGCCATATGTCCGGAAGTGGCCTCCACTACCTTTGTTCCACCAAAACAATGCATAGAGCAAAACTATGACAGTTCATCTACCTTAAAGTATTAATTCTAGTCACCCAAACTTAGTGAAAGAGTTTGATTTTCAGGTATTAAAACTGGATACAACTGAATTATGGCAACAAAGAAAAGAATTAAATGCTGAAGGTTCAAATCTAAATGTTTTATTGACAGAATAAAACGCAGGAGAGATCACTGCAAGTGTCACTGAGAAGTTTTTCCTAAACCTCAGAATTATGAAAATCTTTCTTCCAAAAAACCCCCAAACAAACCAAAACTCTGCCTCAACTAATTGAGGGGTTATTAAAATACCACTTCCTTACCACTGTAGGTGGCTCTATTATCCATGGTAGGCGAGGTTTATCCATGTCCCAGAAGTCTGACCAGTTAACTTAAAGGTGCTTC
The DNA here is from genome assembly GCF_052110815.1 of Crocodylus siamensis. NCBI lineage: Eukaryota > Metazoa > Chordata > Crocodylia > Crocodylidae > Crocodylus > Crocodylus siamensis. The sequence continues at coordinate 255,989,852 of NC_143395.1, forward strand.
AGTACAAGTTTAATTTAAAGGAGTAAACAAAAGCTAGGAAAAAACCTCTGGTTTATTAATATTTTAATTAATATAATTAAACTTTTCACCTATTAAAAAATACACAGCACAAGTTTGGTTTTACTTTTTTGTCTATTTTATAAAGAAAACACAAAAACGCTTAGACCCAAGATTTTACCTGCATATCATGGTCTTAAATTTACAGCATGGAAGTCACATTAAAGATGATAGTACTACCTGTCAGCAAAACTTATCTTCCCCAGCACCATTTTTTAATTGGCAAACATTTTGTTCATTGCTAGTTGGTTCTGTATAATTGTGATAGTGGTCGCACAGAACATTTTGACATCTGCACTAATACAAGCTGTTATATTATTTATGTAGTGAACATTTATTTCTTATCTGATGTACTTTATGTCAGCGTCCACCTTTCTATAGCATGACCACTATTATTTGTAGTCTGTTACCATCATGTGAGATTTCAGACAGCATTAAGAGGTGTTTGCAATTGAATGCATTAATATTATATAGCCTAGGTAGTATCTCATTGCAGCACCCATAACAATAATACTCAACATACTGCTATTAACCTGTTTTCCCAGTGTTGAACATTTTTTTTTTAAACTCTTGCTATATGTAATAAAATATCAGTAAAGAAAAACATTTGCCCCTATAATGAGGCACATTTTGGCATCTGTGCTAAATGCTGCTACAAGGGCAGGCAAGTGCAAGTCAAAATATGAAAAGGAGCGTCATGATTTAAATCACATTCATAACTTTTTCATAGAAAAATATAAATATAATCCCTGAAATGTAGGACGAAGAAGAGCCGGCATTCATCATGAATTCTAGTGTTATTACCATAAAAAAAGCAGGCTGGCTTTTCCTTTTAAGGTTATGTTCCACAAGCTGTGTTGTCTAGATCTCTGTCATCGTCGTCGTCATCACCACCATCATCATACCTTACAGTCCTCCTACCCCCATTTCTAGTTCTTATTTTAGAACGTCGATTAGCTCTTTTATATTTGGTATAGTCCAAATCATCAGAGTCATTTTCCTGATTAAGTTTAAGACGTTTCCTTCGTTGGGGCCTTCTCGAAGGCTTCGACACATTGGAATTTGAAATTCTACCTCTTCTAATCACTTTTGTTTTTCCTTTTCTTTTTCTCTTTCTTGTTTTTGTGACAGCACTATAGTTGCTGTTACTGGAATCAGTTTCAGATTCTAAATGAGAAGAGCAATTCAAGTTGGCATGAAGTCCAGATTTTGAACTTCTAGCAGTCCTGCATGGTTCCATGCTATGCAACACAGTATTGCTATCCCCTCTCTCTCCCGTTTCCACTTCCAATGTGGCCTTTACACCACAGGATTTCACTCTTCCATGAGAAGTTCTAGCTTTTTGATTGGTCATTGCGCTGCCTGACTCAGAATCTGCTTCATCTTCAGAATTGTTCACCCCACCACATTTGTTTGTTGAAAGCGAGTGGCTGGAAGGTTTCCAACTGCCCTCATCCTCCGACTTGATGCTTTTGGAGACCTTTTCTGAAAATTCTTCTGTGGAATTCTTCACATTAAGAGATTCACCATAGGCAGTTTGGTATAACTGCTTATAGTTTTTACTATGCCTTTTGTTTTGTGCCACTTTCATATCCGTCTCAGACTCTGATTTTCCTCTTTCAGACTCACTAATATATTTTCTTTTAGTAGCAACCAAATCAGGGCAAGAACGTTTTTTCCTGGTGGTATATTGCTCTTTTGCTTCTCTCTCACTTTCAGACTTCAGACTAGTATCCATCTCAAAGCTGTCCATGGGTCTTTTCCTGGAAGGTGCAAATGCATTGCAATGGAGCAGTTTTCTGCTCTTCTTTCCAGTGCGTGCACTTTCTGAGCTGGAGAGCTGTTCCTTTGTGTCACTCATTTTCTTAATTTTATTAGCAGCCAAAGTAGCACTTCTCCGTGGAATTTTTCCAGTAACAGTTCTGGTGTTCCATGTCTTAACAGCCACATCTGTATGTTTCTTGTAATTAATCATACTTGTCCTGGTCCTGAGCACTTCTGTATTTTGTCCAATGTCCTCGGAGGCCGTTCCTACAAAATAAAGATTTCAAAGTTCTTTTAAAATAATGTATAATTTTCTAAGAAAGCCTGTTTATTAGACAGTCTGTACTACCACTATTGAAAGCCCAGAAAATACATGCATTTTCCCTTACGTCTTTTCAAAGCAAAAAACATTGCCGTAACACTTTTGTGAAGACATTTAAGTCAGTAACCATCAAGTAGTTAATCCCCAAAATCACTACTTACCTACAAGAAGCAGCATGACCTTCATACTATAAATATATATTTCAGTATTAGAAGTACCACTTTTTAAAAAGTAGTCATTTTAAAAGAAATCATACACTTTTCATGAACTTACAACAACTTTGTTCTGCTAATGCAGTGATAACTACTGAGAAAGCAAAGAAAAATTACATTATTTTTCCAGGACACCTTTAATAGTTTATGAATTTGGTAAGTGAACAAGGAAGTCAAAATAAAAGCATTTCTGCAAACCAATGACTTTACCATGAATTAGTTAAGAGATTATCCTATCATCACAGATGGAGAGAAATCAAGATACAGAAAATGTCTATACTGTAAAATAACTCAGCAAATTCAGACTGCTGCTCCTCAACTCTAAACCCAGCACAGTTTGTTAACAAGGTATTAACATACAATAATAGTACCCAGCACAGACTCACAACTGTCATCAAACTGTGAGATTGTTAGGTTCTCCAGTGCTACTGGATGCACAAGGAGTCATGACGGCAAATTTCCCCACTGTGTTGTGCGATTAGTAGCAAGCAGCTGGACGCAAAACTAGTGTCGACGGTGCAGTTGCCACGGCCACTCCACCCAGCTCTGTGGGGCCCCCCAAATCGCACGGGCCCAGGGCAGTCACCTCCATTTAATAATAGGGATATAACTAGGTTAACTTGAGCATCTGATAGATAGCTGCTATCCCTATTATGAATTCCTGAGTAACAGAAGATAACTATTTTTAGTATTACTGTATTTACCCATATATCACACCCTTCATATATAAGCCTTGAGGAGATAAGGCAGAATAAAGAAAATATTTCTTCTTTTAACCAAACTGCCTAGAACCAGGTTTCATTAAGACATACACCCCAATTTTCAATCAATAGTTTTTTGGGGGGAAAGATGGGTGAAGTATATAAATAAGGTGCCTGCTACAGACCACCAGGCCAGAAGGATGGGGTAGATGAAGCTTTCCTCAGACATATAACAGAAGTTTCAGATTACAGGCCCTGTTTCTCATGGAAGACTTCAATTACCTTGACATCTGCTGGGAGGGTGATACAGCAGTGCACAGGAAACTAGGAAGTTTTTTGGAGAGCATTGGAGACAACTTCCTGGTGCAAGTGTTGGAAAGACCAACTAGGGGCTGTGCTCTTTTTGACCTACTGTTCACAAGCAGGAAATACTGATGGGGGATGCAGAAGTGGATAGCAACTTGGACAGCAGTGATAACAAGATCAGGTTTGGGATCCTGATAAAAGGAAGAAAGGAGAACAGCAGAGTAAGGACCCTGAACTTTAGAAAGGCAGACTTAGACTCCCTCAGGGAATGGATGGGCAGGATCCCTTTGGCAACCAGCCTGAGGGGGAAAGGAGTCCAGGAGAATTGGTTGCATTTTAAAAAACCTTACTGAGGGCACACGAACAAACCATTCCAATGTGCAGGAAGAATAGTAAATATGGCAGGTAACCAGCCTGGCTTAGCAGAGAACTCTTTGGTGAGCTTAAACAAAGAGGAAGCTTACAAGAAGTTGAAGCTTGGACAAACAACTTGGGAGGAGTATAAGAGTATTGCTCAGACATGCAGAAATCAAACCAGAAAGCAAAGCACAATTGGAGTTGAAGCTAGCAAGGGATGTGAAGGGTAACGAAGGGTTTCTGCAACTATATCAGTAACAGCAGGAAGGTCAGGAAAAGCATGGGTCCCTTACTGAATGGGGGAGGCCACCTAATGACAGATGAGAAGGAAAAAGCTGAAGTAGTCAGTGCTTTTTTCACCTCAGTCTTCACAGGCAGAGTCAGCTCCCAGACTACTGCACCTGGCAGCACAGTCTGGGGAGATGGTGACCAGCCCTCAGTAGTGAAAGAACAGGTTAGGGACTATTTAGAAAAGCTGGACGTGTATAAGTCTGTGGGGCTAGATGCGACAGCAGAGCCACTGGCTATTATCTTTGAAAACTCATGACCAGTGGAGGTTCTAGACAATTGGAAAAGGGCAAATATAGGGCCCATGTTTATGAAAGGAAAGAAGGTTCCAGGGAACTACAGACCAGTCAGCTTCACCTCAGTCCCTGGAAAGACCATGGAGCAGGTCCTCAAGGGAGCCATTTCCAAGCACCTGAAGTCAGCATGGATTCACCAAGAACAAGTCATGCCTGACCAACATGGATTGCCTTCTATGATGAGATGACTGGCTCTGTGGATGTGGGGAAAGCAGTAGATAGGATATACCTTGATGTTAGCAAGGCTTTTAATACCGTCTCCCACAGCATTCTTGCAACCGAGCTGAAGAAGTATGGTTTGAATTAACGGACTGTCAAGTGGATAGAAAGCTGGCTGGATCATCAGGCTTAACAGGCAGCAATCAATTGCTTGAGGTCTAGCTGGCAGCCAGTATCAAGTGGAGTCAGTTTTGTTCAATATTTTCATTAACTATCTGGAATATGGGATGATGTGCACCCTAAGCAAGTTTGTGGATGACACCAAGCTGGGGGTTTAATAGATATGCTGGAGTATAGGGCTAGGATTTAGAGCGACCTAGACAAATTTAAGGATGGGGACAAAAGAAACCTTGTTATGTCTTGTGCCGCTGCTACTTGTCCCCACATGGCACAAGACAAGACATAACATGTTCTGGCACATGGCAGGTTACCCGGGTGTAGTAGGGAAGGCTGGGGCTAGCAACTGTGCTTGTCCCAGCAGTCTTACCTGGGTTCCTAAGGGCCTCTAGGAGCTGCTGCTGAGGTCCTCCTGCAGCAGGCAACCTGGCGTGCAGCTAGAGCGCGGCTCCAGTCAGCCAGGCTCTGGTTTTGGACAGTGCACACTACTGCCATGTGCTCTACCCCACTTTTTTGGCATGGGTGCAGTGTATGTAGTAACATGGAAGTCAACAGTGAAACACCCCAAAGCAGAGATTATAGCCACACTGCATGCACCAGCGTGCACATGTATGGTAGGACTATAAACCATTACAGAAAACAGAAGACCCAATCCTAAACCACATAACTACATGTCCTCATTAGGCAGAATAATCCCCATTATGTAGAAATCTTTTCTATTTAGTACAGCTAAACTTAAGTAGCTTTTCAGAAGATGTCCCATTTAAATGAGAGCCCCAGCCACTGTCCTTATCCCACTTCAAATAAACCAACTGAGAGAGTATGTACAGAAAATCTTATCTTAATGCTGCTGCTAAAGCCATACTTGATGGTACAAACTAAGGCAAACAGAAACGCTTACATCAGATATAACAATCCAAACAGTCAAATGCAGTAATTGTGATGTAATTGGGTTGTGTAGGCAGATGGAAATCCAGACCAGAAACTCTTAATTTACTATCCAAATCATCAGTTCCATACAGAAGCTTGGTATTCCAAGAAAACACCTGGTTTTCTTCAAGTCTCAAATAGCTTCCAGAATCTCCCATTTCTTTTTTGGAGAATGGGAATTATTAACCCACTGTTTTCTGTGTAGGGAAACAACAGACAATTTAGGCGTCTTAAATCCTTTGATGTTTAGCAGATTTGAAGCACAATACCAAATTTAAGACTGTGAGCTCTCTGGGGCATGGGCTATCTTGTTCCATGATTATAGTGTCTCTCATAGTTGGGTCTTGGACCCTGAACAGGGATTCTAGGTGCTATAACATCTCAAATAAATCAATAATAATAAAATAGCTGCAGACCATTGAAAAAGAGTATCAGATAACCACAAATAAGATGCAGTAACTTTAATTATCGCAGCCCCTGAAACTATGACCCAATGGAATAGTCCAAATATGCAGGAGCACATTTGTCACCAGACTAAAAGGGGAATGGAATGCACTTAAGTTTTTCCTTCGCACTGCAGAAAACCAAACATCACCAGCATATACTCTGGGGACAGAAGCAGAATAAGAAAATGAAGCACCTATAAGGGAAATGACAGAAGTGATCTGCTCTTGATTTTGGGCCCCAAAAGGTCAAGTTGATTTCCCGTAAGCTACTTTTAGGGAGTATGCATGAGCTGATCACCTTCACCATCCGCCGTAAAGCTGGCAAGTCAGTCAGCAACATAGAAGTCCTTGACTTCAGAAAAGCCGACTTTGACAAGCTCAAGAGGCTAGTCAGTCAGGCCCTCAGGGACCATAACCCCAGGGAGATGGGAGTTCAAGAAGAGTGGTTGCTTCTCAAGGAAGCGATCCTCAGTGTACAAGCTAAATCTATTCCAACACGGAGGAAAGGCAGCAAGAAGGCACAGCAGCCCTCCTGGCTCTCCAGGGACCTAGCGGACCTCCTGTGGCTTAAAAGGAAAGCCTACAAAGGATGGAGGATGGGATTCACCTCCAAGGAGGATTACTCCACGCTGGTCCGGTCCTGCAGGGGGCAAACCAGGAAAGCCAAGGCTGCAACTGAACTCCAACTAGCTTCAGGCATTAAGGACAACAAAAAGTCCTTTTTCAGGTATGTGGGGAGCCAGAGGAAAAGCAAGGGCAATGTTGGACCCCTGCTAAACCAGATGGGGTAACTGGCAACTGACGCCCAGAAAAAAGCCAACCTATTAAATAGGTACTTTGCGTCAGTCTTTCATCAGTCACACGGGATGCCCATGCCTGCTATGGGACAGGGAAATCTGGGTGAGGGGAATCCCCTACCCTCCATCAATGCTGACCTCGTGAAGGAACACCTTGAGAAGCTGGATACCTTCAAGTCAGCTGGCCCTGACAATCTGCACCCCAGGGTACTCAAGGAGCTGGCGAGCGTCATAGCCCAGCCCCTAGCACGGATCTTTGAAAACTCCTGGCGCTCTGGTGTAGTGCCCGAAGACTGGAAGAAGGCCAATGTGGTGCCAATCTTCAAGAAAGGGAGAAGAGTGGATCCGGCTAACTACAGGCCCATTAGCCTGACTTCTATCCTGGGGAAGATCTTAGAAAAGTTTATTAAGGAGGCCAACCTTGATGGACTGGCCCAGGCTAACTTCCTAAGGGATAGCCAGCATGGGTTTGTTGCGGGTAGGTCTTGTTTGACCAATCTCATTTCCTTCTATGACCAGGTGACCTATCACCTGGACAAGGGAGAAGAGATTGATGTCATACATCTTGACTTCAAAAAAGCTTTTGATCTGGTATCCCATGATCACCTCTTGGCCAAACTGCCCAGTTGTGGCCTTGGCTGGGAAATTGGCTCCGTGGTCGGACCCAGAGGGTTGTGATTGACGGCAGTCACTCATCGTGGTGCCCTGTGACCAGTGGGGTCCCTCAAGGCTCTGTCCTGGGACCCATACTGTTCAACATCTTCATTAATGATGTGGACACTGGAGTCAGGAGTGGACTGGCCAAGTTCGCCGATGACACCAAACTTTGGGGCAAAGCATCCACGCCAGAAGATAGGTGGGTGATCCAGGCTGACCTGGACAAGCTCAGCAAATGGGCAGACGAGAACCTCATGGTGTTTAACACCGAAAAATGCAAGGTTCTCCACCTTGGGAGGAAAAACCTGCAGCACCCTTATAGGCTTAGCAGTGCTACTTTGGTTAGCACTACAGAAGAAAGAGACTTGGGGGTCATCATTGACCACAAGATGAACATGAGCCTGCAATGCGACGCTGCGGCTAATAAAGCGACCAAAATGCTGGCTTGCATCCATAGACGCTTCTCGAGCAAATCCCGGGACGTCATTCTCCCCTTGTACTCGGCCTTGGTGAGGCCGCAGCTGGAGTACTGCGTCCAGTTTTGGGCTCCACAATTCAAAAAGGATGTGGAGAAGCCACGCGCATGATCAGAGGTCAGGAAAACAGATCTTACGATGACAGGCTGAGAGACATGGGACTCTTTAGTCTGGAAAAGCGTGGCTCAGGGGTGATCTGATGGTCACCTATAAGTTTATCGAGGGTGACCACCAGGATCTGGGGGAACGTTTGTTCACCAGAGCGCCCCAAGGGATGACGAGGTCGAACGGTCACAAACTCCTGCAAGACCGTTTCAGGCTGGACATAAGGAAGAATTTCTTTACTGTCCAAGCCCCCAAGGTCTGGAACAGTCTGCCAGCAGAGGTGGTTCAAGCACCTACATTGAACACCTTCAAGAGTAAATTGGATGCTTATCTTGCTGGGATCCTATGACCCCAGCTGACTTCCTGCCCTTTGGGCAGGGGGCTGGACTCGATCTCCCGAGGTCCCTTCCAGCCCTAATGTCTATGAAATCTATGAAACCTGCTTCCAGATTTCTAGAGCTGAGGGGAGCCTTGCTGGCCAAACGGTGGGGCCACTGCACTAGATTGTGCTGTCATGCAGCCAGACCTGGGTGCACAGGATCAGGCCCCTGGACTGATCCTGCACCCCTCCATCCAGCCCCTAGGGACAGAAGGTTGGGAGGCCACTAATTTAGGAGTTCAGGAGGAAGTCCTGCTCCTTTCATTCTGACTCAGGCCATTCCCAGCCTCCTCCTATGACAGCTTTCAATAAGGCATTTGCCATTGTAACAGAATACTTTCCCAGTGTCTTCCTCTGGGTTAGTCTTGGGAGTTCTGCAGTAATTGGCTATTCTGAACTTCAACTGGGCCGTTTCACAGAATTCAGCACTACCTATCCAAAAGGCTGCTATAACTTCCTTAAACGCTGCTAAATTTAGCCTGCATGTAGCATGCTGAAGATTTCATACCCCACTGGAATGAAGTTCTTGTCTTCAGGCTTCAAGCAGCTCACTGAAGTATAGAGAGTCTTTAACTACTGGAGAAACAATGGTCTTGTGTGAGCCTGCAATTCCCTTATAGAGGAATAAGGCTTCAGCATACGTCGTTTGCTGGCAGGGATCATCATTATCATCCTTCTGCCTTACATGTCTGATGGTCTGAGAAGTCAAACATTAATCAAATCATCACAATGCTGGGTTTACTTTTCAGTCTTATGTTTAGGTGTAATAATGCTGTTTCAGCCATTACTGTACTGGAAAATGAGCCCATGCTATGGAGTGTGCCCAACAGTTCAACTTTATTTAGATAGCCTATTAACAGACATTCTTAACAGGGATCTGAAACATCCATCTCTTCATCCTGTTGGACTAGTACCACTAGAAGAAGTTGAGCCCATTCAAGAACCTCTTAACTTTTTTCATCTATTTTACTTTGAATATTCTATGCAGATATCTGGATTAGAAGTTGTTTGATTTTTACTGACATGGGCTTTTTTCCCAGGTCTCCCTTCTGCAAAAGGAGACAATGCTTATGACATTGTTTTCATGGATCTTACTTCTGGACTTTCCAACTGTATTGACTTTTCAAAATATAACTACTTGCTCATCTGTTTTGGACTGTACAATATACCTATTGTACAGTCCAAAATAGGTAAACAAATAGTTATATATATTCACAACAGTATTTTAAAGGACAACACCAAGATAAATCTATTTATTACAACTTCAGCTTTCAAGTAAATCAAGTTAACTTTTTTCTGGACTTTCAGTTTTGACCGATGCAACCTATTTGTTTAAGACAATATGCAAAACTGTCCATCTGTTGGTGTGCATCTTCAATTAGTTTACTTTTGGGATAAGCTCCCTCTGTGCAGCACCTGTTCCCATTCTGACAATCTTTTGAATAATAAAAAAAATCCAAACTCAAAACAAGTTGAAGTACTCCAGGTACAAACAAGTACTCCAAACAAAGCTGAAGACAACATGCAGCCTTGCCAACACCAATGTCCCCATGAAACCAATCTGCTAACTCCTGGTTTACTGCATATTGTTTTTACTCTGTATTCTTCATCATTTGAATAATTTTGTTCAGAATCAATAAGCCTCATTTGCTACCACAACTGTTTATCCATACTAGTGAATACCTTTTGGAAATCCATGGGAAAAAAATCATATTAAGTCTAAGCTTTCATTTGTGACATTGCAAGATGACAGGAACTAAATGTTTACCCAAGTAAACATTTGAGAGATGTTGCGCAGTTGAGATCAGTGACTGGAAATAAGAGCTCTTCCCTCCCTCTTCAGAGGTTGGAGAAATTGCTGTTTCCTTTTTAGAGTTGTTTGAACTCTAAACAGAAGAGAAACATGCCCTTCAATAAAGAAGCATTTAGTTGTACATAAAGCTAGCCTAGCCTTTAACACCCAGGTTCAGTAACCTGGTCTCCAACAGATTCCTTACCTTACCACCTTGTGCAATTCACACCGTCTCCATGTCCCCCATTCCCTATCTCTCTGTGAGAGATAACAGTAAAATGTCCTTACCTCATTGGGAGTATAAATATAACATGGATCAGAAGGATTCAGATACCAAAGCAGCAATTCTCACTTAGGATGCTACAGGATGCTCCACAATATTAGTCTTCACAAGTACTAAGAGGTTTCAAATAGGAATCCAGTGTCAAAACCACCCTGACCTGTTGTAGGCTTTCTGAGTTCTTTGCAACAGAAGAATTGCTCTATTTTTTCCAGAAGCGAAAAACAAGTGAGAACTAACAGCTGGAATTTTCCAAGGGTGCCCGGAGACTAATGAAGTTGAAAACCACTGTACTTGAGTGATAGGGGTCAGATCAGAACTTAAGATTAGGGTTGGGTATTTGAGCGGTTAAATAAAGTTTGGTCAATTGCCTGGCCAAATATTGGTCAAAAATTGTAAAAACTGCAAATAGATCCAAATAATACATAAAAAAAGCATAATTTTTCCATAAAATGCATCAAAAATAATTTTACAAAAATCATATTTCTGTCAGCAAAACTACAAAAAAGAGGGTTTTTTTGTTTTTTGGTAAAACTGCCATAGCCTTTGACCAGCCAAAGAAAAAACAAAACAAAGCAAAAAACAATGACTTGTTTGCCAGCCCTACTTAAGTTTATCTGTCTTAAGTAGGACTGGGCAAGCCAGTCATTTCACCAGTCAAATATTGTCAACTGACTAGCTTGCCAACCCTACTCAAGATAAACTTCTGCCAAATGTTGTTACTTTAAATACACCAGATCAAAGTATTTGGATTACAGATCAAACAAAAATCAAAATTGGAAAAAAAAATTATTTCCCCTGTATTGCTAGGTCTATTCACTATTTTGATCTATGTCCACTTTAGGCAGTAACTCAATGCGATATTTCTAACAATGTATCTAAAGAGTGACTCATTTACTATCTGATTTTCAGAAGTTACAAATGATAAACTCTGTTCTTCCTTTTTTTTTAAATATAGGAAAAAATACCCTGTTACTTTTCTGAATTCCATGTTTTAATAACTGTAAGATTCAAGGTCTAGAAGTGTTGGACATCCAGTAGACCAATTTCTACATATCAGTAATACAGCTGCTGGCTCCCATAAAGATTTTCTTGGCCGATCCCAATACCTGATTATTAACTAGCCACATCAGCTGATACTGATCCCATAACTGATATTTAGTAATAATGCAAGGCATTTTAAACTACTGACATAAATAGACCTTTTACATTTAACACACGCACAGATGGATTTTGTGTGTTCCCGTTTCTAGAAACATGTTGTAGCAAAATAAAAACAAATACGTATGAACTTTAAAACTTTACTTCTAAAATGGTTGCTTGCAGTATAAATTTTATACACTTATGTAACGATTCATTTGACAGCAAAATCATTATAAAACTCAACATTCAACTTGGTTTACAAAGCTCATGCTGAAGTCAGAAAAAAAATGGCCTAATTATAATTATTTTGGCTTCAATATAGACCCACAAGAAATACAGGCCAAGATGTAAAAACTACAAAGAAAAAAAAGTTGAAGTACAGCTTGTAGTAACAGTATTTCTCAGCCAGTGGTATGCACACCTCTGGGGGTACACGAGACACAGGCCGGGGGTGTGTGGGTGCTGCGTTTTGGTCTTTGCCTGCTTAGGCTGGAAGTTCTGGTCCCTCCCGCTGTGTCCGGTGCGCTGGGGCTTTCACTCCCCAGGGTCAGTGTGCCAGGGGATAGGGAGGGAAGCCCCATGCAGGCTGCTTTGTTTTGGGCCGCAGTGGAAAAAGTGAGAGTTGGCTTGCAGCGGTGAAACTGAAAGTGCCACAGTGGGACTTCTGGTTTCATTTTTGCCATGTCAATCAGCAAGGGGTACGTAAGGTACCAAAGGCCACTGTAGTAGAAGCCATAATAATAATAATAATACATTAGTTAAACTTTAGCGTAGCAAGTGGGTGAGTGGAAGGTTTTTCTTGACAAAAAGCAGTATTTCTTTTTTGCACATCAGTCAGTTCTTGTTCTCATCCACATGTGAAGCTGTATTGAATAGCCACACACTCAACGCTGCTGCAGAAAACAGGAAATTGATCTTTGTTGTTCTCCCAGTATTTCCGTTTTTCAGCACTTCATGGGCTCACTCTGCTAGCTTTGTTTCTGAAGCATTATACTGATGTTTCTACCCCAGAGGTACTTTCCTCCAATATCCCATATTGGCTGAACACAAGAAACTTGGTTTTGTAGTGCTGTCATCTGCTTCCTTTGATTTCTTTCCATCTGTTCCATCATTCCTGTTGGCTTGCATTTTTTCCAGGTGTGTCACCAATATCTGTGTAGCCACCAGAGTTTTGTTATTATCAAAAAGTAGAGTGCCTGTCTTGGTATCTTGGATCCAGCAGCACTGCAGTGCTGTAGAAAGGTTCCGATTCAATTCCAATAAAATCTGTTTCCATGGCTTTCAGTAAAGTAACTTGCATAATTTTAATTCCATGTTTTGAATCTGTAGCTTTGCTCAAAAGCCTTTTTAAAGCCACAATTGATAGAATGACATCTGAAGCAGAGGCTAAGGATGAACTAAATTGATCAGTTAGTTCTTCAAAAGGTGCTAGAACTATCACTACTTTTTCCATCAGTCCCAACTGACATACAGTTAGAACTGTACGGTTTTCAGAGTCATACACTTCAAGTACACATTTCTGCTCCAAAAGGCTTTGCAGCATGCAATAACTTCCACCATGTCTGTACATCCTGCTGTAGCGCCTTGGAAGGCATTCCGAGATCAGTCTGCAACCCTTGAAGTTGAAAATAGCCCAACGGTGAGTGTTTGGAGTGCCCAATGATTTTTTTTGTCCGATAGCCAATATATCAGACACGCTGCACTCTAATAGCACTTACTGGTTCACACAAAGCTGGAGTGTATGTGCTACACAAGGTAAACTTGGCAAACCAGTCTTGCACCACCTTTGCCATGTTTCTTGCATTATCCCTAATAATGGCATGAACTTAGAATCATAGAATCACTGAGTGGGAAGGGACCTAGACAGATCATCTAGTCCGACCTCCTGCCATGGGCAGGAATGAGCACTGGGGGTGGGGCAGGGGTCATGAGACCCCAGCCAGGTGCCTATCTAGTCTCCTCTTGAAGATTTCCACGGAAGGAGAGAGCACCACCTCTCTGGGAAGCCTATTCCAGGCTCTGGCCACCCTTACAGTGAAGTAGTTCTTCCTAATATCCAACCTAAACCTATCCTCCCTCAGCTTGTGGCCATTGTTCCTGGTGACCCCAAGGGGGACCCTGGTGAACAGACTTTCCCTGAGTCCCTGCTGGTGGCTGCTAAGGTTGTAGGCAGCCACAAGATCCCCCATCTCCTCTTGTGGAGACTGAAGAGATTCAGGTCTCTTCTCATAGGGCTGGCCACGGATCTTCAGGATCTTCCATACTACAAATACCTTGTCAAATGCCATTGAAATAGCCTCAGCCATATGGGAAATGCTGAACTCCTGGGCCTGTAGCATGGTCCTCTGTAAACTGTAATTCACAACTATCCACTAGGCAGTTAAACTCAGCATTGACATAGGTGACATATCAGAGCTCCAAATATCAGTCATAAAGCTAAATGCTGATACACAATCATCTTCAACCAGCATCTGTATGCTTTAAAACAACACTGTACAGCTCTGGCAGCACAATCTTAACCATAAACTTTCTGCTGGACAGTGTGTAATGAAACTTCAGGCATTCAAATGAAACTGGAATTCAGTATCTTCTACAACAGAAAATGGCTGATCATCCAGAATTATGAACACCACTAAATGGTTCATTTCTTTAGCCCTGGCATCTCCACTTACACATTTTTGTGAGCATTTTAGTGCTTCATGCAATTATAGTCGACTTGGCACAGCTTTTTCCTGCCCTGCTTCTTTCTTCTCTGTAGTCATCTTTAGGAAATCATTGTACCGAGTAGCATGGCACGTCTTGAGGTGCTGTATTAAGTTTGTTGCGCTGAAATCTTTACTGGTATTGTATGCACATTAAATATTTGCAATGAAGCACAGCTGATTGAGATCACATGGTGCACAGTGCAACAGTGAAAAAAGGGCTTGTGTAGGCCCTGTGCCACCTCACCTGTGCCTGGCACCACTGCTCTGGATATGGCACCTCAGAGGTGCTTATATATGAGCAACAAGGCTCTAATTAAAGCGTGGCCCCAACACTCCTGGAGCACGTGCAAAAGTGGCCCGTGCCAGTTGCAGCTCCAGCCCTTTAACTCCAAGCTCGGGGCAGCTGCCTGGGTCTGAAGCTGCCCAAGGCTGCTCTAATTGAAGTGCTGCACCCCCACCATCAAAGGCTTCTTTCCTGCTAGGGGAAGGACCCTGCCACACAGTGGTGGGGACCAGCTGCCTCAGCCCCTGCCAAGTTCTGCCCAAGACACTTGGCATGCAGACCCCTGAGCACTGCAGACTCAGTCACAGTGGGCTGGGCCATGCAGCTCAACTCTGACTGCCCCAGTCACCTCTTCTGCATTCAGCACCTTTTGCAGTGCTGGCCCTGGTCCCAGCCTGCAGTCTGTGCCACACCAGCACTCAGGACACCACAGCAGTTCCTGCTCAGCTCGACCTGCTAGTGAGGGGAATGGAATGTATCCGGGGTCGCTCCGGCTCCTAAGAGGGAACCCAGCTGTCCAGGGGCCCCAGCCTCATGGGTGGGAGGGAGCCCAGGTGTCTGGGGGCCCTGACATTAATTATTGGAGAACATTATCAGCAACAACAGCCAAAGAATAGTTGATAATGTTAATTTTCCTTTATTGGTGCCGATCCAATATGCAACTGATATACTGGTGCTCTTCTAATAATTATGTGTACAAACTCAAACTGCTAGCTCTCACCTACAAAGTTTATATTTAAGAATTTTTAAAATGGGGAAATATTACTTATAATTGAATACAAATGCAATACACTACACCATGGTACATAAGGATGGGAAACAAACTATCATATGCTATCCAAATAAATGTAAACCATCATATGCTATCCAAATAAATGTAAACCAGTTAAGGCGAGCAAGCCAGCAGTGCCTAAACCCAGGCTTCAGATAAGGGACTGGTATTTTGAGCTAATCACCCACTCTGATTACATGGGGGACATGAGCAAGAGAGTGAGAGTGTGTGTGCACAGAGAGGTTCAATTAGGGGTACCAAGCATACAGCCTGCAGATCAGATCTGGCCTTTGATAGAAGGAGGGCAGCATGGACCTTTCTTCAGCTGTAGCCACCCACACTGGTGAGAGCCACTATGCTGGACGCCAACAGCACCGACACTGTAGTTTACTCCCACAGTGGCAGCCAAGCATCCCTGATGCTGGGCCTGGAACTGGAAGAGAGGGGTCTGTGGGCCTGATCTAGTCTGAGGGCTGCCCCCACACCATTCATTTGGCTTGTGAACCAATCCCACACCACTCATTTGGCCTCTAAAATAAGCGAAGAGACAAAACCTCTGTAAGTTAAACCAAACTGGTTTCAAGATTATAGCTTTACTTAAAGTGGGGGAAGTTTGTGGCCACGTTGCTACATCACACACACATATATATGCATGCACGCACGCACACGGGAGGGGAGGAAAAGATGACTTATCATAACTTAGCTTAATTCTGAAACAAGATGAAAAATACTCAAAATAGGAACACCTAAACAGACTTGGAACTGTTAATGAAATCAGTTTAATGACCTTGTGTTTAACTTGTGCAAAACTGTGCAGGTAGGGCTGGCAGAAATGGCCACCCCAAGAGACAGCTGTAACAGAAAAAACAATCACTCTTTCAGGTCAACTGTCCGTCAGTGTGTTATGTAACCTTACAATTCATGCTCAACTTTGGTCTACATCTGACAAATACAAAGGATAATGCGTGTTGTGCTTGGTATGCAGGTATGCTCACACATACCACTTCCTGTAGATTTCCTTTACACATCAGAGTTGAGTAGCTGATTGCTTCAGCTATGATGAGTCCCAGTGGACAACTCATTCTCTGTTGCATTATGTCACTATCAATTTAAATGCTTATTAATACCATTCAAGAAGTTTTACAGCATTCACTGTTGCCATATATTTATCTTGCATCTCAATCTCTCCCCTTAAAAACTGGATTCCATTAATGTATTTTAAGAGGCGAGTGTTTTATTACTAAAAACACTTTAAAAAAAACTCTCATTAAAAAAGTCATTCAGCTCTTTGTGGTTTTAGCACTCTCAAGACCCTAACACCAGCCGTTGGCAAGGGAAGCCTGTATTGAAAGTCCCCGTGGCTGACAAAACCGTGGTTAGCAAGACAAAAGGCTTATGGGACAAATGGCACGTGGTGGGCTGACACATGGCCATGGAAAACCACGGTTACTCAAAACTGTATACAGTGGTAGCCAAAATGGCATACAGAATATTAAGTGTAGATACTCAAAAACATGGTTGACAAGGGAAACCTGTACTTTGAGAGCTACAAGTAGAGAAGGAGGGTTGATGACTACTATATAAAATTCAATTGTTTTCTAATGTATGGTTATCCTTGAGAACAATCTAGATATCAGGAGAAGAGAGGAACAGTTTATTTTTCTTATTAAAATTCATAGTAATTTTATATAATAATTAGATTTTTTCCCTCAGGCCACAGCAGTTACCCAGTGTGGCCCACAGACTGGCAAATTGAAAATAATAGATTCAATCCATACAACAATTACAAAAAAGAGCTTTTTTGAAAGTTTACTATTATCATTTTTATCCTCTGGATACAAATAATTATCGCTTTAAGAAAAAAGTGCACTAAACTTATTTTTATCCTAATCCGTCAACTGCAGAAAATTTTTTAAAAGATTAGTAGCCTTTTATAAGTGACGAGACAAAACGTGATTCCAATTTGAGTTTTTGCTCTATTTAAGAAATCAGAAACTGAAATACAAGTGAGCATTTGATATCCAGCATATACAGTACAATACACTGAGCTACAGTTCAACCAGTGAAGAAACAAACACAAGGATATAAACCAGATTTTCAATCAGGCTTCAGACATCATGACAGACAGGTTAAAACACCAATCTTCCAAGTGCTAACAAACAAACACACAACATAAACATAAATCAAAACTTGATGTTGGCTGACCTAATTTGGAATCTTCTGCATACACCAGATTTCCCTACAGAAGTTTAAAAAAAATCGTAATTGTCAAGCTTTGAACAGGCAGCACTTTGTAGATTTTTTTAAGTTTTAAAAAGTAGAAGTCCTAAACTCAAGACATTTTACTTGATAAAATATAACATCCATCTTTTTCCTACTGCAAAATATACAAATTCAACACGTTGTAATATTTCTATAAAAATTAAGAGTCTCTTCTACATTATTTAAACCCCCCCCCCATCTCTTTAAACATTTTGAAAATTAAGTTTACATGTCTCCAAAAAGAATATCATTTTATTTCAGATTTATTTTCTGCTTACAAAACAAAAGTTTCAGGAAGAGCACTAAAAGGTGCTGAAAATGTAACTGGTACTTTAATGGAATGGGAATAAGTATTTGTGGCAACACAGCTAAGAGCCTAGTGACCATTTTGTTTTTGCAGGTCCTCTTCCACCTGCCATTTTTTCTTACACACCATTCACTGAGGTTAGCATGTTAGGAAGAACCCAAAATATATGGCACTAATAAGTCAGGTATTGGTAAGTCAAAGTCATATCTGTTTTGGAAAATTGTCAGAATAATTAATCACAAGACACATTAAATTACGTACTTCCTGAGATTCCCATATCATTGCGTCACAAAATATATATCAAACTCTGCCAGAAGGAACACACACACACACACACACACACACACTTAAAGTGCAACAGAATCAAAATTATGTGACAATCAAGAAAAATGAATTTCATTTTTAAAGTAAAAAAATTGCATTGTTTTGACAATTTTGTCAGAAATACAGTGATGACCCAGGCCATTTCCCCCATCTTATACTTGTTGGAAAGAAATTAAAAATTAGAAAAAAAAAATACTAAATGAGCATATTTTATCATTTTATAGTGCTGCAGTTAAGAAAGCTCCATCTTCCATTAACTATCAAACCAGATGATGTGGGAAATGAAAAAACCAAACCTTTTTTTAAAAGCCCTATCCTGATCATGGTGTGCAGAAAAAGTTGATGCATCTTTTGTAGACTTAATAATAGTGGCACTGAAGAAAAGTGTTTTGTTTTTTTTAAGTATGCCATCATACAATTCTTCATATTATACTGAATTCAAGAATCCATAACTTGGAGAATGGAGAAAGGCAAGTGGAAGATTGTAAAAGATACGAAGAAGTTATGCAAAAGTAAAGCAATAGACAAAAATCAATTTCTTACTTGATTTTCTTCCTCTGTTTAGTGTTTGCCAAATTATTTGTTACTACTAACTACAGTATTATTGTACTTCATTAAAGAGGTAAATACACAAGATTTTTGGTTTTTTTCCCTCCCCCCCCTTTTTTTTAAAAACTTTTACTCATGCCATTTGTAAAGTGCTAAAAACCAGAAACATCATATATACATAGGCTGGTTGCACAAAGGGTAGATCTCTTCAGAGGAACTGGAAGCAGCCTTCGATGGCACAGTAGAAAAAAAAGTGTTCTGCATATAAAAGGATCTGTGAAAAGGGACTATTATTATATGAGCTTCATGAACTATTATTATAGATCTAGTAGGTTTACATCCCCTTTTCTGGTTGACTAGAACTCAGAATAATTCTCAAGGCTTTAGAATTAGCTTTGCTTGCTGTGACTGAAGTACTGACACCTCCCACTTAAAATAATGAGCGTGCGTCAGTGAGATGATGATAAAGGGACTTCTACAGGATCACAGAAGTAACCCAACACCTGTTACACTCTAACAACTAGAATGCTCCTTGAAATCTGGATAAACTGAAGGATATGGGGGTCATCACTGTATCTGTTAACTTGTCTGTATCTTAAATAATTAAAAAAAAGGAATGTATGTGGAAACCAAATCAATACAGCAACACTGCTACTGAAGTCAAAACATTTTCATTTCAAGTAGTCTGAAAACAACCAACAGAAGCTAAAAGTATTAATTTATGGGTTCTAATTTACACCATGGGAAAAAAAAGTGTATAAAAACAAAACACCACTTTTCACTCAAAACTGTTTAACAATATCTTGAAGAAAAATAAAAATTAAACTTAAAGTTAGTAACTTATGTGGTTAAATTTTTTAGCACAAAAAACTTAGCAGTTCAAAAAAATATGGTTCTCTGGTAAATTTCTGTTACTTTACTCACAATCTCAAGAGTCAGACTACAGAATTATTTATAAAACTAAGTTTGTAATTGAAATTTTGAAAAAGAAACAGGCACAAAAACAGGCTGCTACTTAGAATTCTTAAGTGCCTAAAACTATAGGCTTACGTGCTCTTCACACCCTCTCGCACAGACCTGTTACAGTAAGGTTCAATATTATACAGTAGCAGCCCACAGACTGACAGTGAACAGATTTTAAACTGTTACTTCTGCAGTATGGTTCCAGTCCACATTGAAGTATTGCCCTGAAAGAAGACACTGGGAATCCATTCCTACAAACTGCTACATAGGCAAACGAATGCAAGTTGAAGTATGGAAGAAACTATCATGATTTAGTACGTTTTTCATAGAAAATATATTCCCGGAATTACATGACATGAAACAGCTAGTATTCATCATGAATTCTATTGCTATTACCATAAAACTGGAATAGATTGCCCTTAATGTCATTTTCGGTATCTTCCATTTTCAACATACTCTAGACGCTGTCATTATAGTCATATTTTACAGTTCTCCTACTCTGATTTCTAGTTCTTATGTTAGTGTTGAAAAGCAATTTTACAGTTCGTACAGTCCAAATCCTTCCAGTCATCATCATCCATATTAATCCTACGGTGTTTCCTCCGTCTAGAAAGTACCATAGAATTAGATGCATTAGCTTTAAAAATTTTACCTTTTCTAACGACTTTGGTTTTTCCTTTTCGTTTCCTCTTTTTTGCTGTTTTGGTATCACCATATTTACATCTATTGGCATCTAATATTTCAGACTCAGAAGAATCAGAAGACGAATATAAACTGGTTTCAGGTCCAGATTTTGAGCTCCCAGAAGGCTCCACACTCTCTGAAGCAGAACTTTTCCCATCCTCCCTCTCCTCTGCTTCAGACTCTGCTGTGTCTTCTAAATCACTTAAGACTTTTGCTCTTTTGGAATTGGCTGGAGGCTTCTGAGTGGTCAGCTGCTTGTTGTTTCTACCATTCCACTGGTCTGAGTCAGAGTCTGCCCCATCTTTGGAGCCGCACATCCCTACAGGTTTGCGTACAGAAATGGACTGGTCAGAAAGTCTCTGACCACTCTCATCCTCTGACTTGTGGCTTCCAGAGTCCTCTTCCACGATTTCACCTGAAAGATCTTTCATTTCAGGTGAGGCAGCACAGACTGTTCTGTGGGGTTGTTTATAGCCATTGCTTTGCTTACTTGTCACTGCCACTTTTGTTTCAGTTTCAGAATTTGAACTTCCGTTTTCAGATTCACTAATGTATTTTCTTCTAGCAGATGAACCAGGCTGGGAATGAGCTTTCCTCCTGGTGTACTGCTCCTTTACCTCCTGTTCTCTCTCTGACTTCAAGCCTGCATCATCCTCAGAGCCATCCAGTAACATTCTCCTGGCCGCAGCAGAGGCATTGCGGCGGGGAAGTTTTCTGTTCTTGCACCCAATGCCAATGCTTTCCGAGCTGGAGACCTCCTCCTTCACATCTCTCATCAGCTTTAATTTATTAGCAGCCACAGTGGCACTTCTGCGTGGAATTCTTCTGTGACTTTCTTTGCTGCTGACTATTCTGTAAGGGGTCTTGGAATATTCAGAGTCACTTCCACTTAGCTTCCTCCTGGCAACTCTTTTGCTATGTCTGTTCTCCTGAGCAACAGATCCTGCAACAAAATTGTCAAATTCTATTTTTTTTTTTTTTTTAAAGAGAAATTAAAAGACATGCTGGACATTTAAAAATAAAGTTAGCCTTATACTATTATTATAGAGGCAAAGCTCACTTTGAAGTTAAACAGGACTAAACAGCTGTCTTTTATTTACATAATAACATAGACATTTCATATATACTGCCCTCTATATTTAACGGTGACTAAGAACTCTATCATATTAGCTATCATCTTAATTACATTTATTCCCTTAAAAGTCTGTCTTTTCACCCCCATCTTTTAAAGTGTACTCGCACACACATTCACACAATTGGTCATTAAGCGAGTCTTGGCTTATGAAATTATGATTAGCAATGCAAGCAGAATTGTTCAATGCAGGATATACAAATAGGATTAGTACTAAAATGTGGACTCCGATACTTAGCACTGGGTAGAATTCAATACTCTACAAAGCAGATGCGCAAGTCTGGGCAGATTCATCTGCAATAGAATCCTACTGAAGCCACTGGGATTCTGTGTAGGCATGAAGAATAACACTGAGAAAAACCTGTTTGCAAGAACTGGGGCCTGCATTAGTAGCAACCTAAATGTATTATTACTTGGTAACTCTTCTACAGCCTGCAAGGAGCTGATAGTAGTCTCAGCGTTGTGGCCAAAGATTTTATCATCTTATAGACAACTGTTCTTTCAAGTTCTACAGATGGCACTTCCAAATCATACTTAAAAAATACTGGTAAAGTACACCCAGAGTAAGAGACTTCCTTTGCCTATGATGCATGTCATCTGAGAATAGACGAATGGCTCCCCTTACAAGGGAGTAGCTGATGCTTTGAGTCAGATTGGACAAAAAAGACTTTTATATTCAGTCACTTAAAAATAACAAGAGCCAGTCACCTCAGCAGTTCAACAGATCTCTGAAACAAGAATAATTTTTAGGCAGAAGAATTCAGCTCTTCGAAATCTGCAACTAAAATTTGCTTTAAGACACACTGATTGCACCATGATAAAGACTAAAAGGGCCTAATGTGAATGTGACAACGCAAAGGAAATTATAGTAAAGAAGGATTAGTCTAAATATTCTTTGAGATGTTTTACTGGGTTAAAATTCGGCCTCAGGGTACACATGCACCTCAGGCACATAAGCTCAGAATTTTCTGGGGAATACCAGTCTGCCTGCCTTACTTCCACACAGCAGCAGTGATGCTTGCCCAGCTGCCTGCCTGGCACACCATGCTACTTCATGTCACTGCCAGATTCTGCTCCAGGACTTCTGACCAACCAGCCAGGACCTGGGATGGATGGTCACTCTTGCTCTAGTAAAATGCCAAGCTTATCAAACCTGCCAATGCTGAGCATACCAGTGCCAAGGTAGCCAGCACTGACTGGTAAGCAGTGCCTTGAGATGTGATATGAAGCCACTAAAATGAAAAAGAGGTTACCATAAAATCCATGGCAACAAGGAGGCATGAAACCCATGCATAAAGTCTGCCCAAAAAAAGCCCCAACACTGAAAAACAAAAAAAATGAATAAATACATAATACAATTTATTTTCCATAATATCATTCTGGTATGCCAAAAACATGTTTACTTTTGTAATATAATTTTTGATTTAAAGAAATGTGTCCAATTCAGATTTGGCAAAGATGTTTTAATGAAGTGATATTATGACTAGAGGTATATCAGTTCATATCAGATCGGCACAGCTAAAAGGAAAAACTGACACTACTTGCAATTGGCTTTTTTGGGCCGGTGTCGCTGATATGTGCAGCTACTGGAGCTGCTGCTCTTCTGGCCCAGCTTCAGAACCTAGGGTGTAATGCCACTTCCACTCAGCTCTCTCCTTTCCCACTGTTGCAATGGATGCCTAAAACCCAAGTGGGAGGGAGGCAATGAAGCATTACTGCCCTGAGGTCTAAAACCATGCCAAACTGCTGAGGATGAGTGTTGCTGTAGCAGGGGCTCCAGCAGTCATGGTAACAAGCCCCATGGGCTGAATCCAGGCTATGAGGGCAGATAAGTTCAGCCTGCAAGAAGTCCTGAAGG
The DNA here is from genome assembly GCF_052110815.1 of Crocodylus siamensis. Classification (NCBI taxonomy): domain Eukaryota; kingdom Metazoa; phylum Chordata; order Crocodylia; family Crocodylidae; genus Crocodylus; species Crocodylus siamensis. The sequence continues at coordinate 256,013,335 of NC_143395.1, forward strand.
CTGAATGACCTACTTCCATTGAATGGATTCAGCTTATGGGTCCTATGTTTGGTACCTCTGCTGGAAAATGTAAGAGTCTAGGTTGTACATAAATCTTAATTCCACTCCTTTGTTTGTGTAAGTTTAATCATCTTTAACTGCATGACCCCAGGCTAATGTTTTCACTGGAAGTTTGCTTGCAGTTAGCAAACAATGGTTGGGGCAAAGCTGACTTGTAATGTATTTGTTATAAACAGAAGCAAACAGTAATAGTATACACAAAACCCAAACACTAGCTGTTAAACAGAAAACAAGTTTCCCCAGGTAAACTACACTTAGAAGAGAAGTCACTGCCTCATCTGCAGCACACACTGCAAACTGCCCATTTAGTACAGGTAAAAATCTATTTACTGAAGTGCATGTATAGCGTTGGCAAGGTTGTTTGGGTAAATCTGATATCTTTTATTAGACCAACTCAAAGAGTTGGAAAAATTCTTCTTAAAAAAGCTCTCAGGTTTAAATACCCTTTTTGTCAAGCTGAGGAAGCATCTGTTGGTGTGTGCTTTTCCTGGATGGAATGAAGGAAGAACACACACCAACTGTATAGTGTTGTAAATTTGAAAAAGAGAGAACAGATTTCAGATCAACTGATTCCTGATTTACGCTGCTCCAGCTCAACAATTTAAACTAGAACGCAACAAAGTCAGCACGAACTTTCTTTTGCTTCACTGTACACCATTTATCAAGAATGCTGCACCATGGGGATTTCTCAAGTGATCACATACCTGAGTACACTTTTCTGATGCAAAGGCCATATATGCAACATTAAAAACGATACTTCCAGACCTGTGTGCACTTAAAACTTTGCAACCTTTACATTCCATTTTTCTTATGGAATTTTTGCAGAACAAATTCAAATGTTACTTTCATTACCTGAGCAACATGGCCAGACAACATACGACTGCCTAGGTTCACAGTTTTTAAAGTTTAGTGCCATGGGTTCACATTAGGCATTGTGTGCACCTGCATGCCCCCACTCACTCTATAAATGTGTTATGTTCATATTTGTAAATTTTATTGAAGAGTGCAGTGAGCAAGCTCGGAAATAGAATTCCTAATGCCTGTGAAGTGCCCTGCTGAATGAAACAGGTCTGTTCTGGAACTCATGGAAGCCATCGTCCCATAACCAAAGTGATATAGTGCAAGTCGTCATTTCAATGCATACACAGAATTTTCTACAAACAGCCACTTGACTTTAAATTTTTAGGGTGGTTATTTTTTAAAGTATTAAGAATGTACAGTTCAGAGCTTTTTAAAAACAGGTGTAACCTCAGCAAATTAAATCTTAATTTCCACTGTTATATTTTAAGGCCCACATCTACAGACAAGACCCATAGAAAATGTTTTAAAAAATATCTTCAAAAAGTCCGTTAGGAAAACATTACATCCGGCAAAATTTAAAACTAGTCAGATTTTCATAAATACAATGAAAAAAGTCAAGGATTTTTTCTCTCTTTAAAAAAGGTGGCGTTTAACACCACCAGTAACAGTGATTTTTATGATAATTTTAAGGCACAAATCAGCTTGAAAGCTAAACAATTGATAAACTTGTAAAATTTTTGACTTTCACAAGGGAAACACTTCAACAACCTTTACTTTGACTGTAACACTCCCATATTTTTAAATGATACAATAGCTGAAAAATAAGATAAGATAAATTAAAGCTTCTAGATGACTTAAATAAGGTATTTCTTAGAATTTGCGCAATCACCCATAACAATTAGGCCTTATATTCCAAGACTTGAACACAATTTTTACTTGAATAAAGTAAAAATGTAGACTGCAATACACCCCAAAACAGTTTTTTCTATATCTTTGCTAAAATGCTGCTATAAAATGGACCAAAAAAAAGGGAAGTTCAAAATGAACACCATAATACTTCCATCAATCATTTCAATTAAATAGATCCAGAAAGGTTAAGATTGAGCATTCAAGCGCTCTACCACCATGATTAAAAGAGAAGTTTTTATCTAAAAAAATGTATACAGACTACTCTGAATATTTCCTGCACAGCTTTCCACTTTTATCACTGACATTCACCATCAGCCTACCCCAACTTCCTTCCAAATAGCAAAGAACTCATTCTGAGTAGTGCAAGTCTTCCTCGTGATCACCTAGATTAATTCTACATTCTATTACTTCAGCAAGATAATAGATTGAGATGCATTTTTAGGCCCAATGTGTTACCTTTTTTAACGATTTCCCGTTTCTTCTTCTTTGCCATTGTGGTATCACCATAGTTGCACCTGTTGGAATTTGGTATTTCAGACTCAGAATCAGAAGAGCAATTGAAACTGGCTTCAGGTCCAGATTTTGAGCTCCCGGCAGTCCCAGAAGGCTCCACACTCTCTGAAGCAGAACTTTTCCCATCCTCCCTCTCCTCTGCTTCAGACTCTGCTGTGTCTTCTAAATCACTTAAGACTTTTGCTCTTTTGGAATTGGCTGGAGGCTTCTGAGTGGTCAGCTGCTTGTTGTTTCTACCATTCCACTGGTCTGAGTCAGAGCCTGCCCCATCTTTGGAGCCGCACATCCCTACAGGTTTGCGTACAGAAATGGACTGGTCAGAAAGTCTCTGACCGCTCTCATCCTCTGACTCGTGGCTTCCAGAGTCCTCTTCCACGATTTCACCTGAAAGATCTTTCATTTCAGGTGAGGCAGCACAGACTGTTCTGTGGGGTTGTTTATAGCCATTGCTTTGCTTACTTGTCACTGCCACTTTTGTTTCAGTTTCAGAATTTGAACTTCCGTTTTCAGATTCACTAATGTATTTTCTTCTAGCAGCAGATGAACCAGGCTGGGAATGAGCTTTCCTCCTGATGTACTGCTCCTTTAGCTCTTGTTCACTCTCCGACTTTAAGCCTGCATCATCCTCAGAGCCATCCAGTAACATTCTCCTGGCCGCAGCAGAGGCATTGCGGTGGGGAAGCTTTCTGTTCTTGCACCCAATGCCAATGCTTTCTGAGCTAGAAATCTCCTCCTCCACATCACTCATCAGCTTTAATTTATTAGCAGCCACTGTTGCACTTCTGCGTGGAATTTTTCTGTGTCTACCAGTTTTGTTCTTCAGTGGTTCAGAAGCAACTGCTGATGTATTTTCAGAATCACTTCTATATAATCTTTTTCTAGCACTTTTTCTGGTATGTCCATTCTCCTGCGAAGCAGACCCTACAGAATAAAGAACTGATTTAGTTCTTAAATATGAAAAAAGTTACAAATATTATATTTTGTTTTCTACCAAAAGTAGTTAACTTGGAAGTCAAAGACTTCCTTAAGTACAAAACAGCAATAGATTTAATTTGTTCAAATAGGGGAATTTAAGAAAACTTAAAATGCCTCATTTTTTTTGTTGAACTAAAAGATGAGTCTAAAGTGGACTTTTAACTAAAATTACAAATCCTTTTATTATAATATTAAGTACACAAGATCACTTTTATTATTGGGATCATTAGGAGTCTTCTCTTTACCAGTAAGACTTCTGAGTCCGGTGTTAATCCTTTCACCACGTTAAGGAATAAGATATGAGGAGCAGCTTTATTCTAAACAGAACTTGGGCAGAAATTGTACCAAGATGCTACAACAGCCCTGTCGTATATACCAGATGTTAACATGCAACTTCCACAAAGAGTAAATGCTAAATTAATTGCAGAATGCATATTAATTATTTATATACATTTTTGCCTGGTTTTGGCCATTCACCAAAAATGCCAATTGAAACTTACCCATTTTTTTTCTTTGAGCTGCTCTATTTCTAGTTACTCTGAAACTCCTGCTCTTTGTTTTTGATATGCCATTTTGTAATAATGGGGATGCAAAAGCCATAGAGCTTTCTTTGCTTTCCTCAGAGCTATTCGTAGAGGATGAGGAGGAGGAAGCCAAAGTGCCTTCTACTTCACTTTCTGAGGGGGGGAAAAAAAAGATTGGTATCTCAATTAGAATTTTGAAAAGTTAATTAAACTTCATATCTATAAATTAGTAAAGCTACAGCTTGCCATTTCATTATGTTTTAATGAAAGTTTCTTTCAGATTGACTTCATGAAATATTATTTCATAGTGAACTGGTTAATGCTTGTTGTTATCGATACATATAACATAGTAGCTGCAGATTGCTATAGCATCTATAATAATAATGGAATTTAATTCCAGGATATAAGTACCAACTCCATGGGTGCTCCTGGGGTCAAGCACCCCCTGAAAAAAAATTAATGGGTACTGAGCACCCACAGAGCCATGCTTGCAAATAATAAAAAAACCCCACCCCATGCTTTACCAGTGCATTACTTCAAAAAATGAAATACAGAGCCTTTTTTTGAGGGGGCGGGTGAAGGGGGGAATGGGGGTTACATATGCAAGCACCCGCCGGCAAAAAGCAAAGTCAGTGCCTATGATCCTGGATGTATATGTATTTTTTTTTTTTTTAAAGTTCCACATAAAAAGATTCAGACCTTTTAAAAGTAAAAAGATGAGGGAAAACACAACTATTAATTCTGCTGTCCTTTCTTTAAAAGGCTCTAGCATTCTGATACTTTGAAGAAGGGTCTTGACATCTCAGGTGACCTTTGTGTCTATTGTACAAGGAAGTACATCACTTCTGAGTGTTTAACTTTGTCCTTTAAATGTTATATTAAAAACTTGCTGTACGTATATGACAATGCTTTATACAAGCCAAATATTAATTAAATAATTCATTATAAAGGCAATTAAAAATATTTACCACAAGCACTTTTTGCAACTTAAAGGTTTCAGTTACCTACTTGACAGAGTATTTTAAAAATAGTATTTTTGTATTTATTTCAATGATCAACTTCTTCACATCACCGTCCCCAAGGATCCATTTAGTTCTGCAATGAATCCCCGTGGAATCATTATCATGAAAGGTGGAAGGTGCGGGTGCAATTACCCAAACAACTCTGTTCCTTTGAGACAATGACTGTTTTTACTGGCAAGGTTCCCCCTAGAACTAACTTTGCAGTAATTTTAATTTAAAAAACTGCATTTTACATCTTTAAAAATAGAAGAATTCTAACAGTACACATGAAATCAAAACATTTCTGAAGTTTCCAAATTCTACTATGGAAGAGTTTTCTACAGAAGCCATTTTAAGAGGCCTGTCTTTATTTATTTTACCATGATTGCTCTCAGAGGTATCAATTCATTTCACCCTCAGGGACAGACAAGGATCTCTGAGCCAATCTGGGAGCCCGACTGGGCTGTCAGAGCCAGTGCTCAGGACTGACCTAAGGTACACCGCATGCACCTTGTGCCAGGTACCTAAATCACATGCAGCACAGGTAAGGTCAAATCAGAGACCCGTAGCCCAGACCATGCAGTTCCATGGGCTAGATCTGGCCCACAGGTCATATGTTTGACACCCTGATTTACATTAAGATTTTTAAATCTAAAATCTAACAGTTGAGAACAATAATATTTTTTACTTTTGTACTTAAAAAAAACAACTATATTCCTGAGATTCATACATCAGCAAAATTCCCATTTGATAGATATTTCATTCCTCACCTGATGACAATGTTGAACGATGCGTTAGTGTTCCAGCTTTAGCTCTCCCACTCCTTTCAAATGATGTAATACAAGGAGAATCAGAAGATTCACCGGAAGAACTGTGAGCACAGTTGCTAGCATTTATTTTATGGCTTACAATACAGGTCTCTCTGCTTGAGGTAGGTTGAGTAGAAGAATCTTCCTGTTCAGATTCAATTTTTGCCTGAGATTTTAATGGTTTCTGCTTCAAATTTCTAGTCAAACAGTGGGAATAAAACAATATATAAATGTCAACATACAAAAAAGATTAAGAACAAGTTAAAACAAAAATCCCATTTTTCACATTGCTGTAATAGCAGCTTTTAATTTTTGTTATAGCATAGAATCCTCATCAGTTGCAACAGTACCACCTATATGAATTAAAACGCTCATACATCAGTCCTCCAGACAAAGATAATAGGTATAATGGGTAGAAGGACCAGCAAGGTAGCAACTTAGAGCAAGGTAATTGGCCATGTTACTCTCTACTTGGGTATAACTTGGGGGTGAGATCTTGCTGTATCAAATAAGTAAAGGCACCATAAAAACAAATGTGCAACAGATATAGCTCAGTATCAATGCTACAGCACTGCAGTATCTTCTAAGCATGGAAATCCAAGAGAAAGAACAGCCACATGTTAAACAAGTAATCCAAGTATCCCTAGAATCCTGACAAGAATCTGCTTGCTCAGAAAAGAAAGCACCTAACTATAGGATTAAATTGTAATTTGGTTCCTTCAGTGTACAGGCTCTCCCAGAAGTCTTTTCTAGATATTTATCCAGGTATCATCTTGGTAAGGGTTAACATGTACTTGCTCTGATCAAAAGGTGTCCTATAATTTCCTGACCCATATTACAAGCATTCTTTGCACTCTGATGAAATGGGGAAATGAGTCCCCATTTATCTCATGAAATCCTATTCTTGGCTGGGTGCAGGTGTCTGACCTGTAAACAAGTCTCTCACAACTCCTCTATACGTAGGAGGAAACCAGCTAAAATACTGCCTGCCTTTGATGCACGTTTATTTCATGCTGCCACCTGTTCCATTTGATAGAAGAGGGGCAGATTGAAAACAAAGGATATAAGGGTTTTGGGAAGTTTTTTTGGTTTTGTTTGTTGGGTTTTTGTCTTTGTTAAGTCAGAGCACCTGCCACTTCCCAGACAAACTCTAGCAGTAAGAGATGAGAACAGCTCCCTATTCATGAGATAAGGAAATACGGTCTTTTTTTACCAATATATCGACTGCTTCTGCTGCCACAGGAAGTATTGTTGGGTAGCAACAGAAAAGGGAATTTTCAAACAAACAGTTGTGACTTTTACAGACTTCTTCCCCCATCACCACACAAAGTTTGGAAGAACGCCAGGAGTAAATCATGTTGCACTATATGAATGTCACGACATTTTTTGGCATCCTTGGCTAAATCCTACTATATGCTACCAACTGCATGCTCTGAGATAGAATAACTGGCTTCCTATTATATGGACTTGGTTAATGTATTTTACCTATTACATAACCATGCAATTTTTATCAGATTATAAAAGGTGTAATTAAATTTTCAGTTAAGTATATTTATTTCAGTTAACTTAATTTTTTAGTTTTCTGGCTAAACTGATGCATTTAAAACAACGGGTCAACTTTTTATTCATTTCTCACACAGTATAGAAACTATGAAACAAAAGGGAATATTTCTCGTAAGTGTTCACTGATTTGAGACAAATTATATTGAAAATATTTTCAATATAGTTACCCATTTAATAAAATTAACTACGTTGAGATCATGCTTTCATCTGCAAAACTGAACATAAACAAGCATGTGATATTTTGACAACCACAGCAAATGCCAAATCCATACACTTTATAGTCTATTTACCTGAATGTTTTGCTAGGATGCTGTACAGGAGTATTCTGCAACCGCTTCTTGTATCTCTGGCTTCTTCTTACTCTTTCATTGTGTTTTTGACCGGTTTTGAAATCAGAGATGATTCTTCTAATTTTTTCCTCAAACAGTGCTGACAGTCTCAAAGTCATGCTATAAATCTAGAAGACAGTTTTGAATTACAAAATCTCTTAACGGTAACTTGAACATTCTCTGAAGCATTCAAGAATCTACTGGAAAGAACTTCTACAGAAAGACTGATAGCAACTCAAACATAAAATGATTCTTAACAATTTTGCCCTCCCCCACAGTGATAGTTAAAAAAAAAATCACTGATATACAACCAAACTCAAAATGAAGTCTATGCCACTCTGACCAATATGAAGTTGACTGTATAAAAAGTTACCTTTGATTTCTTGTTTGGAGTGTAAGATTTTGCATTGCTAAATATCAGTCTTATATCTTTACATAACTCCATTGGGGTATCATAGTTTCCAGCTTCCAGCGTCTCCTTCACTGTACCAAAATCCATTGGAGTGTCTATAATTTCTCTGTAGTCCTAAGGTGAAAATAAAGAGAGAAAAATGAAAAAGATAATGCTGGAAATTTCTAGTTAGGAAAGGTCAAGTCTTCAACTTTGCCCTAAAGACTTTGAATGCCTCAACCCCAGGACAGTATTTAGTATTTCTAGAGCTGAAACTTGAGTAAGTTCAGACTCACTGCTGCTGCCTCACCCAAATGCACACAAATCTCAGCTTGCATTTAAAAAATAGAAGGCAGGGCAGGGTAACACCTTGGGCACTAACTTTAACTAACCAACCTGAGGATTTCTGTACATGTGTGGGGATGCTGCTCTGACACACTGTAATTACAGTGTGGAACAGACCTGATTGAGTCTGTCAGGGCATATACTTTAGTTCAGGGGTTTTCAAACTTCAAATACTTTTTTCCTAATAGCTTTTAGCAACTTTTTAAAATACCCCCAGCGGCCGGATACAGAGCTGGAGGGGAGGGGTCGGGGGTGGGCAGTGGTGCACAGCCGGACATGCAGTGCAGTCTCTCACCCCAACCCAGTCGCTCACCACCCCATAGTATACAGGTAGTTAGAGCTAGGAATTTAGAAAAGAAGTCACAAGCCTGCTTTTAGAGATGCTGTCTTGATGAGAAAGAGAATATAGTTCATATTTAAGGACAAAACAGTTTTCTACAGTTCTAGACTGAGACTGCAGAATACAGCCAACAGCTTCAAGAGCTCAGATGCAGACAGGTCTTGGTATGAATGCTACATTAGTAAAAAGGGAAATGATTAGATGACTAAATACTTATAATTTATGAAGGACCACGTACAGGATATTGATCCAAATCAACAGGTTGTCTAAAAGGCTCAGAATCTTCACACTGGAAAACTAAATTCACTAGTTCCATACACTGTTTCTTCCAACTATTTTCATCATAGTTGACTTTTACATTTTTTCTTCTCTTCAAAGCCCGTCCCTTAAAAGAAAACAGATTATGCTGCCATCTTATGAAAAAACAGCTCATAAAAATAATTTCAGTCATATTTTTAAATACATTTTTAATAATGCATAAACTACAAGGAAATCATTTTAGATCTGCAAAACGTGCAACACTGTCTACCCCCTTTCTATTACTAAGTTAGGCAAATGTTGAATAATGTTCTCCCCTACAATTTCCCTTTGTTACTTGATGCTGTAGGCAAGCCATGATCTTATGTATATGACAGTGTATGCAAAGATGCTGTTTTCCTGTGAATTACTTTGTAAGAGCTCACTCTGACCACTGGGTAAAAATCAATCCTGTTTTCCTCGTTATTTCTTGGTAATTCTAATAGCTTACATTAAGTTATGTCTTAAGTATGTTGCAATGAACAATACAGGCATCAATAGTCCAGCTTCATTACTTAATTGAAGAATTACACATTGTAGCTGAAGACTGGTATCCAATTATTTGCAATTACCATCAAGGAAGTTGAGACACATTACATTACAAAACTTAGCATGGCTCTGCTACTTCATTACTCTTTCTGCTAACTACAGCTTTCATTTTTAACTTTTCTTTTCCTTATAGCACTGTCTTTAATATCAAAGGTAGGACAGGCCAACTCACTTTTCTTCTTCTGTATGAAGTCCTTGGAAGACATTTCTCATCCTATAAAACAGACCAGACAACTCTGAAAACCACTAACAAAATAAAATAAACAGTAACTGCTCAAAAGCAGCAGATGCCACTAAACTTACATTATATTAAAATGTACATACAATTCTACTGTAATGGGCATTACAGAAAATTTAACAATTCGTGACAGGACAAAAAGGAAACATGAAAGGAAATAATGCTACCTTCAATGGGCCCTCAGATTAAGTGATTTAATTAAGATCCTGAATTTATACACTTCAAGCATTCTTGCCATCAGCTCCTTTTTCCGAACATGAACGGGAGAATAAGACTGGGCTCCACAATGCTATGCTTCCTAAAATATAGGCTTACACCAAGGCTTCAGCAAAGGGACACTTTCATTTTTGGAATATCTTGTAAAATGCTTTTATATAGAAGGAAGGGTGCCTTATTACATAATCCAGAGCTCAATATAACTAAGGCCTGGTTTAAATTGCAATTTTCATGACAATCAGGTAACTTAGTGTTTTTCATGAAAAATGCTATTTGCAACAAAATGTCACAGTATGGGTACTTGCTGGAGAGTTCCCCAGCAAGTGCCCATGTAATGGAGTTTTGCTGCAATAAGATGGCTGCTGCAGGCTGGGGAAAGCATTCCCCAGGCAGCAGCAAAAGCCCAGCAATCCAGGAAAGTGGGGAAAGGATTGCAAAAGGGACAAGGGGAGGAAAGACATTGAAGATGGGTAGGGGATAGGCTGTTTGCTCCTCCAGGCAGGAAAAGGAAAGGAACAGCTATTGCCCTACCCAGCGTCAGGGCCATTTGCCAAGGTAGATCTCAGGTGCCCCAACAAGCCCAGTGACACAGTTTTCCCTCACGGAGAAGCAAAAAGCTCCTCCCTCTCCCCATCCCCAAGCTGTTTCTTCCCTGTCCCTTTTATGACCTCTTCTGCCCTCCCCTGGGCCACTACAATTTTGCTGCTGGCTAGGTAATGCTTTCAGGAAACAGGAACAATCAGGGAGTGTGGGGCACCACAATCTGGGTCTGAAAACAGTGGCCCCTGCCATGATCAGGCCACAATATTAGTGAGCGTGGCTCTCAAATTTAAACCAGGCCCTGAATATGACCAATAACAAAGACTGAAAGCTAGAGAGCTTCTAAAGTCAGCACAGGGAAACAAAGAAACTTAGAGCTTTTCAAATTCTGCTAAGACAACTTAAGAGCCATAATTCTGCCAGTGGTAATGTCTGATAAGTGTTTTTTGTGATTTTAAATCTCAGAGTCACTTATGGATTCAATTTAAATTTACCATGGCCTAAGCCCTCAAAACAACACACGTGCTTTTCAGTATTTTGCTGAAGTTCTCTTTAGAGATCACTGCTTGAAACAGACCATTTGGCAAAAGTAATATGTTATTTATGCCTGAGTGAATATTACTGACATAGGAGATAGTGCTCCACATGTGCTACTATATATGCCTATTAATACTCCCTTACTTTAAAAATCAATGCACTATTTTCCTCTAGTCTCAGACACCTGAGTTGCATATTTTCACAATGCATAATCTAATCCTGATACAATGGATTTCAAATCATGATCAGTTTGTTTGGCTCAGAGCAAAAGTGTTAATGTAAATATGCTAAGCAACTGTGTAACTACACAATTCTAGCCACATTTTTACTACTTGCTTTTACACCATTGTATAAATACAGAGCAACTACACCATTTTTTTTTCCACAAAAGAAAAAATATATCCCCAAATTCAAAAAATTCAACTTGTGTGATGAATAAATTATTACGGGCATAAGTAGTGTATTTTAAATAATACTACACACACCACGATAGAAGGAATTATACACCAAACAATGTCGTGATTACTGGCAAAATGTATATTCAACATGAAAAGTTTGTGTAAATTTAACACAGTAAATGAAAAATTAATATTTGATTTCATCCTACCACACATCTTAACTTCCTCAAATTGTACGTTGATTTGGATGAGAGCTCAGACTATTATCTAAATTATATTCAGATACAGAGCTACATACAAGTATAGTATGTCTATGCGTTGTTCAATTATAGGATATTAAATGAGTAGTTTAAATTTTAAAACCATTCTTACCATTAACAATAAATAGCCAACTATACTCCCCATCATTGTTAAAAAGCTTTTTTTCAATCATTTATTTAAATCCCCCCCAAAAAACAGCAACATAAGTTTGTTACCAAATCATCATCAAGACAGTCTTGTTCATCTTCTGTTACACTGTGGAGTTCAAAAATATCTGTACAATCTTCATCACTGTAAAACAAGAAGAATGTGAAAAAATGTAGCTGACACTTCCTAGACTTTGATCTGGATGAACTAGCACAGCTTAATGGTGGTTTCTTCAGAACGTGAAGACCAGCACTATCCCAACTGGACCACTTCAGACACGTTGCTGAAATAGGGAAATTCTATGTATGTGCTCGATGTCAAAGAAATAAACTACCTCTAAATAGCTAACAAATTATATTCAGGGTGAAAATAGGGTGGAACAAAAAGAAGATAGTAGATCAGACCTTTTTGGGAATAGAGACTTTTCCACAACTTGAGCATCAATAAATGGTGATTAGATAGGAGTGCTAAACATGTCCTAATACAGAAATAGCTTTAAAAAAAAAGCCTTAATGTGTTAAAGTTTCTCAACAGTTCAGAAAGTGGTTCAGATTTACAAGAGCTTCTAAAGACTTCATCTATTCTTCACTGCAAACTAAAGAGCAAGATTTTAATTTAAGTGATATTCAAGTACAATATCTTCCTTAGGTAATAACGTGTTGAGCTACTATTTAGACTAAAATACTGCTTACTTGATGAACTTTAAGAGCTGTGTAGTGATCTTCTTAGCAGCTCTAGTAATAGCACTTCCAGGTTCATTGAAGGTCCTGGCATTACTTTCAATATACCTCACTTCCCAAACCAATGCAGAGATTCTCCTTTAAAGTATAAAACACAGTGAACTTTTAATGTTAAAATGAAGAGGTGAAATAAATAACAGAAAGTAAGTTGCTGCTTGTTACAACTCATTCACTGAAACTCCCAGCTTAAGCAGATGCAAGTCCAATTTTAATTGGGTAATTTTAACAGGGGTTTCAAGAAAGGAGAAGATATTCTAAATTAAACCAAGAAGTGACCAGTAGTTCCTTGTACTCATTCTTATTTTTGGTTTTGATAATACATATAATTGAACATATTCTTGGCAAAACTACATGTTTTCCTCAATTATCTATCTGTCTCTGTTATCTGTAATAACAGTCTTCCACATTTGAACCATTTTATAAACATACAAGCAAGGACCAGTTTAACGAGTTAATTAAAAAAAATGCAAATTCAGATAAAATTACTTTAAAATTAAATCATAACTGGTCAACAAATATTTTTATGCTCCAGCCTCCATTGGCTAGTCATCAAATCACTTCTAGAGGCAATATCCACAACATTTGGGGGGGGGGGGAAGGGTTCCCCCCCACTATTATGTAAAAATATGAGATAAATCAGCATAGGCTTTTAACACCACAAGATTTGAAAATCTAACTTGTACTAAGTTCATCTGATGAAGTGCATTCAGGTTCACAAAAGCTTATGCTACATATCTTATGATTTAGTTAAGTCTACAAAGTGCAAATCTACCCAGCTGTCTGCCTTGTATCATGCATTTCAGGGCTCAGATTCCAGCCCAGAGGCCATATCTGTACTGTGAAGCCATGTGTTCTAGCCTGCAGGGATCCTGATGGGTCCAAAAACATGGCAGTGGGGGAGCAATGGCAGCTAATTGCTGCTCGCTTGCTGTCAAATTTCTGGACCGAGGCAGGGAGCCCTGCAGGTTGGATAGCACAGCCCTATGCACTACTACACTGAGCACGTGGGGCCAACTAACGTGACACGTGTCCGTTCAGGGCCAAGTAAAGGCGGTGCAGGGCCAAGCAGAGGCAGTACAGGGCCCCATCCAGCCTGCAGATTGGCCCTGCATCACTTATCTGGCCCATGGGGCCAAAAGATTGAGCAGCCTGATCTATTTCATTCTTCACACAGGGACATACCCTGGATACAAACAGGCATTCGTTTCTAGTGCTGCATATTTCTGAGAAATTTCTGCTGCTAGTAACCTTTTCAAGAGAGGAAACAGTGCAGGTGTTCAGCTAGCAACCTGCTCCTCATGCCTCCCCTCAGTTAGGAGTAATCCCTATACGGAAAAGGCATGGGGAACAGTGGTTATGCCACTCTTCATATTCTTGGGCTGGTGGGGGAGAGGAGGAGGGCAGAGAGGACAGATGCCCTATGGTTTCCCAGACAGGGAGCAGGCAGTGAACAGTTGCTCCTCTGTTCTGCTCCCAGTCTCACACAAGTCAAGTAGCAAGCAGTATACAGGCCCTCATTTCTGCAGGACAAAATCTTTTTCAGGGGAGATCTAGATGCCAACCTGGAAGATCTCTCTTTCAGAGGTGACATATTTCCTCTGGGAGGAACTGAATGCTCACTTACATGCTCCCAGTTTTTATCAGTACAGCAGTGATTCTTTTGATACAAATGTAACATCTCTGTGTGTAACCCACATCTAAATCTGGAGCCCAACAGAATCATTAAAATGAACTACAGTGTAGCAATGGCTTCCACTGTTTATCATTTTGCTCCACAGACAGGTAGGATTTCTACACCAAAAGAATGATTTACTAATCTCAAGCAAAGGGAGGATTAATAAAAATCTCACTGCCTACATATCTGCTTACATGCTGAAATCTTTAAATTTATTTCTAGTTTAATATTTCTCTAACTTTCAGAACTAGTGGCAGTCAACATCTTCCAATCACCTTGTCTACAGGAGAATATTAACATCATTTAACTATCCAAGTAAAAATGCATTTGGGAAAAAAAGCTCAACTCTTCTTCTTAAATACTAACTGTTTTTTAGAGAAGCACTAATATGCATCAATGCCTTAAAATTCATGCTCACAGTTCATTCACACTCATTGGCACATTGCTATTCACTGTGTCTATAAATAGAAAAATTTTCCCTACTGAGCCTTTTCCAAAAAGGCTAAATTTTAATAACATTATGGAAACTTAATAAAAATGATGTTCTCTCTCTTTTTTATTGCTAGTTTACACTAACCTGTAAAACCGGTTGATCAGTCTTGTCCGAATAGTGTTAAGGTCCGTTGGATAAGCTATCACTGTACAATACTTAGGATATGTACAAAGGTCAACTGGACCAGCAAATGGTGCCGAAATGTCTGTCAGGAAATAATATCTCAGTTAGCTTAGTTGGGTTAAATTGAAGGCCTACAGAAGCATGGATCTTCAATACAAAACATTTAGTCACTGTAATTCTGACAACTATGTATTGACATATTAGGCCTATTTCAGATTACAGAAATTATGCAAGTAACTACAGTACTTTGCCAGAAATATACTTAAAATAATTGACATTTAATCTCAGACTGCTTACTGCTTCATTTCTATGACAAAATGACTCATTTTCTGTGTTCTCACCAAGTGTCAGAAGCTGATCAATACCACCGATTATCCGTTCAGATGCTTCATCTCGAGATTTCTTTCCCCATTCACCTTCTTGAGGTTTGTACAGTAGCTTCTCCATTTCTCCAGAAGTTACAGAAACACTAGCCCCTAATTCTTCAGGTTGATCAACTAAAGTTTAAAGGGAAATTGGGATGGGGTGGGGAGGGGGGAGAGGGAAAGAAGAATAAAAATACTTTAGTAAATTATGTGCTTTCTAAATTTCTAATAATATAAAATCTTGTCTTATACCAGCAGAAGAGAGTTTGATGCCAGCATTGTTCAGAAGCAAGCTGCTTTGCTGAGTTTTTAAAGTGTCCTGCCCTTTCAGAGACCTGACGAAGAAATGTCTTGCATCTGAAAGCCTGTTCAACTTTATCCCAACTACATAGTTGGGACGGTAAGATATCACCCTAAGAAATCCTTGTGCCTCTCACATTCAGGTCCATCATAGCTACAACATCACTCTTACACTTCCTATCCTCTCATGCAGGAACTACGATGGTATCGTAGCTTCTTTTGCTTCCCCCCTTCAACTTACTTCTCCTCAAAAGCAGCTTTAATGGAAATCACCAGACTTTTACCTATCAACTGTCCTTACATTAAAAAAAAATGGTCTAGAATAAAAGTCCTATGTAGTCAGGGAACGCAGTAACAGGTATCATGCAAGATCCTAGAAAGATATAGTTAAGAAAATAAATGCCAGCATTAACATCTGCAAAAAGATTTGGGCAACTGAATTAATATTTTGAATGAATTTTCACTTACCATTATCAGAAATTGGTTCCATGTCCCATGGGCTAAGCTTTTCAATTTCACCATTGTCCCATCTGTTTGATCAATAAATTAAGTTTTAAAAAATTAGAACTATGAATGTTGAAATGCTTCCCTTCTAACAAATTTAAGGGATTTAACCCATCAAAGCTGATTTTAGGCATTAATAAAAGTTGTTGTACAAATATACATAGGTATGAAGAAGAGCCGAAGGCATGACCTGAAAGTCAAAGCTATAGCAAACAATGTTTGCTTTTTTAATAGCTTTAAATTATAATAGCCTTCCTAGCCTTGGCAACAGTACACGAACCACCTACAAAATCTTTGGAAATAAGAAAGAAAGATGTCTTTTCCATTCTCCAAGTTTAAGAACATGTAAAATAATAGTAAGCTAAAAACCCATTTGTGGATATGAAGCACATGTCAAAGAGCAAGGTACAAGGCAATAAATAGTACAAGAGAAATACTATGTGCATATTCTTACTAGACTGAATGGCACTAAGGGGAAAGACCGTTTTTGGAAAACAGGATCCACTGACCATTTTGGAGGATGACAGATGATGAAATGGGCTATTTGACAGATTATAATGACTGTTGTGGTGACAGTGTGAAGCATGTCATGACAAACAAACGGGAAAAGGAAAAATAAAATGAAAAGAATGAGCGGTAGATAAGGAAGCAACAGCAAAGATGAAACTGTGGCAGTTTGAGAGCGTAATATTTAAGTGACTGCCTAAACATAGTAAGTAACATTTATACAAATCCTTGTAGATTTTTGCAAGCTTTTATCAGTAGTGAAATAGCTAATAAACCTGATTTAAATTAGCTAAAGCACCAAGTGGTGGTAAAGCTTCTGTTAGATGAATAGGACAACTTATACCTCTCAGAATTATTTTGAGCTGTTTATAGACTTTGGAAAATATCACTGTTTTGTCTGCATGCTGTTTGCTATTCAAAAACATGGCAATCTTAGAACTAGACACTTAGGGCATGTCTACACCAAGCATTTGTGCCAATTTTATGCCTGTGGTTTAGAAACCACCAATGCAGATGTTAGTTGCACCACTGTTTTGATGGTGAAGACAAGGAAGACTGTGACCCAGCTTGATTCAGTGTATGTGCTTTATATATCTGAACTACGCCAATTCATTTATATTGGTTTTTAAAACAATGTATTTAAAGGTTATAAAACTGATTTTTCAGTACAGCCCTTATAGTGAAAGCTAAAGCACCATCTACTCATACAACTTTCACCTGCTTTAATATCAAGGTGACAGATATGGAGCTGCTCTATGATAATTTATGAATACTGTATGATGGCCCGGTTACTGGGATGGTGTTTAGTGTATGAATATATTGATTTACCTCAATAGGGGTCTGTCTGGATACAGGTAAAGAATGGCTCAAGGTAGACACCTATCAGCAAGCAATTAAGAGGTGTTAAGAAGTAATGTCCAAACTATTAGCTCTCATGACTGTCTCTGGCCAGGCTAGGAAACTGGTTTAACCAGGAATGACTGAGACCCTGCAAACACAGGAGAACAGATTTTAAAAGAAACACACTCTCTCAAGGGGAAATAACTAAACTTGATACAAGAGCCTCCTGCGTTTTCTGAATAAGTTAGACCTGCGTAAGTTCTCCAGTCTGGGATGGCAAAACTTTAAAACAATCTCCTAGCAAGTATGTTCTTCCTAAAGTCTTCTCTTTCTGAAGCTAAATAAACAATGTTTGTACTTTAATAAGAGAGAGGCCAGACTCCAAGAAGAAAGAGCAATAAGTGCCGAAACTCCGTTGACCCTGCAACATAACACATACAGGAGTACGGTAACTCAGGTCCTGGGCTAAGAACTATAAAATTTCCATCCTGGGACAGGTAAGTGCATGACACCTAATACTAGAAAAGGGTTAACTGACTCAGAGACCATAAAGACCAAACTGCAGTTAAACTTAGTTAAAAATGGATGCACAGCTAAGCTGGTATAAAACAGGTGTAAAATGGTTTTTTTAAAGTGTCCATACATAGGGGTTTGTGCCAATTTAAATAGGTTTTTTAAAAGTGTTTCATTAAAGCTGTAGAAAGACTCTTGTGTAGACAAGACCAAAGTTTCTGGAATACATGATCATTTCTAAAGGATTACTGATTGGCCAAATCTTCATGAAAAGGACACTGGTGGTCTACATTTATACCCATCATTTACATTAGTGAATTTCTCAATTGCTATTAGCCCCTGCAAATGGGTTCAGTTCAGAGTAGGGGAATGGGGGTGCACATTGAAGGAAAACAGATTTGCCAGTCCCCATTAAGAAATGTAGGTGACTACAGTTCTATGGAGCCCATGAATACTTGTGAACCTTGCATCACACGCTGACATTGTTTACAGGTTGAAGTGTACCCTTCTGTCAAATTATGTTGCAGGGTCTCTCTAATATTTGAGAGCTAAATATCATGACACTAGGAGCAATTAATTTGTCTTTTAGTCACAAAACAAGAAAAGTAGTTTGTGAACAGAGCTAGGGACAAAAAAATCACTGCATGTCTCTTCAGTCTGACATATTAACCATGCCTTAAGCAGCATATTCTTTGCTGACAGCAGGAACGGCAGCTGCAACAGAAGAGGAGTTGAGACAAATTTAGAGGAGCTTCAGTAGCATGCGAATAGTAAAATAAATAAATAGAACAGCAATGCTGACAGAGCAGGACATTCCTGGGATTGTTAGAAGTACAGATTTTTCAAGAGTTGACAAATGGTTTTTATATGCAGCACATGGGTTTGCCTAGCTAACCAGACTGAATGAAGCTTAATAAATCATAAGTGCCCTAAAGCCTTTGCCTGTAATAAGCTGGCACATATATTAAAGATTTAACATGGCTGCAGCATGCAGGGCAAAGAGGAATGTGGGAAATGAAGGCTGACAGCTGTAGACTCTTCTCATACACTGCAAATGTCACTATGAAGGGGCCAAAAATAAACCAAAAAAAGCCCCATACACACTTGTTTCCCAAGAACTAAAACTGTTACAATGATAAAAGAACTTGAGCAACCAGTATAGATACCTGTTTTGCAACTTAATTATAAAGAAAGACTAAAATTAAAAACTTTGAGATGTGTTTTAGTTATAACACTATTTATTTTCATACCTTGCACTTGATAAGTACATATGAATTTAAATGTCTGAGCATGTCATTCATATTCTGAATTGATCCGACTCATCACCATATAGTAAACCAGTACAATTTAAAACAGAACTGACACAAAAATAGAACAATTCAGTAAGTCCTGATACAAATCTACAGATACTGAAAATGCTCAACTCTTTGTTTAGTTTGCACTACTGGAAGGTTTTCCTTTTTGGTTTAAATAAAAGTATCTTAATTAACTGCTCTATATACAAAAGATTCAGTAACTTCGTAATCTATGAGAATTATTATAGAAAGCACACATTTCTCTTCCAGGAATATGGAATATAATTTCTTTTTAGCACAGTGAAAAGTGTACTGTATTATTAATTTCAAATGTAATGCACTCACAGTCCTTGAAACTGAAAACAAAAAACTTCAGCAATAACCATCTTTGAATAAATTAAATATTCTTATATGTACAGACTATCTACAAAAGCCATGATCAGTATCTCGGAAACAAAGATGTTAAAAAGCCTCTATACTTACTTAACACTGTAACACTGGAAGTGACTATCGGGATACTGTGGCTGATAAGGCTCTTGCCCCAACACAGTTCCAAACCACCATGCATCATCAATAATGGATCGGAATCTATCAGCTACAAGAGAATAAACCAGTTTGTCACTCAGATGTGTTTTGTACACGAGTAGAAAATATAAATCTTTATACTAACTAAAGTTTATGAGGATGGAATTGGGGAGGGGGGTGGAAAGGAGGTGGTGAGATGAACGATTACTGTATTTACTCAAAATGTAAGACAGTTTCCCCTCCCAATCAGCATGGAAAAAAAAACCCTTGCCTTTTATTTGCAGGAGGGGGCACCTAACCCCTCCCTCCTCCAGCCACTGCATTCCTTCCTGCCACAATGGGGGTGGAGAAAAGGGGATTCAAAACCACCCTCCAATTCTTTGATTTTATACATGGAAAATTACAAATTTATAAAATTTTCTATATGTATCAAATCTAATCATTGGAGAGTCATCTTGTATTCACTTAAATACTGTAACATTTACTTTAAGTATTTACTTTAAAAAATGACATTAGATAAAAGCACAAGCTACTATTATGAATTACCATAAATATATATCACTGCAAGCTATACAATCCAAACACAGACTAGCTTGAATTGTAATGAAGCAACCGCCTGAGGAAAACACAATCTTTAACGCTATGCCTTGAAGGCTAGGCCTTGATTCTACTGCACCAAGTTCTCTAGGGAGCAACTCCTTCGGTTTTAGTTCAGGTTGCTTTTGGAAGGACCAACCCGAACACTTACTATTCATATATCTCTAGGGCAGTGGTCACCAACTGGTTGACTCCAGGAGGCTCTGAGATCAATCTGAGGCTGGCAGGGGCTGCGCGTACATGTGCATGAACAGGTGCACCCCACCTCCAGCCCAGTATGTCAGTCCATTGGAGAGGGAAAGGGGCATGGGCCAGATCGAAGCCCCCGCAGTGAGGGACAGAGTGCCACAGAGGCAGGAGCAGGGATAAGGTGAGTAGAAGGATCGAGCCTGGGCGGCTGATCCAGGGGCACAGTGGAGGGCTCCTGCCACTGTGCACACCCTGGTGGAGGCCCCAGGAGCACATGTCCCATCATCTGTGTGTGGCAGAGGCAGCTGCCATTGTGGGCTGGGCTTTGAGCCCTGAGCCTTGCTGCAGCCCACCTGGGAGCAGTCAGAAGTCACATGTCCAGCCACTGAATGGGCAGGGGATGAGGCTCAGCACAGCGGCGGGCTGCTCCCAGACCAGGTGCAGTGGGGGTCTGAGTGTAAAGCCTAACCTGCAATGACAGCTGTGAGGAAGGGTGTGGAGCTGGAGCATATGCCCTCAGATCTGCACGCAGGCTGGGCTGTGCTCAGACCAGGTGGCAGCTGTGCTGGGAGCAGGTGGTGCTGCAGGCATCTGAAAATTCATGGTAGCCCCCCTCATAACCCCTGCCTCCCAGTGATGTTGCTGCCTGGCCTGAACATAGCACAGCCCTGCTCCCCACTGTGCAAAGCATGGCACTGCCTTTCCCTTCCTCCCCAGGATCTGCACAGGGGGGAGGGTGGACTGGGGCTAGAAGGCAGAGCAGTACTCTTCACAGCTGGAGATTGGGTTGCGCTGCGCTCAGGCCAGGTAGTAATGCTGGGAGGGGAGGCTATGGGGGCTATGGTGAATTTTAGGTGCCTGCAGCCTCGCCTCCATAGCCCCAACTCCCAGCACTGCCACCCAGCCCAAGAACAGCCCAGCGTGGCCCGGTCTCAGCCTGCAGCAGCAGCCGCTGGCATGCAGATGCTCCACCTCTCCAGGCTGTGTGCCCTCCCCCACCCCCAGCTGTACAGGGCCTGCCCCTGCTCCAACCCCAACTCCCTCCCTCACCACCGCTGGGGGGGCAGGTGG
Source organism: Crocodylus siamensis (assembly GCF_052110815.1). NCBI lineage: Eukaryota > Metazoa > Chordata > Crocodylia > Crocodylidae > Crocodylus > Crocodylus siamensis. The sequence continues at coordinate 256,034,815 of NC_143395.1, forward strand.
ACAGATCAAGGCCCCAGCTGTGAGGGAGGGAGTGGGGCTAGGGCTGGGGCCTCGATCTGCACCCCCGCAAGGCCCTTTCTCCTCCTCCTGCCCCTTCCCCCTACTGGGGGGGGATGTGCTCTCAAATCATTACTTTTCCCTCTGCCTCAATCTATACCCCTTCCCCTGCCCACAAACTTACCTGTGGGGGGGGGGCAGGAGAAGGGGCAGCATGGCACATGGTAGATCTTGGGTTGCTTTTAAATGTCAAAGGTGATTTCCTACTTAAAAGGTTGGAGACCACTGCTCTAGGGTCTGTTAGTAACATGATCTTAGGTACCCCCAAACACCACAAAAAATTGTTTAACACTGGCAGTCAGTTGGAAGCCTCCGATACAGATACAGAGCACCTTTTAAAATCAAATGTCAACCTAATGAGTTGCACCTAACCATTATGACAAATGTTAGTATTCCAATACTGCACTGACAGGTAAAAGACTTACAAGCCTGCCAATTCCTTTGTCGTGCTTCATCATAAAACTGACGCAATATAAGGAAATCAATAACATCTGGCATATCGTGATATCTAGGTAAGACAAGAGAAGACAACTTTCATGAGAACACACAAATCAATATGCATATCACCTATGAAAATCTCACAAATGGCTCACAACCCCCCCCAACAAAAAACTGTTATCCAACACCTTGAAATCCCACCTCTCCCCCATCTCCAAGTCATAGCTCACTTCCTTCCATTGGCCCCAACACCACAGCCTGATGCCTTTCTAGTCTTTTTACCAGACATGCTGCAGACACCTGTACTAGTTCTGGAATGAAAGAGGCAAATGCATAGTCATGTGACGTTATAGCAGAGTTAAGTAGCCCGCTCACAGCACCATACTAAGGTGGCTCTGCTGCTTTCTATTCTGCAGATAGGACACAGGGTAGCCTAACATCTTTAGCATGATGCTAACTAATCTGCAGATGTAAATCAGAAGAGAGTAGAGAAGAAGTCAGCAGAACACAGCATGCATCTGTCCCTGCAGTCCACCCATGGAAAACTGCTGATATTACATGCATTATGCAGAAAAAGACATACTTGACAGAAAATGATTTGTCTGTGTGCTTTCCAGTGGCATGGTCTATAAAAGCAAGCTTGAGGCAACACAGTGTAGGAGGACCAACTTCATATCTTATCCCAACAATTTTTACCAATTCTTGATCCTACAGATAAAAATTAAGACAACAATTCCATTACATTTCACAATTCCTAGTTCAGTTTCACTTTACAAATATATACGAACCATCTCAATACTCAAAAGGCCTGCATTGTTAATATTGGGAGACAGACTACTCTCAGCCAATTTTAGAAGACAATTTATACACAGACTTTCACACATGCAATGCTGAAGTTTCTTTTGATAACTGGAAAAAGTCTCCTCTTCCATTTTGGTAGGAAAAGGAACTTGTAGAATTACAACTGGAGACATTATATTTACTATAAAACATTTAAAAGGCCAACATGAGCCACTTAGCACTGATTACGGCTTATTACTGCTCATAAAAAAAAAATAAATAAAAGATCACCTCAATGTTCTTACCCTCAAAACCATTTTTCTCCATGGCTCCTTGTGGGGGTTCAGTTTATAATTATTATTTCTTCTGACTGCCTCAATATAAGCTTCATGCCCTTGGCGAAAATATATTACCTGTTTAAAAAAAAAAGTAAATTGTTCACTTGAACAAAATATTTTTCCTACTCTTAGAACAAACAACTATATTAACTTAAAGAGGATTTTACATTTAATAAGATTTTCACTAAACAGACTCACCTCATCACCCATTTGAGGAACAAATGGCGATCTTCGAAGTGCAGTGTCTGTTATCCAAACAGGAGGATGCCAGTCATCTAACAGTTCTGGGATTACTGGCTGTGCAAGAGTATCAGTCTGAACATTGGATAAGCAGGATAGTTAAATACAATCTTGGCATAGGTGTCAGGGCAATTTATACAGTTTGAAAAAACTGTTGGATATAAGGTAAAACTATGAAATAAGAAAAACTCCACCACTCTATTTAAGGTCTTATTTAAAAATAAAAAATTCTCAAGATCTCAAAGTAGTACACAATTTTGGTTCTATTTGCTGTTCTCCTACTAATAAATCAAGATAGCTAATATGAGGAACTGAGAGAAGAGGAGACTTGCAAGTAATAATTCTGAAAATTACTAAGTAAAATCTAACTGCAAGGCACAATTTAAATCTGAAAAGTTAAGTCAACTGAAAGTATTACTAACATTCTAATACTGTAATTATATGATAATATACAAACAACACTGGATCTGTCCTAAACTTAGTCTTAACATTAGATGTCTGCAACTCCAAAATTATTTTACCAAAAACCCAAAATTGATTAGGTAATGCAACCAATTCTAAGGCCAAGTACATTTTAAGTGCATTGGGGGGGGGAGGGGAAGAGAGAGAGAATAAAGGTGTTTTAAGGGCTTTCTTGGGAAAGAAAAATGGCTCTACCACAAGAAGTTAGACTGATTACCTACAAGGAAGATGCTCCTCAGGATCAATTTGAACACAGTATGCTTTTCTCAGGAGACACCCAGTATTCCAGTCCTCTGCTCTCCCTCCCGACCCAAGGGAAAGGAAGGCAAGGAGAACACTGACAGCCTGCCCACCAATGAGCTTCCTGTAGATTTCTTGAGACTTGATGCTCTTTAATTTATTTTTTTTTAAAAAGGTTCAGTGTTGCCTCTGACAACATTTTGGACATACTGTATTTGACTAGACAAACAACTTCATTTTTGATTCAGACTTTGTCATGCTTATCCTTGCCTACTGAATTATAATGCACTGCATGACTATACCTTTAGAAGATCCAGAACAGAAGCTAGCACAGAATTCAGCCACTTACTGAACAGCACATTATACCAGTCCCCATTTGCCTTTATGGCTGCCAATGATACCACTACAACTCAGACATCTACACTGTCCATAGCTGATGTTCCTTCTATTTAAATGAAGGCCATTCATAGTAAAAGCAGGTACCAGAGTCACCATTCACCCAGGCCCAGATGTTCTGTCCTTCAGGGTATGTTATAAAATCTAACTTTAACAGACATTAAAGGAAGGGGCAGGCTTTAAGGTCTATCAGCTCATTATGCATAGCTTTAAAATGGGGCTACTAAACATCAGTTCAAGTAATTTGTTCATTTTTAGATTTTTCTGTACCAAAAGTTATTTTAAAATTTAGAAAAGCAGCAGAGGCATTTTAACAGCTAATACAGAAATGTAAGAACAGGAAAAATAATTTGTTTAGGACTCCCCAGATATGAGCAGTCTCTGGATGTGTAAGGTAAAAAACTACATACTTTAAAGGGGACAAGAGAACACTGGGGAGGAAACCAAGCTCAAAGCTGGATCTATGCCAGCCACTACTGGTACCATCACAAATATCTTTACTTAATACAAAGATAATACATATGAACTCTGCAAGTTCCCAGGCATAAAAAGGAGAAATCTATTAAGCAAATAGAAGTAATAACTAGTCTCATACTTCTTCCTGTTTTTTTGGTTTGGGTTTTTTCCTTCTTTTTCTTCTTCTCTTTTTAGGAGATTTCTCTACTGATATTTCATCTTCTGAAGTACTGCAATATTTAACAGCTTTCTGGCGAGCAGTTCTCACAGGAGGCTGGAGATTTATTCCTGCATCAGCTATCCAGTCAGAATACCTACTTGAAGAGTCACTGTTTGTAGGCGAGGATGGACACGCGCACACACACACACAAAAAAAACAAACAAACACACAACACATGAATGGAAATACGTGCTCAAGATATTGAAAAGTAGTTCAGAACATTACATTCATTTAACTACAACATTTGCAAATATAATTTTCTTTCCATATTCTGAACCTAGTTAAGCCTTTAATATGGTTTAAAAGTTGCTTCATAAAGGACGATTTTTTTTCTTTACTTACTATGAAAAATTATTTTAAAATGCAGTATAAAAAGTTACTTAAGAGTAAAGAAATTAACTAAGGGCAATAGTTCTTCACTGAGTAGCACAGAAATAGGGAACTTTTTGGTACTTAATTCTATGCCACTTCTAACATTTTCCTTTATTTTTATATGAGGTTCAGTAAAAGAATTTAGATAAGTAAGAAGAGCCTGCCTATTCACAGACAACATAAGGAATACACTTTCAGCCATTATTAAATTAATTGAGAGTTTAAAACACACAAGACACTTTCTTGTTCTTAAAATACTGTAGCCATAGTTCAAAACAGGGCTACATCAAGAACTGGATTTTGTTTAATCAGTTGAGGGCTAGAATGCAATTAAAAACTAGCACATCTGCATCATTTTTATTCAAGTGAAAGGTAAGGATTTATAGAAATCCAATATACTTAAGTGTTCAGTCAGTTAAGTGCACACTTGGAAGGCAATTCAGGAATTGCATTTCAAAAGCCACTGATTTCATGGAGATCTCTAAATTAGGCCACTTTTTCCAAGAAGTATGTCTTAATACTTGCAGGGGAATCTCTGGTACCATTTTATGTCCTATATACTGCTAGGGAACCATACCAGCTAACTGGTCCCTACAAACTCTAAGTGCACAGTTATATGAACTTCAAGTAAACTTGTGTCTATTAGGTGTACTACTGGGGATACTTTAATCTTTTTTTCTTTAAAATAGAGAAACATTAAATACAAAGGACTTGATTACTATTGCATCCCTTAAAATTCATTATGGACTGAAAGCCAGAAATACAAGATCACTTTGCTTCTTTATATTAAAAAGAAAATATAAAACAATCTTAAATTCCACATATACGGATATTAAAAATTACTTGCTCTATTTAAGAAAGAACAACACTAGAACACAGACTGCTTAGCTTTTCCATTTACCGTATTTTTCGGACCATAAGACGCACTTTTTTCCTCCCAAAAGTGGGGGGAAAACGAGGGTGCGTCTTATGGTCCGAAGGTGTGTGTCCCGGGGAGACGGGGCGGAGCTTGCCCGCGGAGGCGGCGGAGCCCGAGCGGGACACCCGCCGCTTGTTTATGCCGTGTCCCAGGGAGACGGGGCGGAGCTTGCCTGCGGAGGCGGCGGAGCCCGAACGGGACATCCGCCGCTTGTTTAGACCGGAAGCCGGCGCCCGTGCCAGTGGCCGGGAGCCGGCAATAAAAATGGCCGGCCGGAACAGACGGGGCAGGAGTCCGAAGGAGGGACTCGCTGCCGCGGAGACTGAGGCTCCAGGAGGGGTGCGTCTTATGGTCCGAAAAATACGGTAATAGTTTCCAAGTCCTTCATATACATCTTATGCAATTATAAACTACAATTAAACTATGGTACCCAATCATCTATTTTCTATACTTTTTATGGTGCTTTAACAATATACTTCCACTTGGCATAAATTTAATGTGTTACTTCACTTTAACAAAACCAAACTGAATCATTTTTCTAAGAATAGGCAAGTGAAAGACCCCAAGTCTGTTAAATACACAACAGAAAAACATGGGGGAGTTTCTTTAAATGAATTCAGACTTTTACTGAAAATCAAAGAATGTGGAAGACAGTTTAACAAACTGTTTCTTTAACTAAGTCCTAAGTAACCAAGCATTTTCAGAAACAAAACTACAAAATGTAATCACTCGTGAACAGAGCTGACCCAAGCGGGGTACAGGCCTGGGGCAAATTATCCCATGCAGGACTCCGCCCCCACTCCGATCCCATGTACCCCGATCCGAAGAAGCTGCTGCTACCAGTGGTGCAGGGGGGTGGAGGGGTGGTAGCAAGTGGCTGGATGCAAATCCAGCGGTGCAGAGCCAGCTCTGCAGGGGCCCCCCCAAAGTGCGGGACCCAGGTTGGTCCCCACCTCTAGGAATGCCCCTACTCATTAAACAGGCTAGAAATTCAAAGTGTAGAACACAAACATGCCAACATTCAGGCAAGACAAAGAAAAAAAAAGACCGCATATACCTCGAACTGTTACTGTTGCTTTTCTTGTCACTTTTCCATTCTTCTTCTTCTGATGAAGAGCCTAAACCTTCACTTTCTTCAGCTTCCTAGATTTAGACAGATTTAGACAACTGTCAATCCTAAATTTCTTACAGTACAGATTTTAAAAGGATATAAAACTAAATACACCTCACTATCCCTTCTCCTTATCAGCACTATCAATTTGGACAGCTCCCTGTACAGTGTTAAAAATTAAGTGCAGATGAAAAACAGTTCATTCCTCATTATTTGAGCTGACTCCCTGAAGCAAATGAAAATTCTAGCACTGCACCAGTAACAATTCAACCTCAAACAAGTGTAGAGTAATGTGGGCTGGGGCGGTTGGAGGGAAATGAGAATTGCTGCACTTAACAACTGAAACTCTCTGCAAGGAGTTTTTATAAATGGCTTTGAACTATATAGACATATGATTGCCATTATTAAGTCAATGCACAGTAGAACTAGACTAAAACCATTTACCAAGAGAAATTTTTAAGTGGCAGAGACAGGGGAAGCATAGATGAAGAAACTATGTTCTTTCCATTCATAGTTTAAAAAAATTATAGCAGGTAAAATATCTGATACAAGGATGTGGTAATTTGGGGAACTTTGCTCCACATTCGTCTGGCATCAGAATAGTTTTGGTTTTTTTAAACATGAAACCATATAATTACTTGCAAAACTGATTACAGTGCTAACTGAGACATCCTACAGCATACTGCAGGTTGTCCTTTCCTAAAGTTTTTCACATTTTTCATTACAAATTTGAAATTTATAACTAGTTAAGAAATCAAAATCTTTGCTAATCAAGATTTAGGAAAAAAGGAGATAAACAAAAGCCTTGCTTCTCAGTTCACAGACCTGGGTGTAAGTATTAAGAGTTTTCCATCCTTCCGGTTGTACCCTATATCCACAGGAAAAGCCTTAATTTACAATCTCCTTTTAAAGGCAAGCATTCAGCATTAGGCAATTCTGGAATTAAAGGATGACACTTCAACTTCATCCCAGCCTTCATGCCTGCAAGTTATGATGCAGCCCCCTTAACTGCTTGACATCTTCCACAGCTTCCGCTTGCATTCAGAGTCCACAATGGACCATACAAAATAATGAACTGCTCATTTAGCGAGTGTTAATCCTCATTGTCTGAGTGTATTAAACACCTTAATTCATCACAAGCTCTTTAAAATTTCCTTTGTTGCAGAATTATTAATTCTCATGACTTCTTCTGTGGCTTCTACTATAATACCTGGCAGTTTCACAAAGTAATTAATTTACACAACTCTGCACAATGAGAAAATGATCCACATTGTACAGATAGAGAATTAAAACAGAGAAAGTTTAAATGTCATGTGTCCACTGAACCTGTCTGCCCAGCCCAGTTTTTCACAGTACTTTGCATTATGAAGCACTTCGTCAGTGTCTCAGAACGCTCAGTTCTTTTGCAAATCAGATGGTGGAATCTTGGAATTAAGAACCCTGAGAGGAGGAATCCTTCTACCTTCCCAAGGCAGCTCCCCACCACTGCATTTGAAGATGAAGACGAAGCATAGGAGGCAAAGTTCTCCTGCTTTCAGTTCTTTAGCCTGATGCTACAACTGCCAAAAGCAGCACTTAAAAGAAAAATTCTGCTTCAGCCACTGCAACCATGGGTTAGGGCTAGGCCATAGCCACTACAGACAATTACTGGAAAAAATAGAGTTTGACAGCTAAAAAGTCCCTATTGTTCCCATGTAAAGTAAGATTTTTCAAAAGGATTATAAACTTGACTGAATTTGAGTAGCTTTTCCACAGGAACATCAAAGTGTCAGGGCAATCCCACCACCAAGTTTCAAGTCTCTGTTCTGAAGCATACAGAATGGGAAGGGGAGATGGTTAGATTTTATTTCTGCTGTACAAGAACAGTCTTGGAAGTCTTTTTCTCAATTCAGTCTTTCCAAAAAATATGGTGCATGTCTTATTTGAGGACATGCAATATGCGAGTAAATATAGTACTTTCCACTAACTCTAGTTACTGGGTTACAGAATTTAGGATGCCACTCACTCACCTGCTCTATGAAGCCAAAACAATCATCCTTTTCCTCCTCAGATGAATCAAGTTGTTCTATATTTTTCCGTGTTCGATAACTCTGGTATTTACACCGATGCAGTCTACGCTTGAATTGTATCAATGAAGATTCAGAGTCACTCTGATTGTATAGAGAGATTAAAAAATTAAAATTCTCTAATTTCTAAAAGTTAAATTTATAGAATAAAATACAATTACAAATTGTTACAAATTATTTTTTGCAGAAAGTTAGAGAGGAAAAGAAACTTCTGAATTTAAATATTAGACTAGGCTAGTTCATCATACCATATGTACTTTTGAATAAGAAATGGCTTTAGTTAAATACTGTTGTTTGAAACAGTTCATATAAATATCAGGAATTTTAAAATTCATATGCAACATTAATTCTGAGAAGCTGCTGCTGTTCCTGACTTTCACACAAGTATCCAGCACAGCTTTCCCCGTTTCATTTTTCAGATATTTCATTAAGCCAGCACGTCTTCTGTGTTTAACTATGTTACAGTAAAATCCAGACTAAGTTAAGAAGAAATCAACCATAACAAATTAAATACATCTGTACCACCTAACTGGACTACTGTGAATGTACTGGGAATGAACTGCTAAAGACCTGAGGTCTACAGAGTTGGTCATTTTGATATTTTTACAATACATTTCAGAACAGCATCAGAAATTCTTAACTCTTAAGACTAAATTTTCTTTACGACTAGGGTGTCCAGACTATGGAACAAGCTCCCCTCAGAGGTGGTGCAATCATCTACCATAGAAGTCTTCAAGATATGACTGGATGGTCACCTGGCTGGGGTTGTCTGACCCCAGATGTCTTTCCTGCTCTTGCAGGGGGCTGGACCTGATGATCTTTCAGGGTCCCTTCCTGGCCTATGATTTTAATAGCTCACAGTTGTATATATAATAAAAGTATAGTTCTCTGTTAGGCATCCTAATTTATTCTCCAGTTTCATTATTATAGAAAAGTGACATTTGGAAAAAAAAAAAAAAAAAAAGCAATAAAAGCACCACAGAAGGTTAAAGTCATAAAAACAAATTAAGAGTTTTAAATGAAAGGATATTTTGACAGTACAACATTTAAATGGGAAAGTGTTTCTAAAGGCAAGCAGGAGGCCATATGTAGCCATTTAAAAGCTCTCAAAACAACAATGGTTATTTACAGGCAAACAAAACTTGCGTGACTGTCAAGTTTCTTATCGTTCTCACTTTCATAAAGGAAAGTAGCAATTTTTACTTATTGTTAGTAGCACAAATTTGAAACTATCCCAGTTGTCAACAGCAATTCAAGGAAAGCATGATTATAAAAACTAAAACACAAAAGGATGACACAACAGGAACTCACTTAAGATAGTTCACAGGACCCTTCGTATTACAGAAAAACTGATTAAGTAAGAACTCTTAAACTATACACAAAAAAGTTGTTGAAACAAGGATGGTGGCTGAAAAGTGAAATTAACCAACCATTTTGTTTCTCTGAAGAAACCATCTTGAGAATTCTCACGCTCAGGAGCTGAGATGGTGAATGTGGGAAATTTTTCCTATTTCTAAAACTTGACTCTTGAATATAGTAAAGCCAGATCTTATTCTCAGCTTGTCAGAAAAGCATCCTTTCAAAACTCTGGTCAGTTCTTTAGAAGGAGAAAAACTTAATTCCCTTTACGAAAGCCAATTTATGCTGACTAATAAATCACGGAACACACTTCAGAGTAGGTTTGTGAAATTCTGTCTATAGGATTTCTTTAGGAAAATGTGTAGGTGTTTTTTCTAGCTTGTCCCCCAACTTCTCAACTCACGTAAACATTAGGAGATTAGCGTTCTCTACAGTTGCTTCATACCTGTTCGGAAGACTGAAATGACTTCCTTTTCCTCTCTGTTACATAGAGCTCTCTCTCCTCCTCTCCCTTTGCAATCCGGTACTCCTCTTGTTTTCTACAAGAAATTTATGAAAAATTGTCAAACAGAAATAAGATTCTAACTTCCCAAACATACTGAGTAGTCACGGGGACAGAGATTAAAAGAAAGCTACTTGGACATTAAGACGTTAATTTTAAAAGGCTTCTATTGAAATTAACACACCACCTGTTCAAATGGTTCTTTCTTGAAAAGACTATAAAAAGAAGTGCAAGTAGTTCTGTGGTTTCAAATATTTAAGGCTATTTTTTTTTTTTGCAGTTTCCTGGAAGTGAATTAAAGAAATAAAAAACTGCCAGAGTTTTTGAGGAACCAGAAAAATTTCTTACCACACAGTTCCATTTAATTAGGGGTGTGAAAGGTTAAACAACTGTTGAACCTACAAGTGCAGTGATAACCCCCCTTAGCTAACCACAAGTAGCTTAATGACTTATCAATTAAGCAATTAGCTCCTCATTCACAGGTGCTCCCTCCCTCTCAGCAGGGCTTCAAATGGGCTGTGTTGTCTGGTGGGCTTGCCTCCTTCCCCACAGCTGGGCAATCAAAAGGCTCCAGGAACCAGAACAGTTCCCACCAGCAGCTGTGTCCAAGCTGCTGTATTATTATTAGTTAATTGTTTAACCAATATAAATTAGAAGGGGTTAAATAAAGTTTTTAAACAATATTTACAACCCTATATCTAACTGGCACTGATGCCAGCCAGTTCTTGCATTGTCCCAATGGAACACAGAGGGGCAAGATAAAGGGATACAATTTACAGCAAGTCTTTTTTTATGGTCAACATATTTCCACATTGGATCTCTCAAAATTATTGTGCTTACATACCACAAAAACTTTCCCCAAAAATCAGCATTTCAACATTGGGGTTCATATTTTAAGCAGAGAAGCTAGTTTTCTATGCTGGAATGGATGCATGCTTCACTCCTTGCGGGCTCCATGGAGAAAAAAGCAGAGCATATTTTTTAGGTTAGCAAAAGCTAGTTATACCTCTCATAGCTTCTGCTGAATTGGCAGTGGCTATGGGAAAGTTAAAACTGTAGCTTCTGCTAATGCTGAAAAGCCTACTCTGCCCCTACAGTCAGCCATGACTCTGGAAGTCTTCCCTCCACTTCATTCTGCCTTCCCAAAAGGTAAGCATCTTATCTGGGAGCATGTGGTACATGAGAAAATATGGTGACATTTAATAACTTCATTTTGCACAAGAATATTTTTAATGTAAGACTAACATCACTGGAGTTTAGGAAGAACACCAAGATATTACAGTAGTAGTCATTTCTAAAGCAACCTCCATATATTAGCCAACTAGATTTCCACACACCTGAATAAGCTCAGCAGTATTTCTGGTACAACTACTCTTCGTTTCCAAGCTTGAAGGTCTCGCTCCGTAGCAATTTGACTCCGTGGAGCATTCTGATGCATCTGACGCACTCCTTCAACTTGTCCACTGCGACGCAAACCAATGTTGGGAGGGGACTGAATGTCTAAACTTGGCCTTCTAAAAGCTAAAAATACAGAGGAGGAAAAATAAGTCTTTTACCAGAGAGCACTGATGACCAATGTCTGACTTTCTCAGGTATGAAAGAGAAATCAGCTCTTCCCTACAAAAGTAGACATACACTTTCTATAGTGATAAATAGATTAGGATTCCAAGCTGTTTTAAAAAAAGGTTATCATTACTACTAATACTTTCAAACAGAAGTGAAAGCAAGCATAAGATAGACGGTATTATTCTGAGCTTTTCCTGCTGATTCCGCACAAGCTGGATAGCACTTCTTGCTCCCCCCCACCCGGCTTATGCTTACATAAGAAAAGGTGTGTGCGTACTGGCCAATAATGTTCATTTTAAATCTACTAGAAATCCATACAGTAAAGGGAGAAGAAAACATTATCTGAATTAAAAGTTAAACACACTTTATTTTTGCAAACTTTGGGAAAACGCAAGCGAGTTTCAAGAACTGATTTTAAATGTTTGTATACTCTTAAAAATTTAAGCAATCTATAATAAAATTGCCCTTAACAAACCTGTATTGTAAAAATGTCAAAAAGTTATGTTCCAATTCACAGAAATATTTTAGCCCAAGAACTTAATTAGAAAACTGGCTAGGTACCATGTAGACTATTTCAGGTTAAAAAGTAGATACCAATAGGTACTAACCTCTTCTAGGTGTTCCTTCCCCATTCTGTGGTCCACTTGGAGCTGCTTCTTGATCTGCTCCTGTTCTTTGGTCTTGTTGTTGCTGTAACTGTCTTATCATTCCATCAAGAATGCTGGGCTCCAAACCTTGATCATCCTGATCAAGTGTCTGCTGGCCTATAACTTGTTCCACCACCTCTCCATCACCTTGAAAATGTAATGCACACCAGAAGCAAAACAAACCTGCATGTTTAATCAACACACTAAAATCTAAACCTGCTACCTGCATCTTGAGCAAGGGATTATTTTGAAATAGTATTTAATACGTTCTTTTAACTTCTTGACCAATTGTTCCAGGAAAAATGTAAGCATGTTGTGGCTGTATATCTATGAAGAATCAGTCATCAACTAAAAGACACATGAATAAAAGGGACAAAACACATAAACAGAATTCACACTTTTTCAAAAAACTCAGCTTCACCACTTCTACTAGTTGCTAAAGCAATTTAAGCCATACATGCCAGGTGCATTGAGCAATCAGAAACCTGCCTGAGGTGTAGAGGATTGTTGGTTGTAGCTGTGTTGTTATAAGGACTTAAGCAGACAAAGTTCTCTGGGTAGACATACTATCTTTTATTCGGCCAACTAAATAGTCCAAATAGTTGGTCTAAGAAAAGATAGCATGCCAACCAAAGAACCTTGTCTGCCCGAGGTGTAGAGTAATTCTTCTATCCTATCCTATCTCAACCACTGTTTAAATGTGTTAATAGGAGCCTCAAACTAACTGTGTCTTCTCAATTTTTGGGCTGCTATGGGAGACAAAGCACTCCAAGCACCCTGACCAGTTATAAAATACAGTGCACACAGTCGAACAGAAGCAGAACAGGTATGAGTAAATGCAACCAGTATTAATAAGGTTATATATAAAGGTGAAAGCAGGCTGTTTCTGAAGGAAGTTTCTGAAGGGCTTAAGTAGTACTTTTCATACTGATCCAAGTGATATGGAAAAATGACTAGTGCTATTTGCATGAATTTCAACAGCTACATGTCCTACTCATTGGTATTGCCTTAAACTACTTTATTATAATATGCACTACACTATCTCTTTGTAAGCCTGCAACTAGAAGGTGAAACTACAGCAAACAGCTCTTCAAACAACACTGCATCCAATAGATTATTTGTGACAAGCATAAGACACTCTGAGCTGTGCTAAAACTTCAACTAAATAAAATATTTAATATTCCACATTTAACTTAAAAATACTGTAGCTAGCTGATTATCCAGAAAGCCAATTGTCTGGAAAGCTTTTTATTAACGTGATCATTAGCCCACAGTTGGGTTTTGTTTGCTGGTGGCAACCAGACATTGTTTACTAGTGCTCTGAGATTTTAACACATTACAAACTATGTTTGTTTATTGTTAGTTGTAATATTTGCTGTAGCATACAATAATTATAGTTTTGAACAATTCATACTGTGGTGATTATCCAGACTGATGTATTATCAGCTTTCTACTGTATTTTAATTTTTCTATTCAAATGCATAGTAATGATACTCAAGACTAGTCAGAGCTAGATTCATAAGTTAAAACTGCTATTCTTACTTGTTGCTACATATCCCAGTTGAGGAATCAAATGCTCATCAGCACAGTTCTCCCTTCCAGGTACCAATCTCTGGTATTTTGTTGGGTGAGGGTTTCCATCCACATCTACTAAGAATGGAGGGGGCATGAGATGAGGAGCCTGTTGAGTCTGCTCATCTAGGACATAATTGTTAGAGTCTCGAATCAGTGGTCGGTAGTCAGTGTGGAAGAACATCTGATCAGGAATCTAGAAAGAAATGAAGCTTGTATGTTGTCAACTTGAAAAAAATGCTAAAGAATTTGAATGTAGAGGCAAATTATGCTAAGCATTAACCTCAAATTACTCAAAAAGTATACAGGGGAGTTCTCACAAGGAAAAAGAACAAAGCTACTAGCACAAGTCACTTTGGATTTGTGATATATTCTTGGTATACTCTTCATAGAAGGAACTGCTGGCAAGCAATTACATGTATTCAGTACATACTTCAGGAAAGAGGCACAGAGATTGCAATCCTGTATAAAGTAAAACTGCCATACTAAAAGGAAAGCGTCTAAAAAGCCAAAGTTCCACATGTCCATTACTTTATTATAAATATTTTTCAGAAAAATGTTGCTGTTTCCAATGTAAAAAGGACAGTTAAGTGCTGAAACAAGTTAAGCTAAGTTACTTCTTGATCATGATTTTTTTTCCATTAAAAATAAAAGGCTCTGCATGTCAAACTAAATTACATGCATGCAACTTTTTAAATAAGTGTAACAGCTTAGTTGTCTACAAAAACGTAGAACCTTTGCTCTTGACTGTAACAGGCAAGAAAATAACTAGTTTCACTTCCAGATTTCAGGCTAAGCATATCAGGTTATAAAAACGGTAAAAACCCAACAAATAAGCAAACAAACCCTTCAACAAGTGATGCGGAACCTCCTTTGCCATTTTTACAAAAACATTTTTGGTGTAGAATTTTACTTTACAAAAGTTCACAGAAGTTCTTAGGAGAGAATGCTTATGTGCTCAAATATTAAGTACAATCACTATGTGAATTTTAGTAATGCTATTTTAAAAAAAAGCTGCTATCATCATCATGATCAACTGAAACAAACTTACCTTCTCATAAGGTTTACTACATCCAAAACCAAATATCAATAAATGTCCATGAGAATCTGTACATGCAAAATGCTGTCCATCTGGTGAAAACTTGCAGTCAAAAACAGCACCATGTCCCTGGCCTTCAATCTAGATTGAAGGGGGAGAGGAAACAAACTCAAAAGCAAGTTTTGTCAGAAGAAAATGCACAAAAACAACCCTAACCTCCAAACCACCAAAACAAGCAACACCCACAGTTTTAGCCAAACTTTGATTATCAAAGGCTTATTTAAACAATCATGTTCCAACTACCACATCCTAGTTATGGTGCAAAAAATTCTTCTGTTGTTATTTCAGTTCATTTTATTTTGCATTTCCCTTGACACGATAATCATTGCCTTGGGTTTGCACCTAGCTCTGCACTGGCAAGCTCTGACACCTGAAGCCCGAAAGTTTTACCCATACAGACCTGATTAAAGATCTGAGCTCCAGAAACACAACCACTACCATAACATTCATTTTCCATATAAAGAGAAGAATAAAAATTTCAGGTGTGGACAAAATATACCCTCATCACCCCTGTAAAAGGGGAGGCGGTTCAGAAGTGCACATCAGCTGTTATGAACTATAACACAACTTTGCACAGGCCTGTAAGAGATGCAAGTTAAGTAAACAGTCCTTATCTCTAACCCCGATTCATTCAGAGTTCAAGTTAAGATTAGCAAAATTGTTTTATCTGCATTATTCCTCTATACAACACTTATATCACAATCGCTTACATATCAGTATCCTTTGGTATAGATCATCTTTATTTTGGTCTATATTAATATTCTTCCTAAGACTTTATTATATGTAAATTATTCTTAGTATAAGTAAAAGGAATGCAATATATAGCTTACCAAATTATTTCAGATAAGATGATAACAACACTCTTGAAAAGTTCCACCTTGCCAAAGTCAGGAATCTGTAACCAACTATTTACTTAATCATCTAGGCTGCTTACAGAAGTAAAAAAAAAAAAAAAAAGCAGCGTTTTACTTTAAACTCAGCACTTCCGTGCGAAGCCAAGCACATATCCAAGAAGAACTGCATTAGTTGGACTCAACTTGCCTGATGTCTATATAGATCAGGCACTTTAGTGGGGCTTTTTTGGCACTTTTATCTAATAGCCGATTCAAATGATAAATGAACCAGAAAGGCCCATTGAAGTGGCTAATCTATACAGACACCGTGGAGCCGGGTCGAATTAATGCGCTGCTTCTTCTGGTAAAGCACGTTTTATAGGGTTTTTTTGGTTTTTAACATTGGTAAGGAGTCCTGTAGTATAAGATCTTAATTTTAAAAGGTCTATAGTTACTTCATAGCCTTAAGTAATTTGAGCTACAACTGCTCAAAAGAGCCTGCTTTCTTTAAGAAAAGAAACTGCTATGTTGAAACCAGTGGACAAACATATGACTGCATTCTGAAAATGGAAGATAAAAGTACAATAAATTAAAACTTGCTTGGCCTTACCATGTTAAAATAGTGTTTAGTTTTGCTGCCTTTTGTAATATCCCATATAAAGATGTTACCATCATGCCCTGCAGACAACATAATCCTTGAATCAAAGGGATGGGTCTCCAACACAAATACTTCATCTGTATGTCCCTGTTATTCAAAAGTGATTATTCATAACTGCATATTCAAACACAGAAGTACCTATACTTTCACAAGTTAATAATTGGCACCCTACTAAGCATGAAGAGAGTACTCAAATCTTGCTTCATCTCCCTAAACTCAGTCTATTAGGGGACCTCCTAAGCCCTTATGACTGTCACTGGAAATGAGATCTTATGATGCCATAATCCTGCATGGCTGGAATGTGAAGATAGGGAACCTGTGCCACAGAAGTGACAAACAGGCTAGATAGTAAAAATGTCCAGCGAACCAAAAAAGATCATACTATTTTTGGAAAACAAAACATCTAGCTCAGGGTTGTTACACATACTGCCAGCTGAATCTGGCCCACAAACTTTTGCCCCAGTTCTGGCTGCGATAAGCAACCTTCACACAGTGGCAGTCATGTCATGTGCCTAGGCAAGACCAGAAAAGGCACTGAAGCCCCAGCAATACCACAGCTTGTCACTGAAGTGACAGCCAAGCACACACCTGGGCAAGAGCTACAGCACTGGAGACCTAGCAGCAGCACTGTGGGAAGAAGCCGGAGGTTACAGGGACTTGGCTGTCACCACAGGAAGCAGCTGTAGTGAAGCTCTTGTCCAGGTGGCTGGCTGTAGCTTCAGAAAAAGTTACAGCAAAGCTGCTTGAGCTCTCACCAGCCTGGCCCAGGCAGTACTGCAGGAAGCAGCCCAGCGTTATGGCTCATTCTCAGTAACAGCCAAGCACCCGGGAAGTAAGCCTCTTCTTGATAGGTCCATACTGTCCAGATTAGACCGTGCATGCAGTGGATCTGGCATGGCGGGGGGGGGAGGGGGAGGGAAATAGGGGGTGAATATTTGTGGGCTCAATCTGGCTTTGCACCACTCATCAGGCCTACAGGGCCAGACAGATTTGAAACACTGATCTAGATTCAGGAAGTAGTGTTAAAAAAGAAACAAAAAACAATCCCCCTCCCCAGGGAATTTGATGCACCTTCTGAAAATGACCATGAAGAGCACCAAACTGGGAAGCGTGGTTATCAAGGGAAAAAAAAAGAGAAAAAAAAAGCCTCAAGCTTTTCCATATTTCACTGGAAAGACAAGTCTAATGTTGCTTTCATACCTAGGCAGGGGTTTGATTTTTATGTTTTTGTTTTGCGTTTTTTTGGGCTGGGGCAGGGGGGAAGGCATAATTAACTTTCAGACAAATCAGGCTTAAGTAACCCTTTCAGCAGGCAAATATCACTAGAATTTTAAAAAAAGAAAAGCAAGTAAGATAAGTACATACCACTAAATCATGAAGCAGCTGCCCAGTATAAGAATTCCAAACTTTGAGTAGGTGATTATTCACAGCAGTAACAACAAAGTCATCATTTTGATTCCAAGCTATCATTGTCACTTTGGGCTTCATAAATTTATCTTCCTCTGAACATGAATCATTGCTTAAAAAAAAAGTTGTACCATTAAAATTAAGCATTTGGTTCAACATCCAGATACAAAAATTAAACTGTCTTCCAATGCTAAGAACCTGAAAAAAAAACTGAATTAAAGATTAATATTCAGACTTACTTTGCTCACTAAAATTTGGTATTTCCATAGCACTGTGAACAAAATTGAGAACAGCTTAAATCTTAAGTCTGAACTATACATTAACCAACCCAAAAAGAGAATCATGAAACTATAACTGTGTATATCTAATTTTAAAGGAAAACAGTTTTAAGTTTAAAATATTAGTGAGCATGTTAAAGAACTGATAAACAACAGACTACATCGTGGTCATGGTCAGATGTCTGGCTTTTTTTGCTACTTTAACAGGCCAGCTATATGAAAATGACACAATAGAATTCTAATACAATAACAACTACTATTTTTACCTGAATTTAAGATGACCTTGAATTTAAGACAACCCCCATCACTAGATTCTGGACACACCAAATTATAAATTGGTTATAAATTAAATACATTTAGAACCTATGTACTGGGGGAGATTCAGCTTAAATTTGCCCTCCCCACCCTCTCATGGCCGTGGCAATAAAAAGCAGCAGGAGTGCAGACAATGGGGAAAGCGAAGCAGAGGGAACAGGCAAGGAAGAAAAGCCCCTTCACCACTTGCCGCCTCCTTCTGCTGCTTTACCTGTGGCTCTAAGCACAGGTAGAACCCCCAAGCCATTCCTCCCCCTTGTTGCAAAGAGCAGCTGTGCTGGGAGCCCAGCTCAGCAGGCACAGATTCCTCCTTTCCTGCCCTGCTCCCTTCCCTCCTCCCCTGCTGCTCTGCCTATGCTTGGGCTAGCAGGTGAGACTGGAGGAAGGAACGGAGCAAGGAATAGAGGAATCTGCAAACTGCAAGCTGGGCTCCAGACAGCTGCTTGCTGCAGGCTGAAGCAGGAATAGCTCTGGACTTCCCCCATGTCTGCCACAGCTGAGTCCTACTGCTCCAGTTGCATGCTGTGGGCAGCAGTCATGCAGGAACCTATAGCCAGCTGGAGACCGCAGCAGCAGCAGCATGCTGATTCCTCCTTCCCAGCCTGACTCTGTGCCAGAAAGGGAGGAGAGGGGAGAGGAGCTGGGCAGGGAGCAAAGCTGGAAGCAGGAATCTTCATGCTGCTGCTGTTGTCCCTGCCTCAGCTGGGATCCTGCACAGCTTTTCTTCACAACTCCCAAAGGGAGCAGAGAGATATTCTGTTCTAAGATGAGGCTTTGTTTTCATGATGAATGTGGAGGAAAAGCCTCATCCTGGAATCAAGTGATTAAATCTCCTAAGAATCAAGGCTAGCTAGATCATCAGTTCTTAGGTGTCTATAGGCTGACAGGCTTTTAAGTTTACACTGCTGTCATGTACCCCTACCATTCTATGCTATGGATGATAATTACAAAAATAGGTAACTAACACTGTATCACTACAATCACACTATTGTAGCTGCCACTGATCACCCCAGTCTGAATCCAGTAAGGGCAGGGTAAGTTTCATATCTCTGTTCTAAAGCTGGCAAACACCCCCAGAGGTACAAGTATCCTAATTTGACAAATACTGAACTAGTAACATACCAAGAGCCCTGGGGATGTGGAAGTCTCAACCTTCCCTAAAATGTGATTCCAAAAAAATGGAAAAATAAAGTACAAAAGCAGAACATTGCTGAAATCACTCAGGTGCTCCTTACTTCAATCTGCACATGTAAATATCTAGAGACTTGAGGTGGTTATGGGGGATAAAGGCTAAAATGAAGCAACTTAAATCTGCTGCATTTACATTTTTTTGAGGACAGAAAAACTCTGATAAAGATTTTTTTTAATGCATTTAATCAGAAACGAAGTCTCATTTGGACTCCAACTCAAATTAAAAACGGACTTAAGATTCAGGATTTCCAGGCTGAAACTCTGGGAGCTGTTTTTAATGTAACAATTGCCGGGTGAAAACTAGTTAGAGTATTTGTAACAAAAGGTTAAATGTCTGTGTTATTTAAGGCAAATCATATGAGTCAATGTTAAAACATCTGGTAGGAGTAGTCTGTATACATTACAGGAAAGGTATCAGATGCTGAGGTTTCAGTGAATAAGTACTGTGTTCCTTATAACTGATCTATGTCTTCAGAAGAAGAAGAAAAAAAGAGAGTTCTCTCCATTTGTCTAATGATAATATAAATGAGCATTTTTACATTAATAGATGCAGAAATGAAATTAATCATGTCTTTGGAATGTCACATAACTCCCTCATAAAAAGGGTACATCGCTTCAAGATGTTCTCATTAGAGCTGTTTCAACTCCATTCTAAGCAGGCATGTCAATTCTTTCAAATTAATAGGAGACATTTAACCTACCCTGGTAATTTATCAGCCATATCCAATAAAATGCTCCTCCATTCTGTTTGCTGAAAGCGCCAGATGCGTGCTGTTCCATCTCTGCTGCCACTTATGAACCTTGGAGTAATTTTAAAAGGCATTATCTATTAAGATATTCACAGTATTTCTACTTAAAAGCACAACCATTCAGAGCTCTGTGCCTAAACGCATAGTTAATTAAAAAAATATACAACACTGAATGACAATCAAATTATGAAATCCTTCTAGTCCATGCAGGAGTACCACCCACTCAGCTCAGCCACCTTTGCCAGAGAAAGCCTAGGGCAAAGAAAGCTTGATATAGTATGAGCTGAGAGTCAACCAGGCTTGGAACAGACAAAACAGAGAAGCAAGTTTCTGAGTTAAAGCACTTTTCAGAAAAGGCTTTTCTCAGCTCCCTCCTATTTACATCAGAACGCTCAGCTCAAACTTCTTAATTTAATCTATTCTCATCAGACACTGAAAAGACAGTTTAATATGGCCAGGATGCAATTATTTTCTAACTTTATAGATCAAAAACAGTATTTTAAACTGCACAGGGAAATAAGTTATGACATTTAGATTAAGGAGTGCAGGCAAAAATATACCCTTCATGGAAAGTATTGCTAAAGAAGATACTGAATTTTTCACTAGATAAGTGAAGTGGTACTAATTAAGCAGCTTCCCCAGGTAGACGCGGGCTGTAAAAATTCTACACAAAGTGCCCAGGGACCAGGATTACTGTGAAAAAGTCAAATTCAAAAGAAAAGCTTCAACCTCGAGGCCAAATGAAGGTTAAGAAAACATTTAGTCAGCTACCTGGGCCTCCAGTGACAGGATAAAATAAAATAAATACAAAGTCACAGATGCAGCTTACAGTTCCAACTGCAAATTCACCATAAGAAGTGAAGAACACTTTTAATTCTTTCCTGCTTTCCGTTCCTGATCAAATACCTTGAGAAATCAGAATGGTTCACTAAAGGCAGTAGCAAACTAAAGCAGCTGACCAGACAATGATGCAATGTAAAACAGTTCACTCCAAACAGAATGGTTTCTTAGATTGAAAGGTCTGGTACAGTGATGGCATCTAAGGGCGCGTGAAGATGAACACACACATGCAGTATGCGGCACCACAGGCCCGTCCGTGGCGTTGCAAACCACACAAGCTGCATAGGTAGGCCTTTGCTGCACTGCTAATTTGCAGTGCAGCAAGTTTTTGACGCTGGAAGATTCCGGCGTCAAAAAAAAACAAACCATGCCTGAAAAAAGCAGGGCAACGCATGTGGTGGCAGTGTGCGCCACCCAAAACCAGAGCCTGGTCAGCTGGAGACCTACTCCGGCTGCCAGCCAGGCTCAACACACCAGATTCCTGCCACTGGAGCCCCCAGGACTCTATGTAATGCTGCTGGGGCCTCCCACACCCCACCCAGAGCAACCTGCCGTGCACCAGAGCGCATGTGCATGAGTGTTCAGCAGGGATAAGCAGCAGTAGCACAACTAGGTACTGCTGCTATTCGTCCCCAGGGAAACGCATGTGCATGCTCATCTGGACGTGCCTTAGGTATCTGTACAAAACAAGCTACGTGAGGATCCACATTCTTTGAGGGCCTCCAACTACTGTGGTAATACAAGTAATAATTTCCCCTGATATATTAGACAAAAAGAGGGGTTTCCCAATGGATGAAAAGCAAGAAGTAAGCACCTAGCAACTGACAGGCAAAAGGTAGGGAGTACTGGATCTGGCATGAAGGGCAAGTGGGAGGTCCATGGACCTGACCTGACCTGCAGGGCTAACCCAGCATCACTTATTCAAGCTGTAGACCACTCATCTGGCTAACAGGGCCAGATAAGTTTGACACCACTGACTTAAATCTATGGATGTTATCACTGACTTAATCCTGCTTTTTTTTTTTTTTTAAAATGTCAGTGCTGGTTACTTTTCAAAAGTAATACTTTCCCATGAATGAAATTTCAGATAATACAAACAGACACTAACAGAAACCAAAAACACACAACTGAAACTTCAGAACTGCTCTGTTTTATTCCATGCTGTATCATTCCATTTCTAGTTATGTTGGATTTTCTTACTGAAGAATGCCAGATGAGAGCAATTGTAAGGTGCTGTAAAGTTAAAAACCATCACCCATTTATATTCAGTCTTGGAACATACCTATCACCATTATTAGAAAACTGGATGCTGTCAACTTTGTCCTGTAAAAGAAGTTTTAAACAGTATGTTAGAAGTTTGGAAGGGAAGAATTAGTTTTTTCGATGCCCTAAAAGAAATTTAGTTTTCATTAAAGAAATAAAAATAGCCTCCTTTATATACAATGAAGGCAGAACAGGGCAGTAGGGTAAACAGCTGTCACCTATGAAAGCTTATTCCTCTCTGAGTTAGCTGCTAAGATGTCTTCTGACATAACTAACTACCTCTTTCCTTACATATACACAACATAAATGTACAGGCAGAAAAAAAAGCACTGTTTATATCACATTGAACTATACCTTTTTCATCAAACTGCACCATATCAGAATATGACACAGCATGCTACCAGTTTTGCATAGCAAAATTTTTGATCCTAAACTGTAACTGCATGATTAACAGAGCCATTCACAAAGACTTTAAAGAACATTCATGGTTTTCATAAAAATTTATACTGCAGTTTTTCAAAGAACGGTGCATTTAAACTCATCACAATATTGTCTAGTAAGTGCACTATATAAAATGCTGGACTTAACTAGTGAGTAATTTCCCCATCGGCAACCTGGCATTTAACAAGTTCTACTTACAGCCAGTTAAAATCTAAAGCAGGGGTGGGCAAAATACAGCCTGTAAGCTAGATCTGGCCCAACAAATGATTTTATCTGGCCTGCAGCTACTCCTGCGAAGGAAAATTGTATCCAGCTAACAGCCACCCTGGCTACTGGTGCCTCTCTCGCCCTTCTCCCTTCCCCATTCCCATGCCAAAGCGAACTGAAACAGCAGCAGACACTCCCTTCACTGGCCCAGTCTGCCTGTCCTGCCCCACTGTACATTCCAAGACAGGGGGTGCTGAGCTCCTGGTCAGGCTCCTGTCTAGTGAGGCTGTCTGAGCACAGCTCCAACCCTGTGGGAATTTGCAGACCAAACAGCATGGCCCCTACTGAATTGAAGCTCAGGTAAGGTTCTCGCCACTGGCAGGGGACAGGGTACAGGGGAAAAAGGGCCAGGAGCTGCAGGTTATCTGTGCTCTGTCAGATTAGGACCTGGTAGGGGTACAGGCACCACTAAAGTAGTGCTACATTGTGTTCCCATGTGCCACTTCAGGCTGCCCATGTGCCACTTCAGGCTGCCCCACATGGATGCACCCGGAGTGGCTGGTGCAGTTTCTGCCTGACCCAGAGTCCCCAGCACATGGCCAAGCTGGACAGGAGCTGCTCCAGCTGCACCCATGTGGCCCAAGGCAGTCCACAGGAACAGCGTGGCACACACAGTATGGCTGTATGCTAGGGACAGGGTATAAGGAGAAAGAGAGAACAAAGGTTAGGTTCCCCTAACCCGGGGTGGGCAATTATTTGGGCGGGAGGGGGCCAGTTAGGGAGTTTTGGTAAGCTGTTGCAGGAGGGTGGAGGGGGCAGGGGGGTGACCCAGCCCACAACAGCTCACTAAAATTCCTTAAGTAGCCCTCCAGCCCATCCCTGATCTAGAGGGATCTGTTACTAGAGCAAAATTTTACTTGTGCATTACAGATAGACAGAATATTAACTATTCAATTATCATCAAGGTAAAAAAACAGCAGTAGAGTAGATAGAGCCTAGAATGACCAGAGGCATTATCTATTTTTGCTACACTTCATCATACATAGTTAAAATGAAGAACTTGCTGAACAAAGTAAATAAGCTGAAATAGTTGGAAATTGGGATAGAAGGATTATGAGAAGACTATTTTGAATGCTAATAACTCTTGGAAGTCTTCACAGTTATAAGATAAACTGTGACTGTCATATCCCTGACAACTTCATATGCACTCTGCCCACTAACCCATCACCACAAAGACCCAGTCTTAACATTCCAAACTTCTGAGCAGCCTTAGTCTTTAAAAATAAAACAGGCAAAAGAAGTGCTCTCCTTCTCAGCCCAAATATGGAATCCATCTCACAAACCACATTGGCCAATGGCCCAGCAGAAGCACTTCCCTGTTCTACACCAGCACTAAGTTTAAGGTATTCCATCTAGCAATCCAGATTCAGAAACAAGAACTTACTCCCTGAACTTGTAAACACTTCTTACTTTTGAAAGCAGGCAATAAAAGCTTTCTAAAAGCACAACATCACAAAAATAGTTACCCTTACTAGCTATGAAATAGAGAAGCTTTTAATATATTCTTTACCTTGTATAGGCCTGTACAGCTAGACTTATGGTGTTAAAAAGAGTTTTACTTCATAGATGAGGGATATATAAAAGTTTTTAAAAACTACAGAATCTGTTTTCTGAAGGATGTGGTATAGACAATGCACAAAAACTTAATGCAGGGGTGTCATACTTATCTGCCCAGATTGGGGAGGGGCATATAAATGGTCTGTGGGCTGGATCAGGCCTACAGTGCTGGAGCCAATACACAGGGTCAGCCTAGGGCAGGCACCACATGCAGCCTGGGCCCTGGACTGGCCCTGTGTGCTACTTTCAGCATGCATACTGGCTCCAGCCTCACGTGTCACATGGGGTAGGTCCTGGGCAAGTACTGCACACAGTACATAGGGCCCGACTGGGGCACTATACCAGCTCTGCGCCCTGGCTCCAGAACGTAGGGCTGCTCTACTGATCTGATCCAAACCAGCCCCAGACCCAGTGTAGGCTGGTACTGCATGCTGCACACACCCCAGAATGGCACAGTGTGCTACATGCTACACCTGTTGGCTCTAGTGCTTGCATCCAGTGCAACTCATGCCAGACAGGCTCTGTGCACCACAGCAGGGCCAGCTCATTCTGCATTCAGTAACACTGTAGGACACATGAATAGGGCTCTGCAGGCTCGATCCCTGACAATGTATTAATACTTTATTGTATAACCATGCTAAATTCATATTTTTAATACCTTTGTACTATGCCATTACGTATTACCACTCTACATCCAAAAAAAACTTGCATGGCATGTAAAATAAGAAATGGGAAGTATAGTTGATGGTCTTTGCTCCCTAATGCTATTTATTTTTCCTTATTATGAAAATAACAGAAGCGAAAGAATTATGGGCCTCATAGCTGATGAGAAACAGAGACAAGGGCAAAGTTACCAGTTATAAGAATCAAAGGGGAGTCTCAAAAAACAAAAAAAACAAAAAAAAGAAATCTTGTTATGGGCAAGGATCTAAGAGGCCCAATTTTCATTTATACTAAGTCCTTACTACACTGTTCTGAAAATTTTAAATATAATTTCCACTCACTTCAAAGACTTTTGCATTTCCAGGGTTATACAGAGCACAAACATAAAAAGGATTTTTTTCCTTTTAAAGCAAGGAACAATAGAACGAGGCACAACAAAAGCTAAAGAAGAAAACATTTAGGGTATAGACAAACATATGTTTTAGCCTCTTAAATGGGGAAGACGACCTGCTGTTTGGACACATGAATAAAGTGTTATAACCTAAATAGAATATCTGCATGAGCCTTATAAAATATGGCAATATAGCTCAATTCATTCAATCCTGGATGAAGCAGGGTTAAAAGCTGGAATCGATTTGCTATGCTTGTGTAACTACAAGGTCATGCAGACACACAACTCTACTCTAAAAGCTTGTATTGGTATTCTTTAATAGTTGTGCAGGTGTTAACTTCTGGCTAATATTTAGACAAATGTAACAGGAAGATCAGGCAAAGCAATAAACCTTGGGAGCCATTACGATAGATCAGCGGTTCCCAACCCAAATGAAAATTGCAGGGGGCAATGCCAGTGGCGCCACATACAAAGGATGAGCCGCGCCGCATGCCAGGAGTTCCTCCACTCCTGTGCTGCCACACTCCGCTCCCAGCAGCGGGTCACAGCAAAAAAAGGTTGGGAACCACTGCTGTGGATATTCAAAACATTACATAAAACATAAATTGAGCTACTGCTGGAAAGAGCAAGCTGTCTTGTTTTCTTAGTCTGACTCTTTTTATTTAGTAAGCTGCCTATTTATAATAGAGGTATATTGTAAAAAAAAGAAATCCAAAAAAACTGTACTTCTGTCATCCAAGATAGTCACTACATTTTGAGTAATAGCACAAAGTATTGCAAGATCAAGTTCTTAAGGGATAAATACAATCATTTTATTAGGTGTATATACTACTGTACCATAAACAGAAAAACATGTTTTAGTATCTAACACTACAATGCAGTACAAAACAGTCCTGGAAGTTAGTCACTGAGTAGTAGACTAGTGCCCCAAATTGACACTAGTATACAAGATTTTAACCAGTAAGCTTTTTTAAAGACAACCAGTAGTAAAATGCTACTGGAAATGATACAAGGAAAACCAACTGTTTTTGAACCAGCAATCTTAGTTCTATTTAAAAATCACTGACTATTAAATTTAAATCTTACTTACAGCGTGGCTTTCCAGTTCAGCTATTTTTTCAGGTGTTTCAGAGCCAAAAAAGTACATTCTGATAACATGATCAGTACTGCCTGTTGCTAAGAACATGCCACCTGAAAATTCAAAACAGTGGTTTAAAAAAGCTGGCAAATATTTTCATTTGTTAAAAATAGCAAGATACATTTCTAGAATGCAGTATATAAGAAACTTGTCACAATTGTTGGTCACCTGCTACTGTACAAATGTGGGATGAATATTTTATCCACCCCCATATATACACTCTTCGAAGCTTAATATGAAAAAGAAAATAAATATTCAGTTTTACTATCTGAAAGATTAAAGAGAGTGCTAAATACTTAGAATTTTTAGAACAAGTTGGCCACCAACCTTGCCTACTATTTTAGAGAGGATAAAAACTCCAGAAGAGTTACACAGACTACTCCTCTCAAGAAATAACTAAACATAATGTCAAGAAAAAATATATTTTAAAGCTGAAGCTAGGTACAGTCATTATGCTTTTACTGGTACAAGTGATTGGAAACTGGTCTTATAGCCTTACCATAAGTTCAGTACACAAAACCAGTCTATACCTATAACGGAAGAGAAGTTCGGCATACAGACTGGTTTAAAAATGGCAGAACCCTATCTAAGATTTGCCTCCTCATGCCCCACCCCACTAAAGGAGGAATGAGTGTTTTGTTTGCTACCAATTTAAACTATATCGCTTACAGAAAATCGTTCAACTTAGACAGATTTCATCTCAGGCTTTTTGAATGCCTGAATCTAGCCCAAACGAGTAACAAAACAAAAAAAACAAAACAAAAAAACAAAACAAAAACACCCAAAAAGTTTAGTGATAGCACATTTTTCATCCCACTGCTTCCATTTCCAAAGGATTTACCCATCACTGAAAACTGAAAAGTGTACTGTAAAAAAACCCCACAAGACCTTAGATCACAGATGGCCACCTTGCACCACAGGTGTCACAGGCTGCTTCTGCATGTGGCATATGGCAGACCAGGCAGGGACAGGCAGCTCAGTGACAAATAGCATAGGGAGCAGAAAGCAGAGCAGCAGATGGGGCAGAGAAAGGGGATGAAAGCAACACTTAGAGTGCAGAGCTAATCTGTGGCATGCCTGCAAAAAAGGCTGGCTGCCACTCCATTATGTCATATGAATGTATGGCTCCTAATCATGTTGTACATTAGATATCCCAAAGGTGAATGATGCCCCTTTCTCAAACAATAGTCATTTTTAAAGCCGTATAGTAGAACAGTTTCAGAGAAATACTTATCTGAAGCCAGACAGGGCGCAATCTGTTTATCTGTACCAAGCACCTGATCAGTTTCACACTACATACACTCATAACAGATCAGAATGCACACACACAGCTCTGAAAAGTCAGTTCAGGCACTACCCAGAGCTGTCACGAATAGCCGCCTCTCTCATTATGCCTCTCAGTGTCCAACTGTCTTTAAATACTAAAGGGCTCTCCTTCTGGCTGACCTACCTCCTTCCAGCTGGCACCCACAAGTAGCTTATTCTCCTGTCAGCAGGATCAGGAAGAAAACAGGACAGACATTGGCCATATACAGGAACTGCATTTCTACCAGAATTGCTGTGCTCTCAGGAGAAACTTGGAGCATACAAATGTTTGTTTGATTTCTCCCAGAGGAAATCCATCTCCTCCAGGAGAAAGATTTTCCAGGTTGACACTAAAAGATTTCACACAAGGGAGGTTCTCTCACTAGAACAAATGCCTATATGCTTTACTCCTCCTGATCACTAAGAAGTTAAGCAGCAGCTTTCTCTGTGCCTTCTATAGAGTGGGGGACTCAAGTCTGGGGAAGATGGGGGCATTTCCCCAGTTCAAGTCCTGATTATGGAAGAGTTGAGGTGCCACTGCTCTCTGAGCTTTCCCAAAAATCAGAAGAATGGTATTGGGAGCACTGTCCCACTGCTCCTGTCCCTCCCACACACCAGGAAGAGGGGAGAAAGAGCCACCTACTGCTTCCTGCCTCTCTCCTAGACTAGAGTGTGCCTTGGTCTGATGAATAGGCAGCAGGCATTGCTCTGCTACTACCTCTCCTCCCCCCAGGCCAAGGAAAGATACAGGGAGTCTTTCCCCACCATTCCACTCCCCCTTTCCAGTCCCTTGGAATGAGAGGAGTAGAGCAAACACTGGTCCCCACACCTCCAGAATGTGATTCACATCAGCCAGGGGAAGGCCTGGGGAGCAAGAGAGAGGAAAGCTGCAGACAGAACATCTGTACTGCTCCTTCTCCCAGAAAGATTTTTAATGGGAAGAAATCCTCACATCCTGATCTTACTGCTCTCCCTTCTACTCCCTGTCCTGCACTCCCTTCCAGACCTGAGAAATTGCCACCACTAGAGATGAACATCTGTTCATACCCATTGTAACACCTTGTATTAACCATGTATTGCTGAGGCGATTCATCACAAATACATGGCTGAACATATATACTGTAAAGGACTGGTGTACTTCTCTAGATTAGAAATGTCAATTTGGGGCACATAAGTACTATTCTATGTTTTATTTAGAATGATATGCTCCTTGCTCCATTGGGAAGGCAGATGATGTTTTCAGCATGAAAGAGAGAGAAGTGACTGCAAGGCTAAGTTGTGACATCTTGGCTTAATTCAGAAGTGCATTCTTTCCAAGATTCTGTCACTCGAAAGATAAGATTTTGTAGAAAAAGTAAGAGAAAATCCCGTGGATCGCTGCATTGGATTCTGGAGTATTACAAGTGTAGAAAAGTTGCTGTTTATTTAAACTATATGTAAGTTAAGAGAAAGATATCCAAATAACAAACTTCAACAAGCATACAACTTACCCACACTGAATGAAGAACAAAGCATCTGAACTCCAGGTCTAGGTTTCTCTGTGAACTTTACTGGCCGATTGCTTTAAAAAGAAAGTAAGTCTTACTTAACACAAATCAGAACATAGCATGAAAAACTTAAGAACTTTAAATATAAGTTTTAAAAAACATATACATTCAAGTATTTATCATGATGTATGTTAGCAATTTACAGCAAGTTCTTTGTTTCCACGCAAGCACATCATCATTATGCATGATTCTTTTAAATATCTAACCATTTATGGTTTTACACACAAAATCCTGAACAAGTGAGTATAAGAGGACACACCACACTTCTTCAAGATGGATTTGCACACTCCAGTAAGTACTATGCTGCTGTGTTACACTACAATCCACTGGCACCTGGAGATAGGCCACTGTAAAGCTCCATGAAGTTATGGGGTGAAATCAACTGAGTTTTTAAAATTTATATTATTTTTGCTTAAGAAGTTTGGTCTGTTCAATAAATGATGCAAAGTCACCCACAAAGCATGTACTAGAATCTCTCATAGGGCAGACACTAGTGCAAGCAACCTGAGAGAGAAAAAGCTAATATTTCAAAGAAGTCAGTAATGTCTATTCTCTGTTACTTAAGGAAAAACTCCATAAACCTAACACACTTGTAAATGTCCGTGTTTACCATCCTGATGGCTCCTCAAACAAGTGCTGTTTAACAACAAACTAACAAGCACTCTTCAGGAGAAAGTATATTACCTATATATAAAGGGTCTTTTTTTTAAACTATAAGCTATACAAACTCAACTTGGGACCAACCCAAAAATTAAACTTGGAATTCAACAGAAAAAGTTTCTTCGACCAAACTGGGCCACCAAACACCTCTCTGCAATTCCACAAATATGACTTAAATAAATAATAACAACTACAGCCCTTTTTTGCAGACGTATTACAATATATGGTTAAAGTAGAAACTTCCAGATGTCAGTATCTGCATTATTCTGAATATTACATGGAATAGTGTTAGGTTTATACTATCATAGATTCTTATTCAGCACTAGGAATAGCACTGACAGAAAAAAAAAAAGAATGTCAAAACTTAACATTATATGATCACTTCCTGAAGGCTTTTAAACTTTTACTGTATATTACACACAAGTTTCAAATGAATACAAACCATCCCCAAAACAACAGGGTTTTATAACTCAAAAAGTGAACACAAGTTAATATTATTCTGTTTATACTAATACTACTATTATACTAATTACAATACAAATTGAGCCATTTTCTGTCCCACATGCATTTTTGCTGAAGAGAATAGTTATTTATTCTTGAGAACAACTAACCGTTGTTTTGTAAAAAATGTAGTTTGTAATGGCACTTTAAAACATTCTGTGTGCTAGTTTGTGCCATGCATTAGGTTTTCCTATGTGTAAATAACTGTGTACTCATGCGACCAAACTTTGCGCATACTCTCTCTCATTGGACAAGCCAATTTGCAGCTCCCCCACCTCCCTCCAGACATCTACCACAGTTTATCAGAAGACAGAGTATTTGAAAAGAGTCTGTAACTCAGTTACATACTTGAATTTCATGGAATCCATATCCCATTGCCAAAAGCAAACTGTTCCATCTGCACCAGTAGAGACCATGTATCGCACAGAGCCTTTGGCCATTGGACTAAACTAAAATTAAAGCCATACACAAATGTTAATTTGCAAGCTTTTACATTTTAGATGAATTTCCTCAATTTAAAATCATTTTGCAGTAAGAAAAAAATGTGAACTTGTAAAAGGTTAAGCTTAAAACTTTGAATAATTCTAAACTGAATTACAGAAATAGCTGAAATTAATTTTTTGACAAAAGACAAAAGCTATAGATCTTGAAATAACAGGTTTGAATCAAAATATTTTTAATATTAGGTTTGCCTATGCTCCTGTCATAACTACATTTTGAAGAACAAGTGCATGATGATTTCTTTTAAGCCGAAAAACATCTGAACTAACCACGTCTGTTCACTGAAAGCTTTTCAGAGAACTGATTTAGATAGAAAACAAAATGTACTAGAAAAAGCAGAAGGCAGTTACACCTGTTAAAACTTCCAAGTAGGTCACACACTAGTGTTTAAACTACTACTATCTAACCATATAAAAAAATACGTGTTCTATATGTGTAAGTTTTCAGGTTAGTATTTCTTTTCTTTAAAGATACTGAGCAAGTATTATGCAGGTGGCTACTTCTTTAAGAACTAACTACACAGGACATATAATGGTTAACACCTTTCTTGAACTCTTCTCCCAACACAAAAGCCCCTAATTCAACACTGCAAAAGCAGCACCAACGTCAAGTTCTCCTATAGTCAACAAGAAAAGTTCAGTACAACTGCAGTTACAGACACTCAGCAAATCCACTAGCTTACTCATACTCTGTACATTAACAGTTACAAGTAAACACTTTGGTAAAGAATGATTTGCAAGCACCATAAAGACAGTAGGAGTAAAGAGGAACCTCAACAGCAGAGATCTTGAAAACGAAATGCAATCAAGAGAACTTTTAATTTTTTTTTTTTTTAAGCCAAAGAGCATGTGGCAAGTAGCCAATCTACCACTCCCCAGTCCTATAAAACAAGCCTACTAGCACTGGTGTCAAATTAAGTGATTCTTCTGCTTAGTAACAAACTGATGGATTTGCTGAAGGTAGAGTTACAAGGTTTAAATGAGGCAGAACTTGAAATATAAGATCTTCCTGTGCATTTTTACTTGCCAAACAAGATATATTGGCTCTTGTGCCAAGAAAAAACTGAGTTTTTGAAATATTATTGCAAATACAAAAAACTTTTCTTTACGAAACAGTGAGATTAAATTTCAATTTTAAAATTGTCTTAGGAAACTTTATAGTGATAGAGAATATAAAAACTGTTGCTTTTAAAACCAAAGCAGCATTTTTTTGAAAAGCCTAATAAACCATAAAATACTCACAACATCCTTATATACGAGAAATTAGTCTACTCCCATTGTTAAAGCAAAAAGGAAGGCAACGCTTAACAACAGTAAGTGACAAGAAGTAACTCAAGTAATAATTAACAAGGTGGGTAAAGAACTGTTGCTCCATCCCAGCCAAAAGGAACTTCATTGTTTTGTATTTTTGATATTAACATAGCTGTTCTGAAATGACAGTATCATTCACTGTCTTTACGGATTGTCTTCAGGTACTCTTTCAAGTGAGGCCAAAACTGTTCTACCACTGATTTTAATGGGAGCCAGAATTGCTCAGCATGTCAAAAATTAAGTCAACTTTCATTACAACCTTACCTATAAATTTAGGCACTTGAAAATTTGGTACTCAAGTCTGATAATTCTGACTTTTGCAAATACGCCAATAGTGTTCAAATTTGTTGTAACAAGTCAGTCATGCTAAAGCTAAAGAGTTTGAACAAACTCGTAAGATTAAAGTGACAGGTAAATGTGACCTTTCAACCTAACACACAATTCCCTGAACCAGGAAAAGCTCACTAAAGTTTTATTTGATGAGTAAATGACTTCAATAATTGAAAAGTAATACAAAAGCTAAGTAAAAAGTGATCAGTGTCCAAATACTAAAAGTATTAATTAAAATTACTTCTTCAAAGGTATTAAAAGTGCTACCAGCTCTAGGTTTAAAGTATAATTCTCTCAGATTTGGTTCTCCAATTAGAAAGTAGAAGTACTTTACCATGAAGTATCTAGTTAATACTACTGCATCCTATCATCACTCTAAGTACTACAGCTAAATGAAAGTCTTCTTTGCTTTGTGCAGTTTGACACAAATGGTTTTTTACCCAAATTCTCTCATTTTAATTAGCCTAGAATCTTCAAATATTTTTAAATTGAGTTTTGCAATTTCTGCTGGCCTCATAAGGCTGACTGGGTGCTGTCAGAGCAAAATTTTTGATTAAATGCTGACAACACAGGGAGTTGAATGGAAAATTCCACAGCGTGCCCAGCATGTGCCCCCTGCGTGACCTTAGGACCTGTCAGTCAGCGCTGACCTAGTTTCTCCACTGAGGCATGCTCAGTTACTCATAAGGCCTGATCCTACACATGCTCAGTTCATCTGCAGCATGACATAATTGGACTAGAAATTTCTCTAAGGGGAGTGTTTGGATTGGCCACTAAATTGGTATAAAAGTTTGATGAGCCCCTCCCTGAGGAAGAGAGAGACAAGAAAGAGAGAGGAGAGAGACCTACTCAACCTGTGAACATAGGCTGCCTTGGCAGGGACTGTCTTGCAGGGAGAGATTCAACCTGAGAGCAGAGGCTGTTCTCACAGGGACTGCTCCTCAGGAGGGCTTATTGGCCCACTGGTCTCCTCACATCTGCGATTTTTGCGATTCATTCGATTTCATTTTCGTATTGATTGTCTGGCTACCGGACTGGCATTTGGCATTGGTCTTGACCACGATCCTGATTAACCCGACTCACCTCTCATCCACTGGCTACGACTTTATTACACCCTCTGGCACCGACCGTCGGCATCGCTCTCCATCGACTTTGGCATTGCGCTCGACCTGTTTTGTCCCTGTTGGACTGGCGTCACGACTCCATTGTCTCAGCAAGTTACAGTTCTTGTTCTGTTCGTGGTTCCTTTCATGAGCTATTGACCAGCCCTGGGACTTAAGGAGTGGGCAGCCGCCCCTATCCCTCACGCGGCAGAACGCAAGGGCTCACTCCGGAACCCTGTGGGCCAACAGATCCCTTTGTTGTTGTTTGCTCGTTCATCCGTTCGTTACTGTAACCGAAGAATCGCCTATGCTCCACCAAGCGTAAGTTAATAAATTCCACCTTGTTTAAGAACCAAATACGCTTCCGTGCCACTCAGACTCCATCGCCACTAATCCCACCTGTTCATGTTCCAATCGCCACCCCAGCCCACTGTGACCTTGGGGGCCCGATTCATTTGGTTACCCCGACAGGTGCTACTCCTTACACCAAGCTAGCTGGCTGAAACATTCAAACATGTTTTTTGCAATCTGCTATGTTGGAATGCTTAACTGAGAAAAAGATCAGACACTCCTCCATGTCAGAAAATCTTACAATATACTTATACAATATACACTGCAAAACATTTTCTTAAAACACAAACCATCAGCCAAAATCCTGGAGTTACATTGCCAGTTAACAAGCTGGAGATCACAGAATAATGGAAAGTTGGGGTTGAAAGGTACCTCAGGAGGTCATCTAGTCCAACCCCCTGCTCAAAGCAGGACCATTCCCAACTAGATCATCCCAGCCAAAGTTTTGTCTAGCCAGGCCCTAAAAACCTCCAAGGACAGAGCTTCCACCACTTCTACGTAACCTGTTCTGAAACAATGCCTCACCACCCTCCTAGTGAGAAAGATTTTCCTAATATCCACCCTAAACCTCCCTTGCTGCAACTCAAGACCACTGCTCCTTGTTCTAGCATCTGCTACCACTCCGAACAGTCTAGCTCCATCTTCACTGGAATCAACCTTCAAGTATTTGAAGGATGCTATCAAATTGCCTCTCGGTGTTATCTTCTAAACTAAATAAACCCAGTTCCCTCAACCGCTCCCTGTAAGTCGTATGCCCCAGCCCCCAAACCATTTTCAAGTGTCCTCTGCTGAACGCTCTCCAACTTGTCCACATATTGCTATAGTGGAGAGCCCAAAACTAAACAGTACTTCAGATGTGGCCACACCAGCGCAGAATACAGCAGAATAATTACAGTACTTCCCTCAATCTGATAGCTATGCTGCAGTAATGCAGCCCAGCATGCTGTTATCCTTCTTCACAACAAAGGCACACTGTCGACTCATATCCAGCTTATTGTCTACCACAACCCCTAGGACTTTTTCCACAGAGTTGCTACTTACTTAGCCAGTTGGTCCCAAGCCTGTCCTGGTGCATGGGATTCTTCTGCCTTAAGTGCAGAACTTTGCATTTTTGTCATTGCTGAACCTCACAAGTTTTCTTTTGGCCCAATCCTTCCATTTGTCTAGGTCACACTGAATCCTAGTCCTATCCTCCAGCATGTCTACTACTTCCCAGCTTGGTGTCATCTGTAAACTTGCTGAGATTGTAATCCATCCTATCTTCCAGATTGTTAACGAAGATATTGAACAAAACCAGCCCCAAGACCAACCCCTGGGGCACTCCACTTGATACTAGTTGCCAATTAGACTCGAGCCACTGATCACTACCCATTGAGTAGAATGGTCCAGCCAGCTTTCCATCCAGCTTACATATGGTCCATTCATTCAATTCGGACTTTCTTCCTTAGCTTGCTTGTAAGAATGCTGTGGGAGACTATATCAAAAGCCTTGCTAAAGTCGATATATCATGTCCACTGCTTTCCTCACAACCACAGAGCCAATTGTCTCATCATAGAAGGCAATCAGGTTGGTCAGACATGACTTGCCCTTGGTGAATCCAAGCTGACTGTTCCCGATCAATTTCTTCTCCAACTGCTTAGAAATGGATTCCTTGAGCACCTGCTCCATGTTTTCTGAGGCCTGAAGTGAAGCTGACTGGTCTGCAGTTCCCTGGATCCTCCTTCTTCCCTTTCTTAAAGATGGGCACTATAACAGCCCTTTTCCAAACATCCAGGACCTCTTCCAAAAGCCACAAAATGTTCAAAGATAATGGCCAGCAGCTCTGCAATTCCATCAACCAACTCCCTCAGCACCCTTGGATGCATTACATTTGGCCCCACACCTTTTATGTCTAGCTTTTCTAAACAGTTCTTATCCTGTTCTTTCACTACTGTGGGCTGAATGGAATATACTCCTCCACCTCTGTTGCTAGCACTCCATAGCTGTTTTCTAGGTTAGCACTTGATATCTCTTCTCCAGGCAAACTGCTGCAGGTAGGGAATCAGTACTTCCCTTTTGCTTCCAGAGGTCACAAGCTTCCACCTTCCTGGGAGTCCATGCCCTCTTTCTTTTCTAGAACCGCCTGTGGCAGCCCTTCTTCCACAGTCCTAGAAGTTTCTTCCAGCTGGAATCAACGACGTCCTCATGGCAGAGGATGCTTCAGAGCTTTCCTACCTCCTCCTGTAGCTCTCTTGCCTTCTCCCTGAGGGACACCACCAGAAGGCACCGTTCACCACAGGCACTCCCTCACTTGGCTGACACTGGAACGAACCTGCAAACTGCAGTCTACACAGCACCAAGCCAGGACCTGGCTGGAAGCCTCAAAGGCATGCAGTCCTGCCTGGACAGACATCTCACAGATGCAAACAGAAGAAAAGCTGGAAGTGGCAGTGGCTATGGGATTTCAGTGTCCTTCAGCCACCTCTGAAGAAGTTTAATTTAAGGGTGCACCAATAGGGATTTCTGAGGCCAATATTGATAGCTGATATTTAAGGAGACATATCGGCCAATACTTATCCAATATGCTGCCTGCAGCAGGTAAGTCTGATGTGGTAGGAGAAGGGGCATAGAAGGGGGAAGGGAGGGGACATGGGGGAGCGCAGATCAAGGCCCACCGTGAGGGAGGGAGACAGGGACAACCATTGCCCAGGTCAGGGAGGGCAGACCGGGGACGAAGCTGCAAAATGTCTGGGGGTCGTGGTGGGAAGTGGAGGTGGCTCCCGCCACCACCTGCGGCTGGTCTGCCAGCTCCCACTGTCACTCATCTGGGAGGGCACATGCCCCCAGATCTAGGTCAGGCTGGAGCCGGGGCTGTTTCCCCACAGAGCCTGAGCCACCCAGGCGGAGCATGGGGCAGGTGGTGGTGCTGCTGGAAGCAAAGGGCTATGAGGGGGTTACAGCAAATGTTGGGGTGGTTGCAGCCCACCCTGTAGCCCCTTCCCAGGAGCGTCATCCCCCAGCCCAGGCTCCACCAGAAACTGCCCTGGCCCCAGATGGCCCCATGCAGACCCAGGGCTTGTTCCCGGAGAAGCCTGGGCTGGGCAGGGAGCGGAGCCACTAAGATGGAGCTACAGGGGGGCTGCGGCCACCCCAAAATTCACCGTAGCCCCCCACAGCACCACAACCCACCCCAAGCTCTGCTGAAAACAGCTCCAGGCCCAGCCCACCCCCCGCGGATCCAGGGGCACATGCCCTCACTGTGCCCTCCCAGATAAGTGACAGCAGCAGCAGCTGGTGGATACCGCCTTGTGATAAGCCCTGCTCCATTCCACAACCCAATGAGTTGAGGCTTTATCCCCCACCCACGTGCCAGGACAGCACTTGCCCCTCCCTCCCTCACAACAGGGCCCTGATCTGCCCCCCTACACCTCTTCCCTCTCCCTCAAATTACCAGCTGGAGGCAGCTCTCCATGCTATGGGCTGTGTCTTCATTGCCTAGATGCTGCACTGCAGCTGCACACAGCATGGGCATTTATTGGCCCAATTATCGGGCACTTAAAGAAAATGATCTATATTGGATATTGGCCTTATCTCAGTACGGATCCGATGTATTGGTGCACCTCTAATTTAATTAGAAGTGTCAGATGTATGTTAGATAAACGAGAGAAGAAAAAAAAAAAGTCATCTGACTCCCAGATTTTCTTTACCATATTAGAAAAATGCACAGTAAAATTTGCTGCTGCTATTTCAACTCTGCTTTCCATTTATTCATATCTGACAAAAACACTCATTTTATCTAAAACCATGAATTCTTGAAGAGCAAAATAAAGTTCTTGCCAAGTCAGAAAGTTTCCTTCTATTTACCCTGAAGACTGCAAACATGTTTTTATAAACTACTTAATTTATAGTTTATGCTGTCAGTGTAATATTCATACTTACTTTAACATTTGTGCACTACTAGATGCTGGCAACAAAACTGTTACAAGAGAAAGAAGAACACCCATTACTAGACACGTACCTGTAAAGATGTAATGGACCCTGTGTGTCCCTGCAGAACAGCCACTGGTGCACAAGTTCTCAGACACCACACCCTGATCATTTTATCACAACTTCCAGCTGCAATCATAGTGTTTTCATAGTTAACAGCCATATCAGAAATCTCTGCTGAATGGCCTCGTAGAGTGGCAAGTAACCGGCCATTGTGTGTTGACCATATCTTCACCAAGCAGTCATCCGAGCCCTAAAGAGAAAGGGTGACCAAGTTTGATATAAATTCAAATGTCTAAAATACCGTGTTTCCTTATGCTAAGAAGTAACCAAGCTCTTTCAAAAGTCTGGTAGTCCAGATTTTCTTCAGTTAAACACTGTCTGTGGAATCAGCATTTGGTCATTTTAAGTGGAAAATTATATAAAATGTGTAAACATGGTTTTGATGCATCTATAGCTTACAGAATCTTGTATTAGACAATCAAAGTATAATTAAAA
Organism: Crocodylus siamensis; assembly: GCF_052110815.1. NCBI lineage: Eukaryota > Metazoa > Chordata > Crocodylia > Crocodylidae > Crocodylus > Crocodylus siamensis. The sequence goes on from NC_143395.1 coordinate 256,073,718, forward strand.
AAAAAAAAAGGGAAAACATATTTGAGAGGGCAGAAAAATGTGTGATGTTCCCATTTAACTTCATCACCACCAATTCCCCAAAACCACCAAATCCCTAAAGCCACAGCAACTAGGTAGAACCTGTTTCCATAGCAACAGACTTACCCTCAACCATTTTATTAAGAAACATGCAAATCCAAAGACAACCATATAAATGAAAGATATCAGTACCTAATTATTCATAATGCTCAGAGTACAAAAATTCCAGCTCTAAAATTATGCCTAAATTTACTTAAATTTTGTGAAAGAACAAATTAGCCGCACGTTTAAACTTGGTAGCTTTAACATTTCAGAGATAATACTGAGCATATAATGTGTTCTTTTCCCCACATTAATTCCAGAAGCTCTGCATTAAAAGCATCAACTCACAGTAAATATTCTGTGTCCAGTCCTATCAAATGCAACACAGTAAACTGCAGAGAGATGGCCTAGAATCCGCCTGTGTATCTTTATGTGCTGATACATACTTCCTGGAAATGAAGCATTAAACTTTGCATATCCAGTCACTTGTTTTGCACGATGCACTTCCACTAGAAGAGAAACACCATGGACAGATTAACAGGGGAAAGCAGAAGAATGAAAATTTTACTCTGAAAAACCAAAAGTTAAAAAATTATTTGTAGGAGGCATAGATAATTATAAAAACAGATCTCATGCAGGGAGCCAATCTTACTTTTACAGTCAGTAGATTACTGGATTTAAGGAAGTGACACTCTGGCTTGTACAAACAATTTCATAAGTGTTCCGGAGCTTGTTGAGCTTTTTGAGTAGTATTATTTAGAAGTGGGACAAGTTTTAATTTTGTTCCAATTTAAAAAAATCCAAACAGTACAAATAAAGACAGTATCGTCTATCTTGTATTTTGCTATGTACTTTCATAAAATTAAAAGTGTGCTGCCAAAGATCACTGATTTGCAGACACCACAAGCACATTTCTTTTAGTATTGTTTATTGGCAAAAAAGTCTTGATGTAGAAACTAACATCTTACTCATATAATGAATTCTACGTAGGCAGACTTCTGTGCTCATGAGACTTCACTGAAGTAACCTGAAAGTTCTACAAGAAAACTCCCAAAGCTAACTCTTAAATGCAGTTTTCATACTTATACTGTACATTACTGCAGAAGACAGCACAATTAATTCACCTACTTACCAAGATTTGGTGGAGTCCCATAGTTCACAGGCATTTCAGGAGGTCTTCCTCTATGTAAAGCTGCAAAGGCAGAGCCCTTCCAAACAGTATTTCTGCAATCTTTAAAATAAAATATCAGTTGTACATGAAAGCAGAGTAGTACTGCGCTTTGGAAAAGCCAAACATGCCATTGTTTTGAAATCCTTTATAAAATTTAGCAACAATAATTATGAGTTTGTCAAATGGTGTAAAGCCTACAGTATTAAAATATAATAGGAAATAAGAATTGAAAGAATCTAGAATCTCAAAGAGATAACACTGCAAGCTGCATTAAGTTTGAGAATACATTTAAACAGCTGTCACTATAGTTTGTACAAACATATCCATTCTACCTTTACTTTACCTGAAAATATTGGAAAAGTATAAAATTGTATAGGTTTGTTTTCTGCCTAAGGATTTTTTTTAAAGCATTGTGAAACTTTTCACAAACAGACAAGTGTTAGCACAGGAAAAGAAGAATCTTTATTATTAAAAGCTACTTCACATGCCTCATGCTGAAATTGCCAAAAGTTTGAGTTCCAATTAATGGGGATTCATTACTTTCTTTACTATGTAAATTGTCAAGTTCATAATATAGAATATCTTTTCAATGCTGCTTAAAAATTAAGATGGTATGCACGCACAGGAAAGCTCTATTTAAAGAATACGAAGCTCTTGCTAATTGATGTAAGGTTGGTACTCTGTAGCATCAACCATACACAATTAGAATTAAAACCAAAGCCTTTGCATTCATTACAAAAAATGAACAGAATGATACTGCTTGACTAGTTCTGGCTTGGTTGGTATGAAGAACCAGAGGAACAACAAGAAGGTAGTGTTATAGTATTTTATTTTGATTGAACCCAATCTGCCCTCTCATTCAAAAAGCAAACTAATTAATACCACATTGTTTATCTTGTGAACACTGAGAAAAGTAAAAATGGGGCTGGCATTTAGATACAGAATGTCTTAATCCACCGCAAGGTCCCAGAATAACTACAGAAGCTTGTACAAGGAATGTAGTGTTGCAGGTTGCTGACATTCAGCGATCATCATTTGCATCCATGACAATACTTCAGATGTAACTCAGGATTTTATTCACATAGTGACCCATAAGACTAATCGCCAACATGGCCAGCTCAACTCAAACATCTACGCTGTAGCAGGGATGAAGTGGGTGATGGTCCAGAAAGCATATGGATTTTTTTGTCACACCTTTTGTTGGACCCATTGTTTGTAGCTGGGAGAACCACTGGACAAGTTTTGGGCATCAAGTTTCCTTCCTTGCATTAAAGTTGGTCAAATAAAAGTTGTCAATAAATCCTTGCTTCCAATGCATCTAGTCATTCTTTTGATCTGGGTTGAGGGAGGAGTTGGAAGCCAAAGACTGAAATTTTATCCACACCACACTGATCATCATTACTTGCTACAGCAGATGCATGACAAACAGAACCAAGGAGGTGATACTTCCCCTCTATCCAGCACTGGTCAGACTGCAGCTGGAATACTGCATGCAGTTTTGGGTGCCACACTTCAAGAGGGATGTGGATAACTTGGAGAGGGTCCAGAGAAGGGCCACTCATATGAGTAAGGGCTTGCAGGCCAAGCCCTATGAGGAGAGATTAAGACACCTGGACCTCTTCAGCCTCTGCAAGAGAAGGTTGAAAGGCAACCTTGTAGCTGCCTATAAATTCATCGTGGGGGCACAGAAGGGAATTGGTGAGGCTCTACTCACCAAGGTGCCCCTGGGGGTCACAAGAAATAATGGCCATAAGCTAGCAGAGAGCAGATTTAGACTGGACATTAATAGGAACTTCTTCACAGTTAGAGTGGCCAAGGTCTGGAATGGGTTCCCAAGGGAAGTGGTGCTCTCCCCTACCCTGGGGGGTCTTTAAGCAGAGGTTGGCTGGGGTCATCTGAACCCAGCACTCTTTCCTGTCTATGCAGGGGGTCAGACTCAATGATCTATTGAGGTCCCTTCCAACCCTAACACCTATGAATTCAAAGTTACACCACACAACTGCTAAAGCCTCTTCTGATAAGTCTATGAAGGTTAATGGAATGAAAACATTTCCAAAAAACTCCAAGAGAAGCTACCGTTTCAAATAAAGTTATTCCTATAAGAAATTGCTTGAAGTTTATAATTTTTTTCCATCTACTAGCAAAAATGGCTCTCTCGCCAACTTATTCGTAGAGCTTGATTGTTTATACAGGCCCTCCAACAACAGACATGGAAGAAAGATACCTAGATTATCGATGACAGAAGTGTCATAGCACGCTAACAAACTGCAAAGGCTTTTTATGCAAGAACACTGTATTCTGAGCACTAGGAAGGTTTTTCTTGCCTTGCCCATAAATCCACACTGTATCAGTAGATGTGTTCCAGGCCTCAGAAACCTTGGTCAGGGCAAGCTGTCCTTACTGTATGGCTTATCTGTGTCCCTTCTGCTAAAGAAGTTATCTTCTGGAGAAACAGTGACAAAGTCTCAACTGAACTCTATGTTCTGAAGATGCAGAGCATCCCAACCTGGAAGTTAGAAACACGAAGTCTTTTCTACTAGAGTTTAGACCAGGGTCACTCAAACCACTAAAGGCAAAAGGAATACAGCACCGCAGGTTAGGCTTTGTGTTCCTGTCCTTCCCAGTTTGTGAAGACTAATGCAAAAAAGTGGGGCTACCATACATGGAGACTTTCCTACAGGGAAAGCCAGTTGCTAGATTCTAATAAAAATAACTATTAGTCAACATTTAAACATTCATCACCTAACACCAGCAGACTACCCTTCCATCCCTGGAGGTAGAGATGCACCCTAAATCTGCTCAGAAATTGAATCAGCAAGCACATTTCTTAAAATAAGTGCCTTGCATACCTCAATGCAGATTCTGAAGTAACAAAAGGCACGGATCACATCTACAAAGTTTATCAATGAACAAAATGGCTATGACAGTAGCCAAGTGTAGGCGAGAAAAGCTGTAGCAATCACTGATGTGACTGAGAACAGGTAGACACACCCCTAAAATTCAAATGCTTGTAAAAATGACACGAACATACCCTGTGTAAAGACACAGATACAATCCACTGAGTTTCAGCAAACTGTACCCTCTTTCAATCAGGAACTAGGAAAGGAATTTGAGAATGTAGGAAGAACAGTGACCAGTAAAAATTTACACTGCCTGCCTACTGTGTTGTATGTCATGTTAAACTCTTACATTTTGACTTGTAAAAACTTAAAGGAATTCTCTTGAATAGCCATTTCTCAGACATATTTCTAAAGATGAACTCAAGAAGTAGCCATCCTTGTCTAAATAAAAGGAAACTCCTAAAAAGATAATTCTTTAATCAGGGGACTTGAATATTTAAAATTCACCCTCCCAACTCAATCTGAAATAGCACGACAACATACTAGTCTTCATAGGCGCAAAAGGTTTCTGAGAAAGGAGCAGTGGGTTAAAGGCAAATTACCTGCATCCTGGGAAAAGGCACTCAGATTTTTAAAAATGTATTACACATATAAGTATTTAGCCAAACCATACCTTTTGCCGTACGTAACAATGACTGCCTCCCTGCCCCAAGTAGGGAATTCACTCTCGAAATGCTGGGTGGAATCTCTTTATCCAGTATAGGGCCAATACGCTTGCAAATTTGCAACAAATGATCTGGAGCCACATGTTTGTTGGATAAGACCTGATAGAAAGTTAAGTTTAAAACAAATACATAGTATATGTAGAACAGATGATTGCACAACTTCAGTTCGTAGTTTTAAAATAAATTTTGACCAGATTTTATTAAGCAATGTCTTTACACACTAATTCCTAGAGTAATGAACTCCCCACTAAATGCCATAGCAAAGAAGAAACCAGCATCTCACTACAAGAAAATCAGGTGTATTCATGTGTCTTTGCGTACCCATCATCTAGTCAATATTTTCTTTGCAGAAAATAATTTCCCCAAAGAGTTGCTTTTAATCTGGGTGAAAGTGGTAGCACTATTTGCTTCCTATGCATACATGTGTTAGTGGTTTAGTTCTATATGATGCAATCATATTCCATGGTCACTCTCTTGATCCAATTTAAGCAACATAACACCAAAAAAAAGCTACTGCATCTGCACCTGGTCCTTTGGTCTATTATGTATCACAGAAAATTATACTGCACTCAAGAGTAAGAAGAATGTATAATAGTAGCTCTGTTAAACAAGCACTGCACAAACTGAAAAACTATTGCATCTTGACAGGCTTAGAGTGATCTATACAGCTTCTCTCAAGAGACCACTAGATTCTTCAAAAAAACAGTGAAAGGTCACACCAATCCTATTCCCCCTGAACTCAAATAGCAAAAACTTTGCATTGACACAATGCACGGTCCCTCTGTTTGTGTCATTTAGCATGAAGGATTCTCAGAGGCTGTTAAATCAGAACACAATATGCATGTACATCACATCTCTCAACCAAAAGATCAGGTGCATTTTACTCTTTGTATTCTCTCCAAACATCAATTGCAAAACTACGTCACTAATGATGCGGCAAAGACAAGTATTTGCATAACAGTCAGGTATTCAAGCCTGAGTGCCTGTGTAACCAAGTTCACTGGCCAGTCTAAACTTAGTCCCCTGAATAGATTTAAAAAAAAATAAAAACTTCAATTATGGAGTGAGCTTATCAGCCAGAATAACTGAAATAATGGCAGTATCCACATATACAGTAATATATACTTAATAGGTAGAAAAGGAGAATTATACTTACTGAAAACAAAACCCTGAGCTTGACTTTTATATTTAAAAAGGACAAGGCCAACTTAAATTATGCCCAAAATTAAAGTATGCCTAGAAATAGTTTTAAAAAGTTTAATACATTATTCTTCTTGTACTTCAGAAATAACTTCTAGTAAAATAGAAACATCCTATACAATGTTTAAAACCAGAAGACAGAAACACTAAGAACCTGCAAGTGTGAGACACTTGCATCAAGCTGAAAATAATGTTTGTGTATCATCTTGGTTAATAAAAAATCAAGTATAATCAGAACACAACTAGAACAAATTAACATCATTTAAAAAAATTCTTTCATTTACCATAATTTAAAAGATTTGTGACAAATGAATAGAAGTCATTTTTGTAAAAAATCCAGGTGTTGTAAACATTCAACTTAAACCATAACATATTTGCAATTTTTGACCCAAATTGAAAAATTTGATCATCAGAAAATAGTCAGTTAATCAACCCTAATGTACAACTAAGCATACCTGAACATGGTAGCATAACCAGCCAAAATATGCCAGACTACTAACTACTACTCAGCAGACTCAGTACGAGTCTTTTCACCACTGCTTGAAAAACTATTTCACATGCCTTCTGAAGGGATGGAAAGACATCTGAGAAGTCACTCAGATGAGAAAACTGTTCTTCAGAAAAGGGACATCCTCATATAATCTTAAATACCAAATACAAGCCTTGCTAGAAGAAATTCACTGAATGTGAGTTTGTTTTCATTTTACTGTTAAACTCTTTAGCTCAGATTCCATAAGAAATACTAAGCAGCAAAACATCTACATAGCTCATTGGAAGATAAGGCCTTAAATATCTGCCTGCAATCTATGCAATTAACTACCTTGCTAACACAAACGCTGCACCCAAAGAGCAGAAGTAGAAACTTAAATATAAAATTTTCATACTCTGAAATATTACTGCCATATGGCTTTTTTGAAATGACTGAAGACAAGGAACATAAATGCATATGACAACTCAGAACCTACATCCCATGCACATGCAGCCACATGAAGAATATCTAAAGTCTAAAGAGACTAGACAAGGAATCTGCCAGAATCGTCACGTTTACAAAAACAGATCTATTGTTTTCTTTAAATCTCAGCTAAGCTCAGTTCAAATCTTGAAGTTAGAGCTGCTAAGGTGGATTGGACTTCTGACATTAATATAACATTTGCTCAGTTGAAATGAATCATCTAATGAAACAATTTGTCTCCAAACAGTTCTGAGACCCAATTACAAGCAACACTGCATTTAACTGAAAAAAGTAAGGGGCCTCTTCTTTCTTCAGGGTTTTGTTTTATGCCTGTTGTACCAAACTTTTTATAAAGGTGCATCCCTACCCTTCTGCCCAACTTCAGGCTACCTTGCCTTCATCAAGGAGTCACCCACTCTGCACTCCAGGTAACACAGTATCCTTTTTGAAGCTATCACCCCACCTCCAAGTTGGTCTAATAAAACATATCTGTAGACTCTTTCTTATCTATCATATCTCCCTCATCAAGCCCTTCTTCTGCATGCAAGCCATAAATGCAGCAAATCAAAGGGGAAGCACAAGCAATGCGTATGTACATGGGGTGGGTGTTAAATAAGAGTGGAAAGAAAAACCCACAAGCAGGCACTGAGCTGTGAAATCTTCCTTGCTTGACAAGAGGAATAAACTGCAGTTGCTTTCATGTTGCTGCCCCGTGCATCTGCACCCACAGCCACCCTCCAACCAGCTACAACAGCAAGTCCTGATGAGGAGGAGGAACCAGGTCTCCCTTGCCAAACAAATCACCCCTAACAAGAGGCTCTCTTCCCAGCTACAAGGCTGCCCCCCTCCCCCCAAATAAAGGTGCTGGGGAGATGCCCTGGCTAAACCCTGCCAGGTCAACAGACCACCAACCTCCCACTCCACCCCCAGCTGCAGGTGGAAGCCAAGTGGACAATAAACCCCACCCAATCCAAGCGGCAGCACAGAGCAGGGGAACCCCATGGGACTGCAACAAGCCAGCTGCCAACTGGTTCTGCCAGGAACCCCGCTTTAAATAAACATCCTGCTTACCCCCCACCCCCCCATGTACCCTCCAGCCCACTCACCAAGTCCTCGTAGCTGCGGCTGTGCTCGCGGCCTTCCCAGTCCAGCCTCTTGGGCAGCAGCTGTGCGGGGCAGAGAGAAGGGGCAGCATGAGCCGGGGGGCACAGCACAACCACAGCCGTTACAAGGGTAGGGGTTGAGGGGGGTTGCTCACGCACCTGGTGCTGCTCCAGCTCCTGCACCAGCACCTGCGGGATGGACACACACGGAGGTCAAGACAGGGCAGCACCGTCCCCCCCGCTGTGGGAGATGTGCGCCCCGCGCCCCCGGCCAGCGGACGCGGGAAGGGGAGCGGACACTCACCTGCAGGGTGCGGCGGCAGGGCCCGGCACTGAGGAAGCGGGCGATGAGGAAGTACAGCTCTGCGAGGGAGACACAACACAGGACAGGCGGGTGAGGCCGGCGCCGGGGGATGGGGGGAGCCCCGGCGGCGGCAGCGATTCATAATCATGACGAGGAAGATGGCGGCGGCGGCCCTTACCTGACTCGAGGAGTGGCCGGGCCGCGCGGCCCGACGAAGAGGCAGCGGCGGCGGCGGACGAGGGTTCGGCCATAGCTGGGGCGGCGGCAGGGCTGGGGCTCGGGGAGAGACGTCCGGCGCAGGCAGGGCCCCGCTCGGCTGCGGCCTCTCGGTGCCTCCCGGCCTCGCTCCCCCTCCCCCGCCCTGTGCGCGCGCACGCGTGTGTGTGTGTGTGTGTGAGTATGTGTGAGAGAGTGTCTGTGCGCGCGCCTGCCGCCCCTCCTCTCCCCTCCGCGGGACTCTCGCGCGAGCTCAGCCTTGCCTAAGCCCGACCGCCATCACGGCCTGCCACGGCGCTGACGCTGCGTCGCGACGGAGGTAGGAGGGTGGTAGCGCGCACGCGCGGGAAGGGAGGGGGTTGTTGAGGACGGACGCATGCGCAAAAGGAGTGAGACCGAGGAGGAGAATGGGTGCGAGTCCGCATGCGCTTGTGGAAAGACCGGGGGAGGGGCTTGCGGGCGCATGCGCAACAGGAGGAAGGCCAGGCAGGAAGGGGGTTGGGTGAGAGGCCGCATGAGCGAGGGGAGGAAGGCGGAGTTGAGAGTGTGTGGGCATGCGCTAAGGGAGCGAGGCAGGGAAGGCGGGCGTGCGCGTGAGCGATGGGAAAAGATGGGGGAACGACGGCGCATGCGCTAAAATAACTCCAGGGAGGGCGGCTAAGGACGTCAGAAAGTAGTCCCTTGATTGGGACAGACGGGAAACTGCGGAAGGGGACTGTATGAGGATAAAATTAGCTTGGAGCCTGGGAAGCGGTCTTGTAGGGGGCGGGGCGGGAGGACTCTGCTTTATGACAGGTGTGGGGGGTCGGGGCGTCTCCGGTGCTGCCCAGAGCCCTTGACAGCCATGCGGTTCGCCCCTGCAGTGTGCACCTCACTCTTCCTTTCAAGGAGAGATATGGAGTGCTGCGGCCTTCTCTTGCAGGGTAGTAGAGCTCCAGCCACCAGGGGCTGCTTGAGGCTGGGGCAGCGGGACCCAGAGGGTCCCAGGTGCATGTGCTAGTGTTGTCAGGTGTATAACAAGTACTGTATTTGTACAATAATTTCAACTCTTGTATAATGTACAATCAGCAATAGTAAGAGTGTTTACAATATACAGTTATTTTTTTGAGGCAACTAAGTGATGCAGCGCATGTAAAAACCTAACTTGCTTTCAGAGAACCTTAACTGACTTTTCTGGGAGGGAAGAGTTTGACATCTGGTCATATTCCAGGTCAAATCAGTTCTAAATCCTTTCAGTTGAACAAAACTCAACTGTGGTGCTACAGCAAGTAAGCATCCTCCCCACCTAGACTTCAGTTTGGGGATTCGGATACTCCCAAGTCCATTGTCGGGCATCCTACATACAAGCCCAGAGGCTTGGGGTTTCCAAGTCTCACTTGCCGTTAGCCAACAGCCACAGGAGCAAGGTAAGGAGGAGTTCCTCACTTCCATAAAGTAAGCAGGTAGCTGAGATCCCCCCACAGGAAGCTGGCCACTGGTAAGCTGATTACAAGACTCTTGTAGGGTGTCCTGTCTGTAGTACATTGGACAGGGGTGCACCCTCTGCTGCACAATGCCATTCATATCCATCTCATCTGGGGAACAGACCTTGATCTTAGCCCAGAAACTGAATTTTGGGTTTGCTCTCAACACCTTCTTATGACTGTTTGCTTCAAAACTACAGAAAAAAAAAGAAAAAGCTTCAATTCTAACGATCCAGTTCTCACCCATTTGCTGGCAGCTTGCAGTGAGCAATATACAGTAAATAAAAAGCCTTATTTGCATACTTCTCTGCATTGTTAGTTGTATATTTTCACTGTATGATAGAGTTTTTTAGCAAATACAATAATTTTGAGCTTCCAGTACAATAATTTCATATTTAAGACCTGGCAACGCTGGCGTGCGCACATGCATGTGGCAGCCAGGCAGTGTGGTAGAAAGCACCTACTTCCAGGTAAATCTGTGGAGGGAGGGGGCACAGGTAATGTGGCAGGAGGGGCACATGCCCCTTCCAGATTTCTGCACTCACAGTGAGGTGTGGGATGCAGGGTTGTAGCTGGGCTGAGCCAACTTGAGGCAGAAGCCACAGTTGCAGCCCAGCAGGCAGGACCTGGTGTGGGAGGGAGTGCCATACCACCAGGCTGCCAAAGTGAGGCACCTCCTGCCTGCCTAGCAGCAGTGGGGGCACAAATCCATGCCATGCCTCACTTTGGCAGCCACAGTGGCATAGCACTCTCTCCCATGCCAGGCCCTGCCCACCAGGACACAGAGGCAGTTCCTGGTCAGAGTTGGTCCAGCCAGGCTGCAACCCTGTACCCTATACCACTATGGGCACAAATGTAAGGGCACACATGCCCCCCTGTTGCCCCCCCCACAACTGATGTGTCCCCTGTGCCCACATACCCACCACCTTCCTCACACTGGGGGGGCTGGGACCTGGGTTTGGGGGCAGTGTGTCAGGAGTGAGGGGCAATGGCATGGGTAGGGGATCAGCATATCGGGTGCTTGGCACCACAAAGCAGCAGGGTGGACAGCCGCAGCTGGACCCACACCCTAGTGAGTGAAGGTGCAGGGGGAACTCTGATTTTCTATGATTTAAAAAAAAAAACCAACCTCCCACAATGCCACAATATATAGGTATTTAGAATTTATTTTAGTATAAATAATTGAGGCACTGGTAGGCTTCCAAACTGCTTTAAAATTGTAAATATATCAATAAAGCAGTGTGTTCAACTGAGAAACCAGGATTCCCAGTGATGATGCACCTCACCACCCACATGCCCCTTCCCTCCTCCCCCCTAGAATGGTACAGCTGTGCTCCCAGCTATGCCCCTTATCTACTCCAGTGTGTACAGGATAAACATTTGCCTGAGGCCTTGTATTGGCATATCGCTTCCTTCAAAGTTGAGGGCTGATCCTGCAAGCCAAGAAATACCATAAAAAGAGGTTTTTACCCTGTGCATTAATCATTTCTTTAAAAAATATTAAGGCTTTCTAGTGATCATGCAAGAACAACATGGAAATAATATCTATATATTTTCTGGCTGTGTAGTGATGCAACTGATGAGTGAAGTGAAAGAATGATTATAGACCTCTACAAATGGTACAAGTGGTGATTTAAAGCCTAAGAAATTTTCCAATTTCCAAATCATTTTAAAATACTCACCCCAGTCCTAACCTATGCTATCTGAGCCATATATTATGTCACTGATTTTACTCTTGCTCTCCGTCTTTTTATTGATTCTTTATTCATTCTTGGCATTCATCTTTTTAATTTTCTAATATACCCACCCACTTTTTAATATTTTTCAAACCATCTACCTTGAAATACAAACTCAAGGAAGTTCTTTGCTGGTTTTTAACTCACCCAGTTTTCTAGTTAGGCGGACAAGCCTAAGATTATTTAAACTCGTCCTTTCACCAGTGCAAACGCAGTATCCTCAACTCGTCCTCTTTTGTTCTAACCCTCATATTACATGGCTTGTGTATCTATATAAATATCTCTTTCCACTTATCATTTAACTGACCTTTTGTTATCTTTCCTCTTGCAAGAGTCTTATGATCAAAAGGAAGTTTTATTTTCTTTTGAAGACATTCACGTAATGCCCTTTATCTTTAATGAAAGTAACCAGTTACAGTTAGGATTGGGCTCCCCTCACTTCCCTCTATTTTTGCCTTGTATTTCTGATGGGTGTGAGGGGAGACATGAAGCTCTTGTTCTGATAAAATGAAATGTGATTTGTCTCTTTTGGTAATTGAAATGTAATAGATTAATTGCATTAAAAAGTTTAACCTAACCCAATTCTTAGCTTATACTCTTCTGGTTTCTTTCTTATCACATTAGAAAGTCAGAACATTTCCTTTCCATCACCATTTCCATCTGTACTTGTCTTCCTATGCTGTCCAAAAATCTATTAAGTTAGGACTTTCCTTAAATACAAATTCAGTTTTAGAGTTGCATACCTTCCATCTTTAGCTTTAAGATACCATGAAAGCTTTATACTGTTTTACTTATTACTTCTGTATACCTTGAAAGGCAAATTAAATCTCTCTCTCTTACTAATAATAAAACCTCATACTTTGCCAGAGAAATTAATGTTGTGGCTCACACATTCAAACAGCATCTCCCGCTTTTTTTTTAATTTACATTCCTTCATATAATTTTGGTCTTTGGGTGTAGACTGCTGTAAGAAATTATTGAACTTTTTCTAGAAGCAGGTAGTTGAAATAATAGAAGTCACAAAACCAAAAATGAAGATGTGTCTGTCAAAACAATAGCAAATGAAAAGTTGTCAAGAAATTTGAATTGAATTTTGTTGATTTAAATTGACTGAATCTTGTTTTGAGTGTGTATGTGAAACTCCATTTGAGAATCACAGGCACAGAAACAGAGAAAGATCCAATAGCTTGACCTGAGGAAATGTTAAGATCTTGCAGATATAATAATCAGCTGAATGCAGTCAAGCTGATGAGCGAGAACAGAACTAACAAATTTACTTTGGGCTTGTTCTGCAGTAGCTCCTAGTGAAGCGGTGGGCAAAATGTGGCCTGGGGGCCGGATGTAGCCCGCCAGGCCATTCTATCCAACCCACGGAGCCCCCCACTAAAAAATTTAGAAAATTAATATTTATCTGCCCCTGGCTGCCTATTACGTGGTCTTCAATGGCTTGCCAAAACTCAGGAAGCGGCCCTCCACCCAAAATAATTGCCCATCTCTGTCCTAGTGGATCCTTCAGAACCTCAATAAGTCTTCTGAACCCCAGTAAGTAACCTGATCCATAAGGGGAAGATCCAAAAACTGCATTCCTATAAATCAGGTGGTGTCAAACATCTGGCGCATGGAGCCATATGACCTGTGGATCACTTGATGCACAGCACAAGGGTCAAGTACACGGCATGTGTTGCAGGTGGCACTGGCTCTAGGGCTGGTCCAGATCAGGTCATGCCAGAACCATGTGAAAGGCTGGTCTAGTGGGGTACTGCATGCAGTGCACACCCTGTGACTGCATACAGTGCACTGCACTGCATACAGTGCACATGAGCAGTCCATCCCCGCACACCATGCACTGGTCTTGGGGCTTACTCAGTACGTGGCAGTGGGCCTGGCATAGGACATGTGCTGCAGGCTGGACCTGGTGCTGCACATGGCACAAGGACCCAGGGTACAAGCTGCATGCAGCACCCCAGACCAATCCCCTGTGTTGCTTGCAGCACCATTTCCTACCTGTTCACTGTGGGCAGCACATGTCCTGGGCTGGCCCTGTGTGATTTGTACACAAGCCCTGGGGTCAGTATGTGCAGTGCAGAGTTGGACGTAGTACTACAGGTGCTCCACAGCGGGTTGGTCTCAGCCTGGCCCACAGACTGGCTCAGAGACCTAGGGGGCCAGATGAGTTTGAAACCCCTGCCATAAAGAAGGGTCATAGGTTATTTTTCCTGTCTTTAGACATGTAGCTTCAGATAGAATACCCATTGAAGGAATTCCTCTTTATACACCCCCACCAAAAGCATGTTATGCTTCTTTTACCTATAGGGCCTCAAAAAGAGCAAAACATATAGCAAGTGTATGTTTATCAGGAAAATTTTATTTAGCCCTTGTCACAGTTCAAAATAAGAGCTAGTCACAATTCTACCACTGTCCAAAAGAAGCAGAAACAGACCTGAAAACCAAGTACTAGATTGAAGCAATCATTACAAATAAAAGGGAACTCCTAATGCTATAGCTAAGAGGGCAAATGGGATTAATGAATATCTTGGTCATGTCTTGTATGAAATTAGTGAAATCATTACTGGAATACCATGGCAAAGTATAGTGTCCAAATTTCAAAAAGGCTGGTGACAATAAGAAACAAGCTACAAAAATATTTCAAGGTCTGGCAATAGGCATTACATACAGTGAGACTAAAGCAGGTGGGTACTTAGTTGATCCTTGAGAAGGTCAAGAGGTGACTTGATTGGTTTAAGTACTTATTTAAGCACTACTTAGGGGAAGATATTTCTGACAGAAGGCAACTCTTTAGCAGAAAGACAACATCCAGTGGTTAGAAGCACAGGCTTGACAAATTCAAATTAGAAACGTAATCATCAATTTTACCTGGGAGTAATTAAGCATCTGAACATTTACCTACGGTTGTAATGAATTATTCCTTACTTGAAGGTTTTAAATTGCAACTGCATATTATATGCCATAGCGTATAAGGTATACACTTGATGACCGTTTTACAAATGAGGTATTCTGTTCCTGTTATACAGATCGGACTAGGGACCATTATGATCCACATCTTGCTTTAAAACTTAAGTCTCATGAAAAAGAGATTTCTCTCTTCTCCAAAAACAATTAACAGCCTGTCAGTACACAGACAGCCAGCAAAATTATAAATCAGCCCAAGTATTTATATAGATACTTGGTTTCAACAATAAAAAAGTAATTTGCTATAGATTCTCACTTCAAAATTTTAGTGTTCCAGTGAAATTACTGCTTTAAAATTCATACTTGGAATGTTGGCAGGCAAGCTTCTTTGGCTAGATATGATATCTTTTATTAGAGCAACTGGGTAGTTAGAAAAAACGTAATTGCAAGCTTTTGGGCACAAACACTCTTCTTAAGCTATGCAGTCTCTCTGTTCTAAGACTCTAAGGAATGAAAAGCTAAGTGTGACAGGATGTCAGTGAGGATGTAAATAGGTGGAAATTAGGAAAACAAAGGGTAGAGCAGGAAAGGGAGGACAGGAAAATGAAGGTGGAAAGAATATCAAAGGTAAATAAAGGAGACTCTACTGTAGTTGAGCTCTCCAAGGTAGAAAAGAGAAAGTCTGTGAAAAAAGTAAATAGCTAGAAATTAGGAAGACAAAGGATAGAAAAGCAGGGGAGGGAAGGGAGGGGAAAAAGGTGTAAATGGTAAGGTCAGGCAGGTACCTGGTGAATCAGATGTCAAGCAGGTTGTAATGTGTCATAAATCCAATGTCTAAATTGAGTCCATAACTTTTTGTATCTAGACTTATGAAGTGAAGTGTCTACGAAGACTTGTTTACAAAAGGTGTTTTGTAAATTCCCTTGGATTTTGTATTTTTGCAAAGAGCTCTCTGAAGGCTGGCAGAGTTGCAGCCTGCAAGGGGCTGGGAGGAATGTGGTCAGTCAGGGGGCACAATATGCATGTACATGTACATGGCCACTAGGCAGCATGGAGAGCAGCTCCAGGTAAGGGGGGGGGTGTGGAAATTGAGGCCATAGGGAGAGGAGGAGTGATTTGAACAGGGGTGGGGCTGTGGCTGCTGTCCAGCCAGAGCGTGAAAGGAGCCTGGAGCTGGAACGTGCAGCTGCAGGGCCCTGGCAAGGAGCAAGAGGGGACTATAGGCAGCTCGTCTGCAGGGTGGGGCCTGGCTTCCCACCGCTGCACACTCTTCCATGGGGGGCTGAGGGATCCCGTGCACCTGATCTGTACATGGAACAGGTGCGGGCTGCAGACTCAGGCTGTCGGGCCTGCTGTCCTCCCCTGGGGTCTCCACTGCCCAGTGGGTAGGACACGGTGCTACAGAGCAAAGCTCCACACTGCCCTGGCAAGGCATTCCCTACCCATGCCACTGTCCCCGCTGCTGTGCCTACAGAAGGCAGGGTGCCTCTGCCCACCACGCAAATTGGGGGGGGCATGTGCACTGGCAACATAGAGGACTGCGGGATAGCCCAGGTGCAGGCTCCAGGCAGCTGCAATGGGAGGGTGGTTGTGCAGTGGCAGGGAGCTGTACCCCCGCACCTCTGGATAAGTTGCCCACACCTCCATCCCATGACCAGCCCTAGCCCCCCATTCGCCCCTGCCTCTTTCTCTCCCTCACCATGGGGGCCCTTGCTCTGCCCCTCCCCCTCCACAGACTTACTGGCACAATGCTGCTCTACCTGCAGTGTGCAGGCTGTATGTAGCTGCTCATTTGCATCTGTGTGCATGTACCCACCCTCCCATTGCAGCTGCCTGGAGCCTGCACCTGGGCTGTCCCACAGTCCTCTGTGCTGCCAGTGCTGCCCCACCTGGAGGCAGTGGAGCAGAGATTAGGCATGTGTTCCAGAAACACGTTTTTTTTAACATGATTAACATGTTAAAAAAATAACACAAGATCCAATTAACACATTAGTCACACACATTAACTGCAATTGACAGCCCTTTTAAATCCCAAAATCAAATACCAAGATTTAGAATTTATTTTTTTTAGAGTGATTAAGGCAGTGGTAGGATTCCTAATTGCTTTAAGATTGTAAACATGTCCAGAAAAAATTGTGTTCAACTGACACCTACCTATATAGTGGCCTTTTACTTTAATTACCAATTTGGGGGGGTTTAATCAAAGAATTTGCAATTTTTATCAGGGAAAACCAGGCTCCCTGATGAGCTATTTCTCTGATGCCTTTCTTATAGGGGTTGGGTGCCAAACCCAGTAATGTCACTTTCTGCTTGCATGCCTGGGAGTGGCAATTCTTTTTGCTACAGGGACACAACAGCAAGAGGCATTTAGTAGTTCTTCCCATTCCCTTTTCTCTAAGTATGCACCCCTTAGTTCCTTGGCTAGACCACATCCAAAATCATAAAGACAGCATAACAATCTATACCAGGGGTAGGCAACCCCTGGCACAGGTGCCAAAGCATGGCCCTTGAAGACATTTTGCTTGACACACATGCCTCAAGGTGGACTGTGGAGAAAAGGTCTCCACAAGGATTGGGCCCTTTGCAGCTCCCGTTGCCCACCCTGGCATACAAGTTGTTGCAAGTTGAGGGTGTGGGTATTTTTGACATTCTGAGTTGCTGACCCCATCTACTGACCCCATCTACTGAAAAAAGCAACATAAATTGATACAACGCAACACGGACTTTTCAAGGAGACCACGCACCCCATCCGTGAAATAAGCACAGTAAAACACGATGCCCCATGAACCCATATATTGTAGTGGGGTTTGTATCATGGCAGTATAGCATTTCTGTGATGGTGGATGTTGTGTGCACACAAACAGAAACAGCTGATAATGGAAGTAACATGCTAAAGGTAAGGAAGCAACTAGAGGAGTTAGAGGATCAGTATCCAAGGTAAAATGGCTGGCTAAAATGGTAGCTGTGCAGCTACTTATTTGCATTACTTCTCTACATTAGAGTTCTGCAAAGTGAAAAAAAATACAAGGACTTCCACATATTGGTAACTGAACACTTATCCTACCTAAACACAAGTTAGTGTATGCCCATAAATCCACCTTGCTGAAAGATTTCTAAAAGGTTTGATGCATCTGCCAAAGATTGTTTGGAATACAAACATCAGTCCTAGAGTGATGCAAAGAAGGTAATAATATAGGAACTAGTTCTCATCACAAATGTGCTTTATTCATTTTCAAAATACCACATGAAAATGAACTTCATACAGCATAGCTGACTTTTTTTTGCTGGATCTAGGATAAAAACAAACTGTGAAACAACAAAACTGCAACTTTAGGGCATAACAAAAACTAACAGTCTTTCTTTTTGGAATGGGACAGCATGGAAAAGTGGTCTTCTTTTTTAAGTAAACATTTGTTTCTAAAGACTTTACCTGAGCAGATTTCTGTTGCACCTTCAATGTGAGCTCCAGAGCACAGCTTAAATCAGGACACACACACACACACTCTCTCTCTCTCTTTCATTCTCTCTCTCTCTCCATGCAGCACAGGGGGAGGAAGCTGATGTTCAGCAAGCAGAAGGAGGTCTTTATTTGCAAAACAACTGAAAGCATTAAGTTAGCAGCTTCCTAGCTGGTCAGCCCTGGTAAAAATCACAGATTTTAAAAAGAAACCTCCTCTCTTCCACATCTCCAGGGATCATAATGTCAACATTCATTGTGAAGAATACAAGTATTGAATTTTGTTAGAAGACATGCACGAGCAGACCTGTCAATTATATCGAGTCATTATTAGACAATGCAGTGGCTACAAAGGCAACATTCTTTTATAAACCAAGATTTATTTGCCTCTAGTTTGATGATTATTACACAGACACACTATGAACAATTTGTACAATTTTGTATTCTTGTAGATTTAAAATCTAAAAACCACAACATCTCCATTTTCCTAAACTTTGTCCAGTGACTTCTCAGCTTAACCTTTGAAGATGAAGTGTCCCTTAAAAGTGGACACAAAGTACCAGCATCTCAAACACTGCCATATGAAGTTGTTAGAAGTCTGCTAAGCAGAAAGTTCCTATTCAGTGTTTAATGACACACTCACTACACACCCAGTACAGATTTCCAAGGTTTCACAGCACAGTTACAAGTTTGTTGAAAAAAATAAAACTACTACTACCAAAAATAAATTTTGTCACAGATAATACACAATTCTGAAAGGGAGATCCAACACCAGGGAGCAGTTTTATTAGGCAAGTAATTCTACTGATGATACAGTGGGTATAGATGATATGGAATTAAAATAGTAAGACATTTTCAACCCATTATGATTTCAAAATTTAATCTGTGTTATGCTTCATTTAATAAGATATAAAAACTGTCCCTCACAGCTCATGGAATGTTAAGTCTAAGCAAGACTTCAAAGCCTCCCCCCCTTATCTCACATTCCATTAATTTCTGGTTGCACAGAAAACAGACAACCGGTACGTGATTTTACCTCTTAAAAAAAGCATTTACACTTATCTAAATATGTAAAAAAATGGGATGTGTTGGGATTCCTCTTCTTTAAAAATGTGTTTTCTAGAACTACTAAAAAACTTGCATTTACAAAATAGTTGATAAAAATATTCCTCTGAATTGTACAAGAAGGAAAATACAGGGACCACCAATAAAAGACTTGGTACAAGATATTACTCAGACTTGGGTTCTTTTTCTCCTGCTGCATCAGATACTGGGGCCTGAAAAAGACAAAGGGAAAAAGAGAAATCTTAGTTTTACAATGTCTTCAAAACCTCAACATTTTTATACCAAAGATCCAAAATGAAAATTATAAACAGGCTCTTTTAAAACCATCATAATATATATTTCTAATACATGATGGTTGTTACTCCATATCTAGTCACACATTTTGAGCCATGATCTTATTGGGCAGTTAAAGATACTCATCTCACAACCTACTCATCTGTTTTTGACAATGTTCTATCCAAACAATTCAACCTCTGGAGAAATGGTACCTGGCTTGTTCTAAAACAGAATGGCATTAATTCAGCTCCACTGGTCTCAATTCTGGGATCCGTGCTTAAAATTAAAGGGGAACTAAAACACCTGTTTTGGTAACTGCTGTCCTTGAAGCCCAAACTTTCAAGAATGAAGGACTTAATGTTTTCCTACTAGGTAAGCTAAAGCCTCCACAGAGAGTGTGTCATCTCATCTTAGAAACAATCTGACTCTGAACAAGATTAATAGTATCTCCTATAAAGCATTACAGTATTTTCCCTTTTGGTGAGGGAAAGCTGTGTGAGAAGCTCTCCCCTGAGCAAAGTGCATTGTGAGCACTGTAGTCTATCTGGGGATTTCAGGCCAACTGAGGACACTAAACTTCCACCAGACAACTTTCCAGTTTGGGGCTGATATTTTTCATTTTTGAGTTGTCAGTGAACATAAGAACTGACATTTACTGAGTTAGACCATAGGGTCCATCTTGCCCAGTATCCCACACCACACAGTGGGAGAGTGGATACTGAAAGGCAAAGTAAACAGGTTATGACCAGAGGGGTTTTTCCACTGTTCCTCTCTCACTTGCAGCCTCCAGCATTTAAGGTCTAGGAAGTTCTGAGGCTGTACCCTTAACTCTCATGCTCAACAGCTACTGATACCCCTTGTCCAAAACAATGTGTACAATTCCTTTTTGAATCTGGTTAAACAGTCAGCTTCCACGACATCTTGGGGCAATGATTTTCACACTTTAATTACATGCTATGTGAAAAGTCCCTTTCATTCATTTTAAAGCTACCTTCTAGTTTAATTTTATGATCCCTAGTCCTTGCATTGACAGACAGTAAATAATAAATCCCTACCTACTTTTTCTTCACCTGCTAGTATTTTATAAACTCCTGTTGTGTTCCCCCACAAGCATCTCTTCTGTAAACTGAATAGGCCTAGCCTCTTCAGTCTCTCCTCATATGACTCATACCACTAATCATCCTTGTTGCCATTCTCTGTACCTTCTCTATTTCTTTTATATCCTTTTTGAAGTGTGGGGACCAGAAATGGGCACAGTATTTGAGGTATGGATGCACCATGGATTTATAAACAGGGCATAATGACACTTTCTATTTTGGTTACAATTCCCTTAATAATGTAATATCTAACACTTTATTTGCCTTTTTGATGGCTGTTAAGCCCTAAGCTGAAGTTTTTAGTGAGCTGTCCACAATGACTCCCAGATCTCTCTCCTGTGTAGTAACAGCTAATGTTGAGCCCATCATAGTGTAGGTATAGTCTGCGCTATTTTTACACATGCACATCACTTTACACTTATCCACATTTAATCTAATTTGCCCTTTAGTTGCCCATTCACTGAACAGCATCAAACCCTTCTGTAGTTCCTCACAGTCCACCTTGGTCTTCACCACTTTAAATAATTTTGACATCTGCAAGCCTTACTATATTCATCCCTTTTTCTAGATCCTTTATCCTTATACGTTAAACAGTACTAGTCCTAACACAGATCGCTGGGGACCTCTACTATTTACTTCTTTTCCCTCTTTAAACCCATTTAGTTAAATTCATAAAATAAAGTAACTTAGCATAGGAATTTTAAGTAAACAATTCCTGTGCCTGCATAGGGAGAATGGAGGGGAAATAAAACTAGCTCTGGAGATGCACATATTCCATTAAAGTTAAAACATGCCACATAAATCCAGTAAACTTATGAAAACTTATAATAATGGCCGCAGCTTCACTAACTGTGTTTTCTGAAGACAAGGAACCTCAAGGCAAAAGCCAGGATGTTAATTACCTTAGGGCAGGTGTGCAGACACCAACAGTTGTCCCAGGAACAAGTTACACAGGACTGAATTTCCCAGGTTAGGGCAGTTTCTTTCTATTTAAGGGATTTCATTAAAGAGTCAGAACGTTTCCCCTTCAGGGTAGCTGGAGTTTCTTCTGGGATAACATGTTCATATGTCCATGAACCATATTTTGCACTAAGCAAAGGACTGGATAAATTTAGCTTGGACAAAATGTTTGAGACACATTTAAACAAATGCATTAAACTATACATTTTTTTTTTAAAGAAAGAGAGACTAAATGGATCAAAGACCAGAAGACTATCTTACCTCCTCACTTTTAGCTTCTCCGTTTTCTGCAGGCAAGTTGTCCTTTGTCTGTTCTTGGTTAGTCTCCTCAGTCTGTTTTCCTTTTGGTCCTTTTTTTCCCTTTGACTGAATTTTCTTGTCCTCAGATTTATTCTATAGTAAAAAGCATTTAAGAAAGATTGCATTAATTTAGTTATTAGGTAAATTAAAAAGAAGCAAAATGATGAAGTTGTCACATAACAAATTTGGGATGATGTGCTCAATTAACAATAAGAGGAAGCAAAGCATCTCTACTTTAGAAAAAAAAATCTACTCCAGAAAGTTAGGAAAATAAGACAGAACAGCCACCTGAGGATCAGATCCCAGACCAGCTATAAAAGGCTACATCTCACAGAAGGCATTATATACACACACATATATATATATGGATGTGTATATACATAGCTTAATCCGTCTGTTTGTTTGTCTGTAACATTCTTGGAGCACTCTGACTGGCAGTCTCAGTATCCAATCGCAATGTTTATGTAGCAGTCTTACCTTTTTGGAGTTTGGGTTGAGTCCCAGGATCAAGGGTCTGCTGTTTGATTGGTCGAGCTCACCCATCAATCCGGAGGCAGCACAAGGGAAGCAATGCCCCGCCCTTTTCCGAAGGGAGTGGGCAAGAAGCAGCTGGACCTGAATCGGAACTGCACCAGCCAGGTCCGGAGAACTTTGGGGCTGGAGCCCCTGAAGTGTATAAAACGGGAGCAGGCTCAGCAGACTGGGGAAGAGATGACGAGGGACGGCAAGGAGAGAGGAGCTCCAAAGACGGTCATCCATCAGGACCCTACTTGAGCTTCAGCAATGCGCAAATCAGCGCATGGGGATTGGGCTCTAGGAGCTGCTTGAGGCAGCTTAAGCCTGTGAACCCAGCAAGCAGCTGGGCAGTCGGTGTGCAGATCAGTGCATGGAGAGCTGGTCCTAGGAGCAGCTCGTGGCCGCTTGGGCCTCACCTGGTACGCGGGTCAGCACATGGAGAACCACCTTGGAAGGAGCTCACAGCTGCTCACGCTAGCCCTGGCCCTAGGCTGAGCGACTGGAGCCCCAGAATGTGGCTCCACTTTTAACTAATAGAGCCCCAGTGCCCAGAGCAGGGCCTGGGAAAGGGAAGAACCCCCAGTATGAGACTGGGGAGTCGGAGCCTGCAAGGGCTTGGCTCCTACGAGAGAGAGTGCCCTGGGTACCCAGTGCAGGGTGCCAGGCTGTTGAGGAGAGCCGAAGGTGCCGCTGGGGAGAGGTTCTTGTGGAATTGGCCACAAGGGGAAGAGCCTTGACTTCTCCAGAGAGGAACTGCGAGTTACTGGGGAAGCAGGCCCCGCAGGGGAGGCTGACATGGGTGAGAAGGGTCTGCTGCCTCCACTGTGGGAGGGGCAAATCTACATCCCAGGGCCCTAAAGGGGAGGGGCTGAATGCACTCCCTATATTGAGGTTGTCATGTCAAGGGCTATATAGCTAGGGATAATCTTTAAGCGGGTTTATATGATTTATATGTTTTAATGTGTATATTATTGGCATTGTTATTTGTGAAGGTTTAAAGAAATACTATGGTTATGTTACTTGGGTTATATAGGTTAATATCCCTATGTATTAATTGTGTTGTATAGGTTGTAAGTTATTTGGTATTATATGCGAATTGTGAAATTTTATATATAGTATTATATGTTAAGCCTTGTAAATATTCTGTTTTATATTAAGCGTCTGTATTTATTCTTGTAATAAGTTGTACATAGTTAAGTATTTGGTTTTTGCCTAACTCTACAGAGAGGGGAGAAAGACGCTTTAGTAGCTGACCCCTTCCTCAGCACCCTGCCTGACCACCACCACTGTCATCAGAGGACAAGACACACCCCTTGGATGTACCCAGGCTACACGTACTAAAACCACCAGAGTACTCCACACAGACAGACACACAGACAAGCTGGCCCAATGTTGGGGGTAAGGTGGGGTGGAGAATGACAGAGGGGACAGACCAGTAGGGTGAAGCACCACTGGCCTCGCCCTGCTTCTTCAAGGCAGCATGGCACTGGCATTGCCCCCACCTCACTCCATCACCACCATCATTCTTGATGGGCAATTTGCTAGTCATCACTATAAACGGTACCATGCACCTGGTATACTATTTGACAGCACCATGTTTAAGACCAAGTACTGCAAAGCATTCTCAGTAGAAAACAGACCTGAAAAGGACTGGCAAAATTAGATGGAGAGATCTCCAAAATGCTTAACCTGATCATTAGCACTGGACTAGAACTAGTAATGCAGTCCTGTTTTACAAGCAAGAAATACCT
The DNA here is from genome assembly GCF_052110815.1 of Crocodylus siamensis. Lineage (NCBI taxonomy): Eukaryota > Metazoa > Chordata > Crocodylia > Crocodylidae > Crocodylus > Crocodylus siamensis. The sequence goes on from NC_143395.1 coordinate 256,097,820, forward strand.
CAGGATTTTATATCTGATGGGTGATTTTTCAATGCAAAAAGCACTTTGAAGTGCTTACTCAAGGCAGCTGAAGGTTGTCTTATTGTTCTAACATTACATCCTTTCTGCTACAAACTGCCATTTCATACAAATAATTTAGAATGCCAATCCATACAAACTTTGTATCAGAAAGAAACCGCTTATCAGTATGCGCTGTGGTCAGTATGCAGTTTGAAAAGATCTGGTGTAGCAATTTGGATTTACACTGCAGCACTTTTTATCACATATTACTGCATCAGCTTTATTACTGAGAATGCCATTAACTTAAACCAATATTAAAGATAAAGGGCAATTGTTCTTACCAGCAAAATTAAGGAATTTTGCATTAGAATCCTGCAATAGGATGAGATGCAGAAGAAGATGCAACACCTTCACACATTTTGGCAGATTCTTTAGTTAGAAAACGCTTACGCTTCAAACCTTGCATAAAGTGTGCATAGTATAGCATTATGCAATTAAAAACAGGATTTATCACATAGCAACTGGCCAAGCTTTTTTTTTTTTTTTTTTTAAATCAAATGTGATGTAATAAACCCTAGAGAAAACGCTTATGGACCAGGTAATGATTAAAATGGAAATAATAACTGGGGTATAAACCAAAAAGACACACACATTTAGCAATTATTACAGCTTTCATACTTTTGATAGAATACTCCTTTACATAACAAGTTTTCATTCATCACTTTCTTTCTCAAATTAATTCTGAGCTCAAAATAAAAATAAGATATTGTTTCTAATATTTATGTACAATATAAAATGAATAAAATTATGGTTGATAATCTTACTAATTAGAACCATCACACAGTTCAAACAAACAGATCAGGAATTTGACAAGAGAAAGTAGTGGAATAAGAAAATATTTGCTGGACTAGAGAGGATCAAGGTAAAAAGTAGGAAGAAACTGTAGATGAAAGGAAAAAATGTGAACACCGCAAGGAAAAGGGGTTTTGCATTAAAGTGGAACAAAAACTGTAGAGATCAAGTGAAGGAAAAGTTTTTGACGGGGTGTCACTGTTGCAGAATAAGGGAAATATCAAATGCAATACAGGTTTTAGATCTGCAGAAATGACTGCAGAATTAATATTGATAAGAAAATCACAGAAAGCACTTTTTTTGTTTACATTACAGGAATGCTTATCAGCACCCTCAAGACACTGCTGCATTAGAGGATGTAAAACCCATGGGAAGGAGACTCCCCAACCTGAAGACTTTACGATCAAGATTAACAACAAAGTATACGAAAACAGTTAGTGGGGATGGAAACTAAAAATGAGGTTACAACTCTAAGAATATGTTCTCATGAAGGCTAACTCCATCAAAATGGAAGATTTCCTACCTACCCTAGTATTTATCAAATGGCAGTGTCTTGATATTATGAGGAAATGCCTCATTCCCTTCCCCTTGCGGAAGCAGGACAACAATGATTGCCTGCAAGGTGACTTCTCCTCGTAGTACATGCACTGAACTGTGGCAACTGTGAACCAGTTCCCATCCAGTGACATTCTTGAAATGGTTTGTGTGAGTATCCACGCCCTTAGGGTGCAGACATGTGTTAACTGGGAGAGCCAGTTAGCCATATTAGTCTGAAGTCAGGGAGAAAGCAAAGAAGATGCAGTTAAAACAATTTAAATCAGGAACAGGCAACTATTTTGGCTTGAGGGCCACTTAACAAGTTTTGGTGAGCTGCTGAAGGCCACAAGGGTACCCCCGCCCCTCAACAGGTGCTCCACCCCATGGCTGCCCTGACCTTTGCCACCAGAAGTCCCTCCCCTTGTGCCAGAAGTATTCCTTTTTGGAGAGTGCTGCTATCTTGAAACAAGGAAAAAAACCCCAAAAAACCCCAAATCTTATACTAAAAATCAAACATCTACTATAACTAGGGGTGCACTGATAAAGACTTTCCTGGCTGATACCGACAACCAATGATTAACCAACCGTATCGACCAACACTGATTCGATGACCAATATTTAGTAACAGTGCAAGGCATTTTAAACTACTGACATAAATAAACCTTTTTTAAGGTTTGTTTTGCATTTATAACACACGCCTCCTGCCTGCTTTGGCCCTCGATGAGGAAGGCAGCAACTGCCTTATTCCCATGCACGTCGCTCCCTCGCCCATGACTCCTACTCGCAACCCTGCTCCTTGTGCAGACATCCCAGACAGGCGGGGTGAATCCTCATGCAGACAGTGGTGCTGGGTGTGTCTGTAGCCCCAGAGAATGTTGCTGTTTCAGCAGTGGGCCCCGCACAGCCGAGCTCTCACGACCGCCAAGAAGCTGCTTTTGCAAAGGTGCCTAGTGCTCAGTGGAGGCAGCACCTTACCCTGCCCGTACACGGCCCAATATTTCTGCAGCAGTGCCAGCGCTCAGGCCCCTGCTGCACGCGCAGTGTTACCATGGCAGCAGCAGAAGCCAGTAAAGGTCCCTTTATTACTGAGCATGGTGTCCTATGACTGCTACCCAGCATCCCTCTCCCTCCCACTACTAGCCAGGATTTATAGTCTGCCATAGGCTCAGGCCAGCAGCAGGGACCAGACTATGCTCGCCAGGTTGCTCTGCGTATACAGGCATAATGATCAGCTACAACGACCAGAAAAAGACAATAACTGATAAACACTAATTTCTCTTTTTTATAGGTGCCGATCTGACAGTCAACCAATATACCAGCATACCCCTAACCATAACTTATTTTATTTTAAAAAAATCTTTGTCCTGATTTGTGTGTATCTAGAGGCAATTGCATAATAGCCAAAATACAGTCTTACTCTTGCATACTGTGTGTAGGGAGTAAGGGGGCTTATGTGGGGGTGTTTGGCTGGGGAGTGTGTGCGCAGTGTGGAGGAAGCTGTGGGTATGTGTGAGGTTATGGGGGTGGAGGATGGTGGCTCCTTGGAATCCCAAGAGGGTATGGTGCAGTGGAGTGTGGATGGTGGCTGCCTCCTTGGAATCCTGGGAGGGTGCAAGTCCCTGGATCTGCAAGTGATAGCACACAGCTCCCCGTGCTCACACCCGAGTCCCTGGTTGCAGGTGGCAGCAGCGTGGGCCAGCTGCACCCAGCCCCATAGCGCATGGCTGTCTGGGCTCCTACTCCTTTCCCCCAGCCGGAGTCCATGGCCCCATCTTCTCGCCAACGTAAAGCTGGGAACCACAGAAGATTGAGGTGCCTGGCATACCCCAGTAGGGTTGGCCTGGGCCATGCACACTCACATCACTTGCTCACCTTTGCTGCTGGTTTTTTTGGCTTTGGCTCCTCTTTGGCGGGGGCAGGTTTCTGAAAAGAAACCAGTGGGGGTTAGAAACTTGTTACCCATCACACAGCTACCAGGGAGGAAAAAAAGAGCTGGGCCTATACTTACAGCAGACAAGCGGGCAGATCGCCTCTTGGGCTGGAGAGAAAGAGACATACAGATTGTGAGCTTCCATCACTGGATGTTTTCAAAAAGAGGCCAATGGATGAGTGCTAGCCAGGGATGACCTAGGAGCAGCTACACCTGGAGCACACTGAGAAAAGCAACAAGGGGGAGCCCAGGACCCAGTCCCTCTCCCACCAGATAATGGGGAGAATGTGAAGAGCTCTGCTGCCTAGAGCAGGTGAATATTGGAGAAGACTGTGCTCAGCAAAAGCATGAGGCAGAGCTCCACAACCAGCTTAGTTATACCAGCAACTTTAATCTTTAAGTTTATGGAAAAGATCCAGAAATAGGAGCGCTGGCAAGCTAGCTAGAAGCTATGATGTGAAGAATTATGCTAGCCATCCCCAGTCTACAAAGCACAATGGAGGATGCTTTTTTCCCCCCCAGCTTCTGGAGTTTTCTGGTTGCCATGTGGGGTTGGGAATGAAAACCTCCACCTCCCCTTGCCTGTTGCTACAGGTGATAGCAGTTTTTTTGTTAGTTTTTGGCTTTCCTCAAAAGCCTTGACATTGGCTGTAGCCAAGGCTGGGGGGGTTTGACTGGAGCATGCCAGTGCTCCCGCTGGGACTGAAACACAAGAGGTTTCTAGTTAGACAGGCTTGGCTCCCTTCCCTGCCCAAGGATTATGTCAATAATCCCATAGGGGGTCAGGAACAAACTTTACTGCCTGCCAGATTGGCCCTGCCTTCCTCTACAGGGAGTGGCGGCAGCAGCAGGGCACTGATAGCTCAAGTTCCTCCAGCTTTACCTGCCTTCAGCCTCCTTGGGCAGCTGGCCTTGCAGCAGGGGCTGCCTGCACCCTTTCAGGCCAGGGCTTAAACCCCTACTTAAGTGATGTGGCTGCACGGGGATGCTCCTGCCCCAAGCAGGAGCATGCTGAGCTGGATGAGGCAAGAGATCCCTCCCTCCCTGCCCTGTAAGTGCATAAGACGGGAGCAGAGTCGGGACCCCCCACCCCCGGGCCCCGCACTCACCTCCTCGCGGACCTCCCCTTCCACCGCGTTCACCTGCAAACAAACATGAGTGAGCGGCACAGAGCGCATGCGCCCCCCCGCGGCGTTCTGGCCTCTCCCCCCCCCCGCGCAGAAAGGGAGGGTTCGCGGGCGTGACGTCAGGACGGGCCCACCCCCCGCCCCTTCCCGCCGCCGCATTCGGATTTCGAACGCGGAGTGGCGCGGCGTTCTACCAGCGGCTACAGAAGGTTCCAGACACTGCCGCTGCCAGGCGGGGTCACCCCTGCTCCCCTCCCCCAATGCAGGCAGTGCCCCAAGCGGCAAGGCCAGAGGCTGGCGGCCGCTCCAAGCCAGGGGGATGGGATTGCCCAGGCCGGAACTTCCCTCCCCACGGAGGAGTCCCCACCTGTCAGCTCCCCGCTCCCGCTCCGCTGCCCCGCGACGCCTGCCCCCCACCTTTCTCTTCGGCATGGTGAGGCGTTCGCTGGGTGGCAACTGCGGCTGCGAGTACGGCTGGCTGCGCACGGAGCCCGGGCGCGCCCCGCCCCCTACCCGCGCGCCCGGCGGCGCCGCAACAGGATCCAGCCGGATTCCAGGGGGGGAGGGGCGCCGCTGCCCAGTCAAGGGCGGGCGTGACCATTGGGGCGAATTCCCCTACGCAAGGGAATGGCCAACCCCCCCCCCCCCATGGCAATGGATCTTTCCACTTGGCGCCCCTCCCAGGGGGCGGGGCTAGTCAGGTCCCTGTCCACTGCTAGGAAAGCGGGCGGCCCCTCCTGATTGGCTGGGGTTGTTCACGTGGTCTCTTCCGGGGAGAATGGTGGTGAGCATGGAGGGGGAGGGGAGCAGGCAGCGGCGGGCTGGGAGCGCATGCGTAGTGTGGGGGACGCGTGCGACGTTCGGCGGCTGAGCAGCGGGCCCGCCTCGCCCGGAGGAAGGTCGAGCCCCTGGAGGTATGGCCGAGAGCGGCGCGTGGCTGCTCGTGCTGAGCTCAGTTTTCCTGTGCAACCTCCTCAAAATCCTCCTGCCCTCCTGCTCCTCCATTGTAAGTGACGTCAGTTGTCGAGGGGGGCAGTTCCAAAGCTCGTTGGTGGGGTTGTTCCACACGGGCGGTTGTGCCGGAGCGTTCCACGCCGCGGGCGGGGGTGTCAGAAGGGACCCGGCTCCGCGCGCGTTAAGTGATTTGGAATGTCCCACTCCGCGCTACAGCACCCCCTGGCGGGGCACCCAGCGGGTTTAAAAACCCGAAAGCTTGTCAAGAATTTTTTTTTCCAACTATTTGAGTTGGTCTAATAAAAGGTATTAGATTTACCCAAAGAACCATGTCTGCCTATGTCCTTAGACCAGTTGCTCCCAACCTCAGGTTGTGACCCAAATCAGGGTCACAGGGCTCTTCCCCTCGCTCCACCCCTCCCACCTGCAGGGCTCTCCCAGCGCGCTGTCCATGCACTCCCAGTACCCCATGATCCTAGCCCAGCCCTGGCTCTGCTGCCATCACCAGGCATGAGCAAGTCAGCAGGGGTGAGGGTTGTGACCCAGACTTAGGGTCACAGCAAAAAAAGGTGAGCCACTGCGTTAGACAACACGGCTACAACCTACACCCTGTAGGATGGAGATGGGCTTTTCTTTCTGGCTGTCAGGGACAGGACTAGGACGCCATGGGCCTCAAGCTTCAGCAGGGGAAATTTAGGCTGGAGTTGAAGAGGAGCTGTCTGAGGGCAATCAGGTATTGGAATAAGCTGCTTAGAGAAGTGCAGTCTCCATCTTTGGCAGTTTTCAGCCTGTTAGGTGGCGGGGATGGTTTAGTGGAGGACAGTCCTGCCTTGATCAAGCCACTGTGCTGTATGACCGAGTGAGGTCCCTTCCAACCCCACTGCAAGGCAAGGCATTGAAACCTGCTGGCCTCAGGGACTGCCAGGTTCCTGGTGGAGAACTTTACAACCTGCCCTTCTGCCAGACTGTTTTGAGCATTGGGCCTTTGCCAGCCTTCTTCCCCATGCTCACAGTCAGCTGATTGTCAGCACTGGCATGGGGTGCCACATGTTCATTTTAGGGCATCATACAAATGAGTTGCAAAGATGTATTTTATGGACTATCTTTGTGGCTGGCTTGCCGCTTCCTGACATCGTAAATCGGCTGTATTGCACTGTAACTATGATGTGATTAATAGGTTAATTGCATAATAATTGAAATGTGGTGGGGGCCTCTGATGCATTTAAAGGGAGACTTAGATTGTGGATTCTTTTTTAACTTAGGCAGAGGTGGTTGTTTGCTGCAGAGATGAGACCTTTGTTTTTGCTCTGTTTTTACAGAGCCAGTTGTTCAAATAGTGAGGCTTTCTAAAATTCTTAGTAAATCAGTGCATTGTAAGTAAAAACACAGATGACTAATGGTTGTTGGCTTTACTTTTGTCCCCTACTCTAAGTCAGTGATTCTTAACCAGAGTGCCATGGCACCCTGGGGTGTCTTGAGATTCTTTCAAGGGTGCTGCACAATGTTAGCAGTGTTAGGTCGGCAAACATGATTAACAAGGTAAATGAAGGGTTTCAAATAAGAATTCATAGTGTTAAGACCATTCTGCCCTGTTGTGCTTTCTCTGAGTTCGTTGCAACAGAGCAGTTGCTCTGTTGTTTTTCTGTAGTCAAAAAATATGTGAAAATTAAGAGCTGAAATTTTCCAAGAGGTGCTTTGAATCTACAAAAGTTGAGAACCACTGTTCTAAGTCAGTGGCTCCAAACCTGTTTTTGCTGGGACCCTAAATCCAAGTTGTGACCCCCCGCCCCTGCTGCCAACTCACTTACGCCTAGCAGTGCCAGCAGAGCTCAGGCTGGTTTGGGATCAAGAGGGGCAGCAGTGACAAAAGCACCTTTCTTCAGGCATAGGGAGTCTCTTCTATGAAAGAAGCTAGAAGTGTGACAGGATGTCAGTGAAAATGTAAATATCCTGTCACACTTCTAGCTTCTTTCATTCCTTGGAGTCTCAGAACAGCAGAGACTCTCTGTGCCTGAAGAAAGGTACTTGTGCCCAAAAGCTTGCAGATAACCTTTTTTCCAACTACACAGTTGGACTAATAAAATATATCACATCTACCTGAAGAAGCTTGCCTGCCTATGTCCTTAGACCAACACGGTTACAACCCAAAACCCTGCAAAAATGTGTGTGTATGTGTATGTATATATAATAAAAATGTTACTATGGCTATACATTTGATCTCTGTCAAGAACAGAAAAGTGAGCATAAAATGTTGTGAGAAATTGGAGGCAGTGAAGTCTAAAATGATAGTGGAAGGTTTTCAGCTACCCACATACCAGCTGGTCACTGAAATCTGAGCACTTCAGGCTGTTAAAGGAGCTAAGTATTTGAGAGGTATTGTGATTCAAACACTGGTTAGGAAACAGAAAGTCGAGGAGGATTAAAGGGTCATTCATTATGGAAGAATATTAATTGTAGGTACTTCTAGCTTCCATATTTAAACGTATTAATCAATGATTGGAAGGGTGGCGGTGAAGAGGGGGGAAGATGGGAATCAGTAGCAAGGTAGCAAATTTGCAGATGGCAAAGTTATTTAGATTGGTCTAGGCCAGAGAGGACTATGAAGCCTCAGATACTTGTATAGGCAACATGGTAGCAAATTAATTTCAGTGTTAGTCAATACACAGTAACTTGCACTAAAGAAGAAAATGTAGCTTGTCTACATTTGAAATGATCATAAGGCATAAATTATTTGTAACAACTCAAAAAAATGACTAGGATTATGATCCATGTAGCTCAATAAAAACTTCTGCTCACTTTGCTCCTGTGGCATATCCCTTACATATCAGGATATCTAAGAAAAAGGATAATAAACAGAACAGGAAATTTTGTAATATCATAATATAAAAGCAATAATGCTTCCAGAATACCATGATAGGAACCTGGAAAATAGTTATATGAAACAGTTGAGAAGACTGGGATTGTTTACTTTAGGATAGAGCCAAATAAGAGGTGACTTGAGAAAATGTATAAAATAACCATTTCATAGATTTCATAGACATTAGGGCTGGAAGGGACCTTGGAAGATCAAGTCCAGCCCCCCCACCCGAGGGGCAGGAAGCCAGCTGTGGTCGTAGGATCCCAGCAAGATAAGCATCCAATTTACTCTAGAAGGTGTTCACTGTAGGTGCTTAAACCACCTCCGATGGCAGGCTGTTCCAGACCTTGGGGGCTCGGACAGTAAAGAAATTCTTCCTTATGTCCAGCCTGAAACAGTCTTGCAGGAGTTTGTGACCGTTCAACCTCGTCATCCCTTGGGGCACTCTGGTGAACAAACGTTCCCCCAGATCCTGGTGGTCACCCCTGATAAACTTATAGGTGACCATCAGATCACCCCTGAGCCTGCACTTTTCCAGGCTGAAGAGCCTCATAGATCTCAGCCTGTCATCATAAGATCTGTTTTCCTGACCTCTGATCATGCGCGTGGCTCTTCTCTGGACTCTCTCAAGTGTCTCCACATCCTTTTTGAATTGTGGAGCCCAAAACTGGATGCAGTATTCCTGCTGCAGTCTCACCAAGGCTGAGTACAAGGGGAGAATGATGTCCTGGGATTTGTTTGAGAAGGATCTATGGATGCAAGCCAGCACTTTGGTCACTTCACTAGCCGCAGCATCACATTGCTGGCTTATGTTCATCTTGTAGTAAATGATTCCTTAGTGTTATAAGAAAGGTGCCAATCTCTTGGAAAACAGGACAGATTCCAGTGTAAGGGATGGGTAGACTATCCAAGATCTGGTCTATGGCCTCTGATATAGCTGCTACTGGCTACTGCTGAAGATGGACTACTAGGGATAGTATGGACTTCAGGTGAAATTCTGTATGGCAGTTCCTGCCTTCATAGGAACTCATGCTAACAAGTCTTCTGTAGGAAAAGAATGTCTCAGCAATAGGCTCTGCTCTAGAACTCCTGTATCTCAGTTGAACCAAGAAAGAAAAAACACAACAGTATTGATGACATGCTGTCAAAGTGCCTGTTCACTTAAGCTTTTTCTGAGGGGTTGGAGAAAAGGCAATTAGTTTTCTAGGAGGTTGTTGAATTGTTAGCTGATGATGTACATTTTAGAGAAAGCAAGATAGATGCTTTTTAGATGCTTAAAAAAGCTCAACATTCTGACAAAATATCTAATTGAACTTCTTTTATTTTTAGATATCCAGATTGCTACAGAAGGATGCAGAGCAGGAGTCCCAGATGAGAGCTGAAATTCAGAACATGAAGCAAGAACTCTCAACTATTAGCATGATGGATGAGTTTGCTAGATATGCCCGACTGGAAAGAAAGATTAACAAAATGACAGACAAGCTTAAAACTCATGGTAGAGTGCAATGTTTATACTTGTCCAATTTATTTGAAAAACATTTCATTTTTCAAAAATATATTTTGACCATATTAGCTCTTACATTTTTATTCATCCCTTTCAGTGCTCTACCTTTTCCTTTTAAGTTGTAGAGGGTTTTATTTAATTACTTTGTATTTTTCAGTTATACATAACATCCAGGGCATTAGTAGGGGCTGGGACTTAGAAGTAAAATTATTATATAAAGACTCTCCCTGAGCTGCAGTCTGGAATGTAACAAGCTTTCAGAGGAATTCCCAAGGAACTAAGGCAGCAGGCAAGTTTTCATTTTCTTTCTCTGCACAGACATTCCAGATACCTACAACTTTTTTAATTGAAATCAAATAAGCATGTTGCCCATAAGATGAGAAGCAAACTACTGAGCCTATGTCTTCATTCTAAAAATGTGTTTGGTGTATTAAGGTTCTTCTTTTTTCATTTATTGTGTTTACTGCAGGATAATTAGTACTTGTTGGCTGTCCTGTTGTAAAAGCCAAACAGAGACAAGACACAATAATATTTACTGAATGGTAGTTGGTCAAAGCCAGTGCTCTTATCCCCTGCCCTGTTCTAACTTGCCTCATGGTAAAATAACAGTCTGCATTAGGATTTTACAGTGGTATAGCTAACGTGCATTCTAACTCTCATACGGTAGAAGTGCATCTTTTTTTGGCAGCGAAGACGGCCTTAGTGCACACCTCTATCCTTAGCCTGCTTGACTCTCAGCATCAGACCTCTGCACTGCAGCTTCCATTTTTCCCTCCATATCCTCTATCGCATGCTTTGTATTTTCCTAATCAGAAGCAACACACAAGAGCAAATATGAATGTTCTTGTTTTGTCTCTTGGTGACTTGTGTTTATGGTGCGTATGTTTATTTCTTGTATGCAGGTTGTAGCCGTATTGGTTTATAGGCAACAGGAATCAGAACTTGTAGCAGAGGTGATATCTAGTTGGTCTAATAAAAGATATCACTTCTGCCATGAGTTCTGATCATTTATTTCTTTGTTGTCTATACAGTAGAACTGATTAAAAATTGACAGTCTTGGATCATTTCTCACAAGTGTTACTCTCAGTAACTTTTTTTTAAAACTATTTGAGTAGTTTACATGATAGTCAACAAAGCTGTTTAATAAAGCTTTTAGCCACTACGTGTATTCATTGGTTTCTAACAAGATTTTTTACTTTGCAATAAAACACTACCTTGGTGGGGAAAATATGGGCAAACTTTTTATTTTCTTGTTGAACAGTTGAATATTCTATCCAGATTTTACCTTTGGACAGCTTAGTTTAAGATGATTCTTCTGCCCTGATGCTGACACATTTCCTCCCTCTGGGGAAGAATTTATTTTGCTAATCCTCCCATGAGTCTTTTTAAAATGAGGCAGACATAAGATGTGCCCTGTCATAGCCTGACTGATAAAGAGACTGCACTTTACCTTTTGGAATAGCAGTGTAATTAATCTCTTTTGCATATAGTCCAAAAGAAGCTTTAATAGGTTTTCCATCTTGGGTACTTTCTTAGGTTTGAGATGTGAACTGCAGTTGCAGGTGACATGTTCGTCAAGTATGTCCTTATTTCATAAAATTATTTGTTTTTAAGAATCCATATAACAATTCAGATATGTCATGGATACTCTGTAGCATATGCGTTCAAATTTTGGGGTGTGAAAACTCACTTCTGATTTTCTAATAAATTGCCATTGACAGTACTTAAACAGGTATATAATATTTAAGGAGAAGGTTTTCATTTAGACAATGAAATAATTCACCAGTTTTCATGAAAGCATATTTACTGTTTTATAAATAAGATGCTTATATATATTTTCTTTTAACAGTGAAAGCACGGACTGCTCAATTAGCCAAAATAAAGTGGGTTATAAATATTGTATTTTACATCTTACAAGTAAGTAAACGCTATCATCATTGAAAGTTTACTTTAATTTTCTACTGTTATGCAGTTATTAGCCAATAATTAGTTAGGGATGTATTGTCTATTTTGAAGAAAACATGGAAAAACCATTGACTAATTTCAGACCTGTTGTAGATATGGACTGGGGGAGCATGTTGCCTGGGCTCTGATATCTGTGAGTGAGAAGGGATTGGTTGAGTTTCATTTAGCCTCTGGTCAGTCATTTTCTGGTTCTGGGGCAAAGGGAGACTTGGTTTTCTCTTATTTGTCAGAGTTTCCCAGGGTATAAGTGCTGTTTTTCTGTGTGTTGATGATAGATTTTAAAAAATATACACACAATCCTTTATCTCTGGCAATCATAGCAGGCAGGAAACAGCTTTGCAAGCTTCCCTACATTGCTTCACCATAAAGGGTTTGATCTTTTAGAGAACCCAAATTCAAACTTTTTTAAATAGTTCAGATTTAATACTAATGTACGCGTGAGCGTCTCTGTTACGACTTGTAATAGAAGAGACAACCCACTGTGAGGATAGTTTTTGGTGATGTGGGATGGCAGTCTGTTTTATAGTAGGCTAAATTGACTCAGTTTATTATGTAGGGTAAAACGGCCTTTGGAATTTACTTTATTTCTGGATGAATTTTGAATGCGTCTGAAGATAAAAGCTCCATTTCCCATTTGACAGGAAGTTGCCCAAAAAGCATGGTTTGAAGTTGATATTTTAAAATTAGTCCTGTAGTTAAGAAATTTGTTGTATCCAATTTGTTGTATTTTTAGGGGTATGGGGTTGATGTTACATTCATAAATTAACTACACTTTGTAACAGGAGTACATAATTTACTGCTCCAAAATAGAAAACTGCATGTACTTTGTGATTTCTTGTCCTGGCTAATAATGTCTGTTCTAGGCTGCCTTGATGATCTCGCTAATTTGGAAATATTATTCTGAACCAGTTACGGTGCTTCCAAGCAAATGGCTAGCTCCATTGGAGCGCTTAGTAGCCTTTCCTACAGGAGTGGCAGGTAGGACTATTTATTCAAGAGATTAAGCTTCTATCTCCTCTCCAAATTAATGCGGAAGCTTGAGTATAATAATAAAGGGTCACAGAAGTTAAAAGAACATGTTTCTTACCAACATTTTCATTAGCATTCAGTATTATGACAGTGAGAAATTTAGCAATTTAATTTGCTTTTATATTATGCAGTTTTTCTTTCTAATCACCAGTGAAATTCTGTTGGGTTTTTTTTCTTTCTGGTCTTCCTGTGTTAGGACAATAATACTGTTTGAATAACAATACTGAGGAGAATGTTTCAAATCTAAGCTATTATCACTGATTTTGTTTTTCCTTCACCTGAAATTATTTACTATTAGGTTGTATAAAACTTTGTTAATTGTACATCTATGCTATCTTACTACTTTTCTACACTGGAGTTTAGTAGCAATACAGAATGGTTGTAACTGCATGCTAGTTTTAAGCTTAGGTTTTGTCTTCCCCCTTCTGCCCATCATTCTTTTAGGGTTTGCCAGCTTTAATACCTCTTAAAGTACCCAGGAATGATGTTTTTAAAATAGCTGATATCCATCACATGTTTTCAGGAATGTAGTGTTAAACCATGGGTTTTGATTGGAAAGAGAAATCCTAAAAGCCCCCCAGGCATAAATGCAATTCAATAAGAAATGGACAGACTTTTTTCGTGTGTATATGTTTGGAGTATTGTGAGCCTCCAGAATAAATGAAAACAGAGTAATAATAATAGGCCTCTGTGCTGACCTGGTCAAGTCTTGTAAGTTGCTTCTGTGAGAGAGCCTTTGGGGTTCCACTTTGTAGTCAGAGGCTGTGTGTATATTTAAAACCCAATATATATTTAATTTTATCCTTCTCTGCCTTCAACAAATAGCAAGATAATGACTGAGTTTGTGAATTTTTAAAAGTAAGGCCTGCATTATAATACATGATTGTACAGGAACTAGCATAATGGCTTTGTGGCATTGAGCAGCCCTGATGTGTTGGTGCCCCTCACTACCAACTTGCAGCCCCCTTCATAGTAAATGGAAAACCTGGATCCCTAGTTCACAAATATTTAAAAAAATCAATTTTCTTAATGATTTTTGTAAAGTTCAGCTGTAGGACCCCTTATGTCCATATATATCTATGCCTTAGCAACAAAGTCCTGAATCTGTAACTATGCAGTTAGGATGTTTAGAAACTGCAGGATGTATATGGTGCAAGTTGGCACGCATCATTCTTCTGACTTGGTTTCTCCAGGTGACTATCAGGTCCTCTCTAGGTAGCCAGTTAATAGCTCGGTTCCCTTGATTTCAGAAATGTTCATTCACTTGCAGTTTTGAAGCTTCCTAAATTGCTTACCAGAGTTTGTATATTTCAGGGTTATTGATATAGCGATTTACATGATGCTTCTATGTTTCTTTTCAGGTGGTGTTGGAATTACCTGTTGGCTTGTGGTTTGCAACAAAGTTGTGGCCATCATGCTTCACCCTTTTAGCTGAGAGAGAATTCCTGTGACCTACAGAGTTCTAAAGTGCATTTGCGTAGTTTTCATGAACTATACTTGTGCATAAAAGGAAAGGGGCTTTCTGAATAAGGAAGCAATGAGCTTGAATTTTCCATGTTTTATGGCAGCAGACTATCAAAAATTTTACCAGCTGTACCATCTTTCTTTAACTTGTCCCTCAAATTCAGTCTGCTGTTTCTAAATAACAACATTACTATTCATAATGTCTCTTTTGCTTTCCAACAATGAAAAAAAAATTGGTCAACTGCAGAACCCCAAGAATTTGTCACTGCAAAAAAATTAACTGAAAATTGACTGCAGTGCTAATTTATTAATTTTGATGTTGAACTGCACAGATAGGTATTCTCATGGAGCTTACAAGTTTTTGATGGACTGTATCATGGCCATATTATAAAAGGGTGGGCTTTTTGTTTGGTTGGCTGTATTTTGGGAGGGGAGGAGAAGGTGGTAAGGGAAGTTCTTGGCTCATTTTAAGTTAGGTGTTGATTTCCTGACTTGTCTATTTGTTGTGGACCTCAATGCACTTGAGCTATCTTAGAAAATGTATTATGTATGTCTTACACATTGTTCCTTCCTGATCCTCTCTAAATTGCTTAATATGTAGGAGCTAGCTACACTTTCTTCTACACTTCCAACATCTAGTGATGACCTGCTTGCTTGAATCTATTTGTCTTCCCATCCCAAGTGACCCTTCTTCAGAGCGGGAGAATCAGATCAGATGCCTCTCGTCCCCATCCCCAAAGGAACACAAGCCATTCTCTGTTCCTGACTGCAGTCTCCTGTCATATTCTTTTTGTGTTGGCCCAAGAGGAATAAATAAGCTCTCATTTCAGACATGCCAGAGTGTAGGCCAAAAACATGTTTGGGAAGGAAAGATGGCCCTCTTTCATGGTTGAAAAGGAGCTGGGAGGGGGATAATTAAATTTCAAAAGGAAGACTTCAGAACATATTTGTGATATTGTCATCCTGCAGGATGGCCCGAGACTCAGCCCATGAAGTAAAGAAGTCCAGTGGTTCAAATATCTAAAGTACTAAACAGATTTTAAAGGAAAATGGTAAAAATACAGGACAATCCCTACTTCTGAGATCTAAGCTTTCCTGCTGTACTTAGCTACAATAAACTAGCGGAAGTATGTTGTCTTATAAGGAAGGAATGCTACCAACCTGTAGAAGAGTATAAAAGGTGCTTTCAGTATCTCTGAGCTACACTGGTGATGTGTCCATAGCAGCTCCTGGCACCCTTTTGCTGAAAGAATAGTGATCTGTAGATTTGTAAAATTGCTGATTTAGAAGCCCTGCCCCCACATCCTTCTGTGGAGGGAACTGCAGCCCCTCCGTCACCACCCCATCTCCCCTCTATATTGATACCAGGAGTCCTTGCCTGCCTGCAGCGGAGCGGCCTGTGCAGTGAAACTTCATCAGTTCAGTTGCATTGTGTCCTCCATATTCTTGGAGGAGTGGGTCGGATTTTACTGTGTTAAGGAATGACTTCTTAAGGTCATTAATGGTCATAATGAAGTCCTGAAATCAAGGGTAGGCAAAATATAGCCCATGGGCCAAATTCAGCCTACCACCTGATTGGATCTGGCCTGTGGGGCATGCCTGCCAACTGAGTGAATGCACCCTGTGGCTGCCGTAACAGCGCTGCACATAAGGCCAAGTCCTGCCCCAGTCAGCCAGTGCTGTGCTCCTGCCTCCACCTGCTGGCCCCAATCCTGGCCAGCACACACAACTTATTGGCAGGGTTGCTCCAAGTGCAGCTACAGCTGCCTGGGTACTACCCCAGCCCAGTGCTGTTATTGCCCTGTGATCCTGGTCTCACGTGCCTGTCTTGCTCCCAGAGACTGTTCCCTGCCCATCTGTATCCCCATCCCACACAGGGTATTTTGTTGAATTGTTGCTGACGGCGGGCATGTGCACTGACCTAGTTCATGACAATTCTGGGTACTACCCCAGCCCAGTGCTGTTATTGCCCTGTGATCCTGGTCTCACGTGCCTGTCTTGCTCCCAGAGACTGTTCCCTGCCCATCTGTATCCCCATCCCACACAGGGTATTTTGTTGAATTGTTGCTGACGGCGGGCATGTGCACTGACCTAGTTCATGACAATTCATCAAAACTCTATGTGGTCTCCAGGCCCCAATAATTACCCAACCCTGTCTTAAATGATGCATTTTATTTGTGTATGGGTGCATGTAATGTTTTCTTTTGGTACATGCATTTTTAACATAGGCTTGTTTTTATAGTAATGGTAATTTAGCAAGTGTTAGACGTAAGATACGTAGCACCAAGTAAAAATACTGGGAATAAGAATGTGTGTAATGGCTTGTTTGTTAATTTATTAAAATAAAGTTGTTCAGTCTCTAACTTTTTTTTAAATTACATTTTTAAAAGGTTCATTAAAGTTTCCTCGCTAAGTAACTAGTGATTTCTATGTGAGTTACATTCTGCAGCCAAAAAATGGGTTACACATACGGGGTACAGATTTTGATGCATTTTAAACAAAAGACTTTTAATTGTAATATTGATATTTTGAGTCATAAGATTCCTCTTATGATACTTCAGTTTGCTTGTGTTGCACAGGAATGCAACAGCAGCAAGACCCAAAGAGGCAGCATTGTTTTTCATAGCAAAAGCTTCAGCTGGTATGGATACCCGTCATCTCTTTTGATCTTGTCAGCTTGACCAGATGCAGCTTTCCTGTGACTATTTTTATGACTACACTGATGGATTTGGTCAGTTAAATATAGCCAAAATAGATGAGAGCTGCAGCCATACTTACTGAAGCTTCTGATTTTTCTACCTACTGAGCTACTAGACTTCTTTAATCAGGCTGTTTGGGTGGATTGAGGGCAAGCAAGCTTCGGCCCTTTGAGAACTGTAAGCAAAACTTGGTTTCTATTTTGTTCTAGTAAAACTTTTAAATATGGGTGTGTATACCCTTACATAGGAGGAATATTGAAATCGCAGCTATTCCTTCCCCAGTACATTTTTGATTATACTAAATCATCTTTAAAATCATGCCATTGCGTTGTTTAATCATAGTATTTTATGTTTAATAAAAAAACTATGAATCTTTCTCAGAGGAACATGCTGCAAATGGTCAAATTTAAGAGTGTCTTGTTTTAAATAATAAGAACATGTTATAGGATAATTAAGAACTTAGATTTTGGTGGTTTATCAATGTCCTTGCTCCTCCGAAAACCAAATACAAATGCATGCAAAACAGTTTTTTTGTCTGTCTGTCACTTACTACGTGTCTAAAATATCTTACTCATTAGCAAATATTTGATGTTTCCTGTATTATTTTAAAGCAGAAAATAAAACAAAAAATCCATTGTATAGATTAAAAACACCTCCCCCACACTAAACAGCATTTTTAATACTCTTTGAAGGCTGCATTCCCCCAACCTTGCCAAAATAAGTAAGTGCTTTCAATTAACAAAAAACTTGAAAATTAACTAGTTGATGTCAGTCATTTAGGGTAGTTATCATGGAATTTGCTTTGATCAGCTGAAGCTTCATTTTTTGGCTCTGAGGTTCATGAATCTGGTGAAAACACACAATAACATCACGTCTTTTATTATATTTGAATTTTGAAACTACTTTGGGACTCTTTTTCAGGTGTTAACAGTAATAGCCTAGTAATAGCTATAAAAGCAGATTGTTCAGCCTAACCAGCTGACAAAGATCCCACTTGAAAATCCACATTAAAAGCTTGCATTTTGTCCCAAAGGCTCTGTAATGAACAATCAGAAAAACTGAACTGCAGATCTGAAGACTTTCTACCACAACAAGGCTTAACTTTGTTAACCTCTCACAGGAGCCAAAATCATCAAGTGTTCTAAATTAAGTATCCTAATATGCCCAAGAGTGCTCAACCTATTGACCAATCGGATTGTAAGCACCCTGATGCATCTTCTATAGAAAAATACTCTTCTGTGATGGAGAACTTCATTTTCATGGTTTTATCATATCTGCTGAATAAGATCACTGATGTAAAATTTACTCTGAATAACATTTAAGTGAGATCTTAGAAGGTAAAAAAAAACTGCTTTTCAATAAATGTGGAACATACTGCAAGAAGATTTAAAAAACTGGCTACACTAATTGAACATTGCATTAAATAGCTATTTTGCATCTTCTGAGGATGAAATTGTTTGTATAGACTTTATTGGCGATGTTTTAAAATCTCCACACTGCAAACCAGGATTATTTGAAATTGTACATCTCTGGTCATTTTGTATCCTTTGACTTTCCATACTTTTCTCTTTTTCAAGCTGTCTCGTGTTAAGGTTTGAATGGTTGTCTTTTAAAACACTGCCCGGTCCAAAAAGCTCTTTCATAAGAGTGTTTTTTCTTTCTATTAATGTCCTATGAGTGTAATCTCCATCTTCAACTGGACTGGCCTTCTGCCTTGCTTTGATAAATTTACCAAATGATGGTTCATATGCACCAAATGAAGTTTTTGCCTTTGATGCTGTTTCACACTGGTGTCGACCTGGCTTGTTGCGAAAGCTGCCTGTGTTGGATATTGGACCTGAGGCTGGAATTCCCTGATGCAAGTTTTCAATGACTTCTGTAAAAGTATACTGTTTTTTCAATCTAGTGGGTGTTCTGTTCCTTTGAGTTGGAGTTACAGTTTTATTATTTGCTCCTGTGTTGTCACTTAACTGGTTACTTTTTTTCCTTTCTTCTTTTTCATTCTCATCCACTGCATCTTTTTCCTGATTACTCTCCCTTCTTGGGGCATCATCTGTAGATGGAGTTTGTTCATCATTTAGCAGTTTTTCTAGTTCTTTCAGGAAGTCAGCTTTCCTTTCTTGCACTTTTTTTTTCTTTGCTCTTTCTGTGCACTCAAAATGTATTTTTTCTTCCATCAGCTGTGTTTCTTCCCTCAAAAATACTGCAATGAAATAATTTTATTTAAGAACAGTCTTACTTTTTAATCATTGTTTTTTCTAATAATAATTTTAATGCTTTATTAGGAGCATTAGGCAACGTTAAGACACATTTATGTACATATTATCAGTCCTGTTTTACACAAGGTTATTCTCTCCCAGGTTCATTCACTGAAGTATATGGCAGAATGCCTGTTCATATGAACTTTGAGAAAAACAATTTAATTGACTAAAGCTAACAGACAAACCATTTTTTCATGATGATGTAGCACTCATGGCCAAATAGGTATATGAAGGCTGTTCCTCATTCAGAGAACTCCTTTTCCTCTCTTACTGGAGGGAAGATGTCATACTGATTACAGCAAGAGAGAAAACAGCAGCCTTTTGGTTCAGAGATAAGTCCCATCGCAGGGTGTGTCCATGTGTCTAGCAGGTTCACTACTCAAGCAAACAACTGATATTAGATAAGCACCTAGGGGCCCAAAGGAATTAAAAGCACTGGCAGAAGATCAGATAGCTTTGTTACACCTTTACAATATGGTGGACAAAAAACAAGTCTGAAGAGCAGTAAGGCCCTGATGACCTCAGATTTTACTGAGACAGAAGGTAGAAGGGGAAAGAAGGCAGACCTAGACCAGCCACTAGACACTATTCCTGTAGTAGGTATACATTGTTAGTCTCTCAGCCCACATCTGAAATTGTCCCTCTGCCGACCACATGATGGGGATCAGCAGTATTACTGACGAATGAAAGTCAGTTGTCAACCAAGCTGTTGTAGGCCACGCTCAGACAAGATGCCTGGTTTCTATGAACGTCACTGAGAGTGCTGTTAGAAGAACAAAAGTACAAGAGGTGCCCAGCTCCACTTGCTACACAAGTGCAGCAGCATCTCTAAAGTCGATTTCAATGGCTTTTAGTATTACATATTATTATTAAATGTCTTTATTTCAGGTTGGATGCAAGCTAAAGCCTATGATACCACTATATAGTATTGTATTTATTCTGTTTAGATAAAATCAAATGAGGTCTTTAAAAAGTATTGAATGTACCTCTGAATGTTCTATTAGAAGTTTCTGGCTTTAGTAGTTTCTTGGTTAGTCCAGTTTCTTCTTTCTTATGTGCTGCATCTTTGTGTGCTTCATGGGCCCTTCCATTTTGACTTGTGTTTTCTGTTGTCATTTTCTCCTACAAATCACAAGATAAGATGAAAGCAAACACATACCCTTGTACTCCTTTAAATGAAGTTAATGAACAATGAAATTATTTTTTTCTGAATAGAAAGGATTGTGTTTGGAATCGTTTATTCTGTTTACCATTATCACATGACTTATTTTTCCTGTGGCATAGTTGTACTAATGATGTGCCCTTAAACATTTAAAATATTAATACAGTTTTAATTAAAGATCAAGGCACATAACTACTTCTGAAGAACAAAATGACAAAATAAGGATATTCAGGTAGATAGCTTATGGAATAAAATATGATTTTGGAGCAAATATTTGAAATATTAAGGAAACTGGATCCAAATCTTTCGTACCTCAGTTAATAGAACTGCAATCTTTTCTCTTTCCTGCTTTTGATGATCCAGCTGCTGTAATGACTTAAAACTCTGCTTATCAACTTGCACTGATTTGTTTAAAATAAGACCTGTAGAAAATAAGGACATACTAACTGGGGAGAAACTCAACTATTTCTAAAACTATATTTGAAAAGAGGTTATCTAAAAATCTGATAGTAGTACTGCAGTGTAAACATCACTGACTAAATTTATTTACATAAGGCAATTTAAAAAGAACTAGAAGGCAGATAAATGTGTGACTTGATTTTTATCAAAATCCACACAGACAAAAATGTTAAAGTATGTTAGTCTTCTGATATCACAGTCCTCCATTTACAACATCACAGTTGGGGCCTTTGGAAATTATATGTCATAACAGAAAATCATAATTTTGTTTCTGGAACTAGATGAGCAGGACCCTACTTCCATTATTTTAATCAGAAACGGTATAAACAGCAGCTGAATTTCATGATGGTTGATACAGTGATAAAGCTGGAAAATAAACAAAAAAATAATGGGCCAATGCCACGGTGCTTAAGTAGAACACATGGAAACAATTGGTAAGTGCCTCCAAAACACATGGCCAATTACGCTCATAATGAGTTACGGTTAACATTCTGGTTGAGTACACTGGCTTTAATGGACCAAGTCCTTATTTCTCAAGATTCTAAACTGGAAACTGAAAGTGAAGGCCTGACTCTTACAAGACCTTATACATGCACGTAACTTTATGTGCTGTGAGTGACTACTGATACGCATGTTTTAAGCAGTTAAGCACTTAGGTTAGTATTTGAAGGCAAGATTTAGGGCTTAATGTGGAGCTTGGGTACTTACACTATTTGAAGAGTATACAATGGAGGGATGTAAAAAAATACAGCAAAAGGAAGTGTTGCTATGTGGACTTCATTTCTTTAATATGTTTTTTCCTTTCATATTCATGATTAGAGAATTTCTAATACTCATGAATGAACTGAATAAGGTAGGAATGCGATGATGTATGTCACAAGTAAATTTACATCTATTGCACTCCATTTGACACCAGGGCTGTCCAATTGGTGGCCTGTGAACTGCATGAAGCCCGTGAGGGATTAATGGGTGGCCTCCAGGCTCTTGCTCAGTCACTGTTCTCCCTATTAGCTGCTATTGCAGCCAAAGCAGTTTCTAGACTCCCTCTTCTGACTGCTTCTTCCTGCCTTGGCTTTAGAGGGCAAGGTAGAGTAAAAGTGGGGGAAGCAGAGGGTGAGTCTAGAACTGCATCCAGGTGATGCAGCAGTGGGTGCAGGGAATACCCCTGTGGGTGTGCCTTGTAGTGGGGGGGCAGGGATTACACTCAGCACAGCAATGGTTGGGGAAGTGGTGCCCATACAGATGTACAGTGCAGGAGTACAGGCGAAGATATATGGAGTGCCTGTCGTAGTCTAAGGCATGTGAACATCAGGGGCTTAGAAGCTGGACAGCATGGTTTCCTGGTGGTGTTATTCTTCCTTGAACTGTTCTTTTGTAGCTGTTGGGAATTATGTTAATAGATAACTTTTTTTTGGTTACTTAAGCAATCTAATGAATATCTGTGATTTCCTTTGCTTTTTGAACCTGTGATGAATGCTGCCTAGTTAGTTTAGAAGCATTTCCACTAGAAATCCCTTGAGCATTTCCAAGTTTCAGAACTAGGGGGAGTTATGTATCCAAATTGTACTATGTGATTTAAACTTTTCCTTCGGTAAGAAGCAAGCGTGGAAGAAAGTCTAACAGAGAAAATATAATTTTAATTCAGTTCTTAGGCTTATCAAACAAAATACTGGAATTTTCATGCACATGGTGACAAATCACAAGCCCCCCCCCCCCCCCCCCCCCCGGTGAGATCTTATTTTTATTTTAGGACAGTAAGAACTTAAACTGCACACTGTAGAACAAATGCAACAGCAAAAAAAAGAGGGAGTAAAACTTAAAAAGAACAAATGTTTATTATTGTGGTGCAACTAAAATTTGAAAACACACAATAAAATTGCCCCATTCTGAGTGGGGAAATAAATTTATGCCTTTAAGTACAATCATGTGAATGACCAGGGCAACAGTTTTCCTTCTGGCGTGCCATTTTGTTTTCTATAACTTTGGAGCAGTAATGTTCTGCCAGTATTTTAGGAAAAGTCTTCTTAAAAAACAAAACCAAGAAAACCCTTACCTTAACCCAGGAGAAAATCTGTAATTCAGGACACTGACAGACATTCAGTTAAAGGCACAATGGGATCCCAACACAATTGCTCCTGCCATGCCACATGTGCATGACAAGAGGTGCAGTCATGGGACTGGGGATCAGATCCCAGTTGCACCCTACTGCCAGTGCTGGGGGAGCCTGGGATCATGATCCTAGGCTTTCCCTGTGTGCTAGTAAGTAGTAAGCCATGCCTGGTATGTCCATCAGCAGGTCAGCACTCCCAGCTACAGCAGTGTTCCAGAGCTTGGAAGGGTATTTGTACACGCCCAGCCATGGAAGCACCAATCAGTTGACTGGCGCTCCCAACCTCAGGACCATACCAGAGCCTTGAAGGGCTCTGGTGTACTCCTGAGGCTGGGCGTGCCAGTCATCTCATCGGTGTTGGCAACACCTTCAATTTAAGACATGATGGGAATCAGCCACAAAGTTATTACATGTTCTCATAGTAATCTGTGTAGTTTATTCCTTGGTATATCATACTGTTAACTGCATAGTATGTGGCCAGGTTACTATTATAGACATGATTAATGGGTAAATCATGTCTTAAGTCTAAGATGTGCCAGGGGCCTCAGGGTTATGCAAGAGGTTTAATAAGTTTAGGAATCTGCTCTTTCCACACCATAGCCAATACGGATAGCAACACTCCCCACTAGCTTATATTAAATGCAACTTCTAGGAAATGTTCCTATTTTGTTCCAGGGGAATCTCAGGATTCTTGGGAACAGTTTACATTTACTATTTGGTGCACTCTTGTCTTTTCAAAAAAAGGGAATGCTACTTTTCAAAAGTAAGTTTATTATCTAAGGGGAAAATATCTCTAATGTTTATCTGAACATCTATGTGATAGAAATATTCTTTAGAATCGAGGGAACTCTTATTAGAACGGAGAGAGGGGTTCTGTAATAATGAGATCATTACAATCTCTGGTTGTCTGTTTGAATTTGCTTATGCTGACTAATCAAAGAGCAGCAAAACATACTGTGACAGAATGTGATTTCATTGTTATCTCTGTGTATTTTACTGTAATATCAGGCAAACTCTGTATATGTATTCATGTTATAATAATTTTGCATTCATCTGTTTCCCTGATTAGCTTGCATACTAGGGAAAAAGAAGTTAATTATGTTAGGCAGATCACCCCAGCTCTGGATCCAAAGTGATTTAGTAGTGGACAATGCTCCATCAAGCAACAAAGAGCTAATAGGCCTATGCTGATGCTCCAAGTGGACCCTCAAAAGCACCTGAAGAGATTCACTACTGTTTCTGGTGCCAGGGAGGCACTTAAGGCAGTATGCCTGGGAGAAGGTCCAGAAAAGGGAGATGCTCAGAGACCGGAGGAGAGTAGCCTGACAAGCTTGAGAACAGCTAGGACTGTTTTCAGGACAAACTGTTCAAGCTTTGGGGCCAAAGGACTCTGCTTGCTGTAATCCAATAGAAGTTTTTGTTTTAAAAAGATGACTGTCTCTGCATTCGACAGAGTCTACTCTGTTCCTTCGAGAGGTAAAATTTGTCTCTAGGAACTAAGCCAAAAGGTAGCTTTCTGAGGTGAGGTGTAGGAGGTCAAGTATCAAAGAGCCAGGGCTCACACTTTCCAGAGGCTACACTGAGGCTGGCTTCAAGGAGCATTGTGTAAGGTTGGGGAATCCCAAGCAAGTGTTCTTCTGGAGAACCACGACACAGAGTCTCTTTCTTCTCAGACAAGCTGACACTGAATATAAGGCTCGCTCCTAAACATTGTTTACATAGATGATGTCCAATACCTATTTCTTCAAAGGGCAAGCGGTATAAGTTTCAGTTCTGAGAGGGTCATAATGATTTAGTGGGGTTGGAATATTGCTGTAGCCATGAAGATCCAGAAAATGTACAAAAGGCAAGCTTTTTTGTGGTGTCTTTTATTGGACCACCTGCGTAGTTATTTGGGAGAGAGGCTAGACAAGCTTTTGAGCCCAAACTGATCTTCAGATCTGCAAAAAGGAACTTGGCTAAACTCCCCCAGCTATATGTTTCACACATTTTACAGACATTAGGGCTGGAATGGACCTTGGAAGATTGAGTCCAGCCCCCCCACCCAAAGGGCAGGAAGTTAGCTGAGGTCATAGGATCCCACCAAGATAAGCATCCAATTTGCTCTTGAAGGTGTTCAATGTAGGTGCTTGAACCACCTCCGATGGCAGGCTATTCCAGACCTTGGGGGCTCAGACAGTAAAGATATTCTTCCTTATGTCCAGCCTGAAACAGTCTTGCAGTAGTTTATAACCATTCGACCTTGTCATCCCTTGGGGCGCTCCGGTGAACAACATTCCCCCAGATACTGGTGGTCACCCCTGATAAAACTTATAGGCAGCCATCAGATCACCCCTCAGCCTGTGCTTTTCCAAGCTAAAGAGCCCCAGGGCTCTCAGCCTGTCATGATAAGGTCTGTTTTCCTGACCTCTGATCATGCACGTGGCTCTTCTCTGGACTCTCTCAAGCTTCTCCACATCCTTTTTGAATTGTGGGAACCAAAACTGGACACAGTACTCCAGCTGCGGCCTCACCAAGGCCGAGTACAAGGGGAGAATTGACGTCCCGGGATTTGCTTGAGAAGCATCTATGGATGCAAGCCAGCGTTTTGGTCGCTTTACTAGCCGCAGCATCACATTGCAGGCTTATGTTCATCTTGTGGTCAATGACAACCCCCAAGTCTCTTTCTTCCGTAGTGCTAGCTAGTGTAGCACTGCCGAGCCTATAAGGATGCTGCAGGTTTTTCCTCTTAAGGTGGAGAACCTTGCATTTTTCACTGTTAAACACCATCAGGTTCTCTTCCACCCATTTGCTAAGCCTGCCCAGGTCAACCTGGATCGCCTGCCTGTCTTCTGGTGTGGATGCTTTGCCCCAAAGTTTGATGCCATCGGCAAACTTGGCCAGTCCACTCCTGACTCCATTGTCCACATCATTAATGAAGATGTTGAACAATAAGGTCCAAGGCCAGAGCCTAGGGGGACCCCACTGGTCACAGGGCACCATGACTATTGACTTCTGTCAATTAACACCCCCTGGATCCTACCACAGAGCCAATTTCCCAGCCAGCAGATCGTGGTAGTCCCAAGGCTGCAACTGGCCCTTTTCACCAAAAGGTGATCAAGGGATACCAGATTGAAGGCTTTTTTGAAGTCGAGATATGACATCAATCTCTTCAATGTCAATCCAATAAAAAAAAATTACAGATACATCTTTGCCTCTACATAATGATTTATACATAGCTGAAATTTAGACACAGTCTACAGGGCTTAGGAAAACAGCTTATAAAAACACTATTTGAATTTATTTAAATTTTCTCGTGCTAGAGATGTAGCATCCCCTACCAAAACTAGCAGTTTGTTATGGACTACCATTTATGAGCCTCCATAACCCAATGAGCCCTTCAGATTTGGGGGGTAAACATAAGGCTGAGAAATCTCATCCTGTAAAATGCATCTATAATTTTGGCAATATTTTTCCCCTTAGTTTGTGTGTCAATCTCAATCTCAGATTCTTGATTAGAAGAGTAGTTCTCATGTGAATTGTGTGGCATGTACCAGGGAAACCTTGCCCCTACAAAAATCTAGTATCTTGAAGAACCTGCAGCTTCAGCTTGACTGTACATTCTGTACAGGATTCTGGAATCCATGTATGATGCTGCAAGCTGGACAGAGAAAATTTTAGTACTAACACTTTCATGATGAATGAACACAGGTGATCAGGAGAATATATTTATCTTATTGTTTTTCAGGTTTCATCCAACAATTTCAGACACCCCAGGCAGAGGAAAAGAATGAGTTGCTATAATCGAGAGTGATACTGGACAAAAAGCCACACTCAAGGAAAAATACTGCAATGAAGAAGACAGATAAATTTAGAACCTACAGGATCATTTTAGTAAAATCTTATAATATGATTTCCTCTGTCATGAATGTACATCTAGAGACAGACAGTCCCCGACTAGGTGACACCACTGAGATGCATTAAATTAGTTCATGCAATGGAAGACAGCTCATGGAATTATGCCAAGAAAATGATTCTCTGACGGGAATATTTTTCCCCATAATAAGATTTAAAATACTACTTGGATTTTTCCAGATAGTATAATGAAGAACCAGACAGATTACTTCTGCAATAATCTTCATTAATTACTTTTGGATGTTTAGGTATGTTTCTGCACGTGTTCCTATGCTGCCTTTCTTACCGCACTGTCATTTAGTATTTCCTTTTGGCAGAGTAACAATACTGACAGTCTTGAAAGATTCTGTCTTTGATGACATGGGAAAGACTTGGAGAACCACCTTCAATGCTTATTTTAATATCAGTGAGAATGTAACCGGGATTTTCCAAGGGTAGAAAGGAGCAGGTTTACCATGTTCTTATAGGATGTCAACACCAAAAGGAAACAGGTAAAGCTGAATATTCTTAGTACTAGCTGGTTGAAGCAACTTAACAATAGAAAGAAAAAAAAAGCTACTGTAAGAAGCTAGCTGAAGTGGAGACAAAGACCAGAAGTAACATCATGGTTGGAAGGAATTCCCATTTAATTTTTCTGGATGATATTAGTTCCACCTGTTTCTCCTCAACAGAAAACTCATTACAATTGGTGGGAATCTGAATCATAGATGTTTGATTTTCTAGAACTGTGAATGTATAAATTTCAGGAAGAAATGATATTTTTATCCTGTTAACATTTCAGTTATTTAAGTTATATACAGACTGTCAGAAATAGGGTTTGTATTATTTTTAAGCGTTTTAAGAATGTGACGATCAATTTTTCTACTTAAGAGATTAAATGCTAAATTTCAGCCTAAAATATTTTTGCAGATAAATTCATAATATTTCATAGGTCCCACAAATAAAATCCTGATATACTTTTAATTACCAAGATGCTAAAGGGCACACCTCAAGCTGACTCTATTGTATAAAAGCTGAAATTGTGTGTCCTGCTGTTTCATTGCTGATAAACAGATCACAGATTTAAGGCAACAACAATACTTAGGACTCACTGTCTTTATACTTTATTTCTAAACCTTCTGTAAAAGCATTAACAGACATAAAATTATACACTATACAAGCACTAAATAAATGTAAAGGTCATTAAATAAGTGTAAAATTTGGCTGAAAGTGCGTAAGCTGGGTTAAAAATTAAAAAGGTTTTCTTAGTTGCATCCATAAAATATATGAACAGAGAAAAAAGCAGTTGGTTGTCCAAGCTGTGTGTACAATAACCTATTTTGCTTACATATACAGACAACCCCTGCTTAGCGCTCTTAATTGGTTCTAGAAAACACAAGCGCTAAGCAAAACCACACTAAGTGAAATCCATTTGCCCATAGGAATGAACGTAAATATAGGCAACTAGTTACTGCCGCTTCTCCCCGCAAGCCTGCTGGCTGCCCCAGTCCTATGTGCCAGCCAAGGCCTGCATTCCTGCTGACCCGCTGGCCCTGGTCCCGGGCACCAATGTAGGCCCTGCACTGATGCCTGTCCGCCCCACTCACCGCCACTACCTCTCCTCACCCACCCACCTGCCTGTCCGCCTGCTGGCCCCACGTGCCAGACTGGACACCGGCACTCCTACCCCACTCAGGGTATAGGCCCCTTCTGGCCCTGGCCCTGGGTCCCACACTCCTGCTGCCCCAGCCTGGGTGCAGGCCCCGGGCACCAGTGTAGGCCCCACACTCCTCATCATCTCCGCTGCTTTAGCTGGTGAACTCAGGTGGTGGAGCAATCCACAGGAGCATGGCGGATGTTTGCAACCAGCGAGGAGCAGAGGGGTTTGCAGCATCCCTGCTATGTGCCCAGTCAACTAAACCCCACCCCGCTCCCAGCCGGCTGCAAAACAGCTCCCCATGGGATGCTCCACTGCCCCACCAGTCTGTATTCACCAGCCGTGCCTGGCTCCTCCTCCCCAAACACACACTCACACCTGCCCCTCCACTCACTGCACTTGGTGCCACTGTCACCGCTGCTTCTCCCCGCCTTCTAGCCAAAACTCGCTGATTCCACTGAGTGCTATAGCGAAGCTGGCGGAGTGCTCAGTGAAATCAGGTATCAATTTTAAATGAGTGCTATAATGAAATAGCGCTAACTGAAACCGTGTTAAGTGGGGGTTGCCTGGAGGTGCAATTGATAACTCTATTTCAGAAAATTTCTCTCACTTCCAGTGATAAAGCCACATGAGTACCACCTTAAAATAAAACAAAAATGAAAAGAAAAGAAAATACCTTTTTTATGAGGGACTGGATCAGCTTTGTCCTGTATACTTTTGAACATCTGATTTGTGTAGATATTTCTTATACCAAGCTCTCGTTCCCTTTCCTAAAAAAAGATCCATACTGTCAAACTCCTAACATACATTAATGATTTCTTTTTTAACAACTTCACTTCCTCATTTAAAATAATTAATTAACGTATTATTCATGAAAGTAAAGAACAATTGGCTTTGGTACAAGACAGACATACTGTAGGAAGATGCCTTGTAAAAGCTTTCTTTCAAGCACCACTCTACAAATACATTTTGTCCTGACGCACAGTATGTTTCAAAGCTCTTCTTTTCCTACTGAAACACATTAATACACATCAAATACACGAGACAAATTTCACTATTTTTGTACCCACTTTGCCTGGACATTTTGAATAACAGGAATATGCAAGTAAAATACAGGTGCAATATTCTGTGTCTAAGACCTACAACCTTAAAGATATTTAGGTACCTGATTTCTGTTAAAATCAATGGGAGTTAAATGTCTCTGTAAAGATAATCTTGACCTCTGACAAGCAGGCATATGCCATGACTAAGGCAGCCTCACAGATTGAGTCTATAAAACCAGTCTTAACAGAATGATTTAGGAGGATCCCTACAATAGTATCCTTGCAGAATCTTGATCCTTCCTAGGAATGTGGTTGCAACTGGATGAGTGGATTTATTACTACATATTTAGGTAAAGACAAGTCATAGCTATACTATAAGAAGCAAATTAGGTTGGTACCATATTTTTTTTGCACACAACACACTTTTTTCCACAAAAGTCAGATGCTGGAAATTGGAATGTGCATTATATGCAAGAAATATAGTAACAGCAGGTACTCCTGTATAATGGATAAACCTGAAAGTAAGATCTGCAGCAATATGCAAGAAGCAGAACAATGAGCAGGCTTGGCTCCCCAGCTTACTGGCGACTCATAGGGGGTGCATGTGTACCCTCTGAGTTTGGTGGTGTACCCGCTAAACCCTCAGTGGTGCACCCCCTGCTGGTGGCATCTGCAGGTGGTTGCTAACCACTGGTCAGTGCTTGCCACCCTCTTCCCCCCCCCCCCGACACTGCTGTAGCTGCCTGCAGGCAGTCACTGTGCCCCCCCAGCCTCTGGGGGCACACAGCATTCATGCCCCAGCTGCTTCTACTCCATTACTTACTACAAGGAAAGACCTTTTTTCTTCATCCTGTCTTTCGTAACGAGTTATGTATTATATTCCAAGACATGCTGTATGCATGATAATACAGTAATGATGTAAGTATTATATACTTTTCCCAATTGATGCTGTTTATTAACAGATAACGGATTAACTTGTTTCATTATTTTTACTAAATATAACAGCAAACTGACAGGGAAGGCATAATTTGTCAAAAACAAAAAACTGTTTTAGCTAAAATACATAAAACCCTAGAAACATTTCTATTGGCCTACTTGTCCAAGCTTATCTTTACAAACTGCAAACTTGAAGCCAATTTTGATTGGAGAAATTTCCTACACAGGAATCTAACAAAAGAATCAGACATTATATGTTGGTGTAGATTAATAAAAAAGTAACAGATAGATATTGTTATTTGATGCAATGTTACTAGATCAATGATACCATATTTTCTCACATACATTGCATACATTTTTTTTCAAAAAGCATATGCTGTAAATCAGAGTATCCATTATATGCAAGATATATGACAGGAACAGTTTCTTCTTACCAGGCAAAAGTGAAAATCTGTATTCCATCCACAGGGCAGAATACTTAGTAGTCTTGGCTTCCTATCTATGGCTACTCAGTTACTTACTACAAGCAAAGATATATTTTTCCCCCTTCATTCTGCCTTTCAAAACGATGTGCATCATACTTGAGGGCATGTTGTACATGCGAAAAATATGATATTTCTTCCAGTTATTGGTCTAATAAAGATTTTGACATGTTGATCTAATGACAATTTAACTTGTTTTACATTTTGACTTATTGGCAGTATACAAACTTTAAAAAGTGCAACATTTGTCCCATTATTATCTTATGTAAAAATATAAACAAGATGAGAAAAATGTTTGAGATAACACCCTATAAAAAAAACCACATCTCAACCCCCGAATACCTTAAGTTTTTGGTGAAGACAAGTCATTTCCATTTGCAAGGCCTCTGTAATTGTCCGAGCTGCTATACTCTTTTTACTCTCAGCTGCCATTTGTTGATTAAAGATGCTGTTTTTCAGCTTCAGCTGCTTTTCTAAGCCCTGAAGACATTTAAGAACACAGGTGTACTCAATATAGTTGATGAAAATTTCAGTTCATGTCAGATTTAACACACAAGCTTATTAACATTATGAAAAATTAAAGTTTTAATAAATACTCTACTGTATATAAGATCCAATATTAAAAGTTTGTAATACTACAAATACTGTCTCTCAAAATCTATATTTAAAATGAACAAAAGCTTATTTCAAAGCTAATTTTACCAAACAAAATACACTGGTACTCACGAATGAAAAAATAATTTCTTATAATATATTGCTAATGTGTTCATTCCAATTTAATCTTTTTTAAAGACCTGATTTTCTTTTACACCAAGGTAACCTTATTTACACTAATTTTTTTTTACACTTATTTACACTAAAACTGCCAACAATACAATCAGGTCCTTTATTATTTAGAATCCAGAGAATATATTGAGTATTTAATGCAGTGTGTCAATATTAAAATCCAAGCACTCAATCATCCAGTCTTTCAATGAGTAAGATCTTCCATTAGCTCTCATTGAGAGCTCTACAAATAGGAAACTGCAAATAGAATCTGAATTCTTTACAATTTCGACTTTTTACGCATGCAGGAAATCTCAAACTTTGTTTTTTCCCATAATGCAGATTACAATTACCTGAACCTCCAACCCTTACCCCCTGGCAGTCCCTGCACTGATTGCTTCTATGCTCCAAGTGTATCATGGGCTGGGGTGGGGGGAAAAAAGCAAGATGCAAGGTAGTGCTTTTTCAGCCCAGCTTGTTTCCCTGCTCCTCCTATGCTCTCAGATTTGGCAGGGGGCCACAAGGAATGGTAGCTCCAGTATTCAAGTCCCTGGAAGAGCAGCCACAGCAACAGAAGACGCTTTTCCCTCCTCATGTAGAAATGGGAGCAGCAAGGGTCAGATGGCAGAAACAGCAGGGAATAGCAGGGTTCTGCCCCCAATATTTGCACCTGTCACCAGCCTCTACACCAGCAATCACTGTCACTCCCTTCCACTTTCTTCTGGGACAACTGCATCCACCATCTCCAAGCTCCTGGGTCTGTTCTACTGAGCAGCCCCTGCCAGCTCTGAGCACTCTGCATCATCCCCTGTTATGCTATCGGGGTGCCCCATCTGCTCTGGCACCCCACGAGATCCTTTTAAGGGTGATACAGGGTGTAAGGAGGTAAGAAATAAATTAGTCTTTAAGTGGGATGCCACTAAATTCCAGTAAGTTAAGGAATGGTACCTTGAGTCTAAAAAGGCTGAGAAGCACTGGTTTAACCCTTGTACTCAAGGAAGGCATTACTTTTATGGGTCTATAGCAAGGCCCACAAGAATTGTGTCTATGAATTGCAGAATGAAAGAATGATAAACAGCTATCTCCACTAGAGAAGGGTCACTGAAATGCAGAAGATGACATAAAAAGCAGGTAAATAGGAGTTCTAATTTTGAAGTAAGGCTTTGAAGAGCTCCCACACAAAAACAAGAAAAAGATGTATTTTTATGAATCTATGAGGAAGTTGTCTTCGTCTTCTTAAGGTCACTACTCTTTTTTCTCAATTTTCTAATCCTTATTATGAATTTTTTTTTTGTTTTTTTTGTTTCCTCATGCATCTTCTCTGTACCTTGTTTGCTTCTGGAAGCATATTCCACCCTAACAGGGATCCTGTCTAATCAAATGTCATAATATCAATTTTTATACTACGCTTTTCGTAGAAAAACTTCAAATCACTTTAGAGATATTCATTACCATAGCCTCCGTAAATTATTGTCCCTTCTTTTAACAGATGGGTAAACTAATGCTAAATTCACTGCTTTGACCAACATTACATATATGAAATCAGATCTAGTCCTAAAACTAGGACTCCTGGCTTGTTCAATTCATTGGTCAACAGTTGCCCTACACATAACAGTAGTGAATGGGAGTACAGAGTGAACAGAAGACTACACTGGATATAGATTTACTGTAGCACACCATAATTTAAGGTAATAGGGCAACAGCTTGACTTAAGTCCTAGAAATCTTTACTTCCAAATTTAACTCACTACTATATATTTGCAAGATTTTACTTTAAAAAAATGGATCATTCTTTTAATATTATTTGGAGATTGCTGATCCAAATGAGTGCTGAATTTCTACTTTTCCATGCTGTACTCTAAAAATTCATTTTATGTGTACTGATCAACAATTTTGCATCATTCTTGTGCAATTATTTCCTATCATAGTACTAAAAATATAAATACATGTTGCATATTACCTGTATTTTTTTATCACTGGCTTCCATTTTTTCTGTAAGGACTGATAATCTGCGAGTAAGTTCCCCTCTCTCTGCGAGATTCTTGTCTTCTGAAATTGTATGCAATGTTTGCAAAGCATCTTTAGTCCTTAACAGCTCTGCTTCAACTTTTCTAAGCTTCCTCAATGTTTTTCGCTCCTGCTCCTGAGACTTCCTAAGAAGTTCCCTTAGACTTCTGACCTCATTATAATGTCTTGCTATAAGATTGGGCAAGTTATTCTCTGCATTTTCATATTTACCTATTGCTTTCAAGTGCCGGTATTGAAGCTGTTTCAGAAGCTGATTTTCTATATGTGAAGCTTCTAGTTTATGCTGGAGATCTGACAGTTCATTTTTCAGTTCTTTAATTTTGTGAAGTCTTGCCGAAAATATGCGTTGAGCCAGAACATCTTTTTTCTGAGAGACGGTGGTATTCCGATTGCTTAAGAATGAAGTGTTCTGGTGTTGCATCTTCTTAAGTGGCAATTTTTTGCTTCCTGCATTCAGATCAAAACAGATAAATCATGATACATATATTATTTAAGGGTGGATAAGGCGTAACTTTACTATTCTTATAATAATAATTCTGGTTATCCTAAGATTTTTAAATGTAGCATATATGACATTGCCTATAATCCATACCACAATTCCTTTATTCACATATTTCATCCAGATACCCGCAGAGCAGAGATTTTTCCTGACTGCACTTGGCCACAACTAAAGTCAAGTCCATATCAAGTCCAAATGTTTCCTCATCTACTTATTCTGTTAGACCATCTTTGTTCTATTTAGCCATAGTTTTTTATTTTAGCAAAGAGAATACATAAGAGCTTCTTTTGAGGCAAACAAAAGCACTCTATGAATCAACTGGTACAATGTCCTTACAAAAGCATCTCCAAAGCCAACTGAAACTAAGTTTCTCTCTCAGTCATTCAGTGGAATCAATGTGCTCTTAATTTGGGAATCAGATGTATATATAGGTCTGATTTGACCCTTTTGAAAAGACTCCCATTAACTTCAGTGAAACTAGATCAAACCATTGATTAGGAAAATTCAATGCATGACAGAAAAGGAAGAAAATGTCAATTTACTGTACCTGCAAAAACTCAGAAAATAAAGTTATGGCAATAATATTTATTTCAACAACTCTGCATCTAGTAATCACCTAACCAATTGTAGCACTTTCAAGCCATTTTAAAAAATGATAAACAAAAGTCTACAAATACATATATAGTGTTTTTTTCAATCATCAAGCATTCAGATTAGTTATATAGCTTTGCTTGCCACATACTGCATTTGCTAAATATTCTCGATCACTTGACATTCTAAATTACCACTGCTTGCTTCGTTGTCCTTTCATAAAGTAAAACTGGACTAGACTGGGATTTATAAGTCTTAGGCTATAAACAGATGCCTTATTAGAGCAGTGATTCTCAACCAGGATGCTGGGGCACCTTTGGATTCCCTAGATCCTTTGACGGGAGCCATGGGAAATGTGAGGAGATAAGCAAAAAAAGGGCAGGCTAAGGCTCTCCTTGCCTTGAGTCCCTTGCCCCCACTGACTGATGCCTCTGCAAGGGGGTAAACACTGTAATCAATTAGTTTTGGAAAGGGGATGCCACTCTGTTCCTAAAAGTTATGGAGGAGTGCCTTGAATCTAAAAAGATTGAGAACCACTGTATTAAAGGCAAATCTGATCGTCTGACCCAGATCAGAACAGATGAGGCTCAATCATTTATATACCTTGCCCTTCCTACATGCATTGCTGCTCCTCTGCCAGTAGGTAGAGAACAAGAGCACACTTGTCCCTGGAATGACCCTACAGATGCACAGAGCCACATCCTGGGAAAAAGCATTAACACATTTTTATCTTTCAGAGAGACTTGGTCTAGGACAGTGGATGTGTATGTCTGTAAGATTCCAGGACAAATTCCATGTCTGTTTACAGCTTTACTGTTTACTTCACTTGTATTGATACGTTCAATTTCTTAACAGTTCTAAAGCATTCCAGGCAGCACCCCACTAAATGGTTATTCTTATAATTTATATAGAATTCAAAATGTCCTTGCCATTTGCAAGAAAAATTGGCAGACAAGTTCTGTGACTCAAACCCCATGGGATATAAGGGATAGATACAGTTAAGCATGCCTATTAAACTATTTGCTGGAGCAGGTAGAATGCATTTAAATGAAAATTATGGATTTTCAGCAGCAAATAACGATCAAGTTAAGCCAGCTTGTGTCTTTTAATTCCATGGCTTCTCTGTTGAGTTTTATTAATGTATTTATTATTTTCATTTTATAACTTTGTATTATGTGGTTTTTGCTGCCTGTTTATTAATAAAGCCCTAAGCTGGAATTTCTGGTCAAAACCAAAAAGAGTTTAATGGTTGGGGCTCTCAGCTGGAACATAAGATGCTGTTACAAGTCCATGATTTTAGTCAGGACTTGAACCCAGGTCTTCCACAACCCACGCAGGAGTTTTAACCACTGAATTAAAGCCTTTCTTGAAGTATCAACCCCTCTCTCCTTCTCCTATTTTTGAAAACTCAAAAATTTTTCCAAGATAAGAAAACCAGCTCCTTTCTGGCTCTAATCACCATAAAAACTGCTGCTGAATGAAAATAGTTCCACTCTTATATTATTCGGCTATTGGTAAAAAAAAAAAAGTTTTCTCGTTACCTTTGATTTGATAACCTTGTCGACCACATTTGGTTTTTTTCTTTTTCTGTAGCTTCTTCTCTTTGATTCTTGGCATTTTTAAAGAACTGTTGCTGCTGGCTGATTCTGTACAGTCAGAGAAAAAGTCCTCAGAATAGCTCGCATGAAAATGTTGACTGACTTCCATATTCTCTGCTGCATTGGCAATAGTCATTAATTCTGCCAGAACTACCTGTTCTGATGCTCTCCCTAATACAATCATTAGTGCTGCTTCTTGAATTAGGGACTTCTTGCACTAACATACGGAGCAAAGAGTCACCTGAGTTCATCAGTGTGTTGCCAGTAGAAGACATTGGGATTGACCTACCAGAATCAAAATGTTGATCACTTATACACAAAACTTGAGGGGGGGGGGAAACATGGCATTTATTAACCTCTTTAATGTACATTATTTATTCTTTAATCCAATAAAGATAGCCAGTTTCAGTATCTGAAAGAAGGTAAAGATTTAGCGACCCAGAAAGATGTTAAATATAATCTGTTATCTCAGAACTTGTACGTTCTCAGTGGATGAACATCCCTTAATGAATGTAAATAAATACCATAGTTGCAGTTTCCCTGTATGCTAATATACTATCAGTGTACTTGTTTGTTTACTGCTTAATAGAATTTAAGAGGTAGTTATGTTGACCTGGGATTGACAAAAAGTTCACTGAAACTAGTATAATTCAATTAAATAAATGTTTTATACGGCCTAGGTAGATGTCATCCAGGAACTGATCTCTTAACGGGCATTTCTGCATTTTTACATGCATTCCTAACACTCCATTGCAAGAGAAAACAACAATACAATCATAAAAAAACAGAAGACCCTTGAAAAAGTGGATGACCTTTTTCCTCTAAGATTCAAGATCACCTTTTGCTGACAGTAAGCGACATGTACTTCTCGCTGACAGTAATGTATAACCACGAAACCAGTCTCAAGTAGCCCAAGCTTGCTCTGTACCGTGTTTTGTAATTTTGTAAACGGCAAGAGGGAAAAACCTAGATGCCATGCAACAATGTAGCAATACAATGCTTAATGTATAAATACCAAGCTGTAAACTCAGTTCAGGGGAGCTCTTTGTCTTTGTGACTGAGTACCCCTCCTGCAGAGCAATAAATTTGTGACAGACACTCCCTCGTTCTTTGCAAATTGATCGCAGCTAGGAACGAGCCCAGAGATGGGACGTGGCCAGTGCTCCTTGGTGTATGAGCACACCCTTCAGTGTATGAGTGCTACGCAGTAGCTGACCAATTTCCTCGACATCATCCATGTTATACAACTCCATCTGGACTCCATCCATGTCAGTTTACTTCCTTTTTTTCATCCTTGATCCCCAACATGAACTAAGTAATGAATTATAACTGAATACTGTTTTGCCTTACATATGTATTTGTGTAGTAGGCTGCATGCAGAGTTAGTGTTATTATACAAGTGAATCTATATCAGAGATTCTAATAAGCATATAAAATATTTCCCTTCAGGATGAAAGCTGTCATATTGCCAGCCAGGAATCATTTAACAGTATATAATACGCTTGAGTGCTTTTGAAAAGCCACTTCTTAAGCACCTGAACATCTTTAGTGTAATGCCTTCATAAGAGATGTGCCTTTCACTGTCCAATCTGTATCTGTTAAATTTGATCAACTGGGTCATTACAGAAGAGGTATAACACCTAAATGAGTGAGGGGATAATGGCAGCATCTGGACAAGACTCTGAGTGAAGTTGTTACTAAGCAGTCATTTAATACTAGCATATGTAAGAACTAAATGACTGTTCACTAATGAGTTACTGCACAGTAGCATCCCCAAATGGCTTTCTGGTGACGCTGACTGCATAATAGCTTGTTAGGACTGCACAGTAGGATTGTGTCAGGCTTCATGCCACACAACACTAGTGTGCAGTCATAATGAGCTATTGTGCAAAGTTGGTGTCACCAAAAAGCTGTTTGGTGACACTATTGCGCAGTAGTAGTGAGCTACTGCAGTCAGCGCCTCCTGTAGACACAGCCAGTGAGGATAAAAGGATAAACTTTTCCACCAAACTAAGACATTTGCAGATTAATGAGGATTTGACTAATCCTTAAGCTCTTGTTCCCCCAAATGTAGCTATGTTTCATTTGAAAAGGGGAAATCCAGGAGCAAGGGTTATTGGCCCCAGCAGTCCTTCCTCCCCAGAGCAGGGGGGCTGGACCTCATGATCTCACAAGGTTCCTTCCAGCCCTAAACTTCTGTCCATCCGTGTGTCATCTTCCCCCCACCCCTCCCATTTTCAAGGAAAATGACCTTTCTGGAGTTTTTCAGAAAACAGCAACTTTCACCAAACAGGGTGTTTCCCCCAACAGTCTTTCTTCCTGACACAATACCAAAAGCAACAGCAGACACTGCCTGATAAAGGGGGATTGTGCTCCAAAGCTTACAAAGAATACATTTTCCAACTGAGTTGGTCTGAATAAAAGATACCAGCTTGACCAAAAGATATCGGTTTGCCTGCTCACGCCGGCGGCACTGGAGCCCAGCCCTCCCCACGAGCTACGCAGGACCCCCAAGCCATCTCTGGCCCTACAGAGGTTGCAGTGAAGCTTTTGTGAGCACGCCCAGAAAGAGGACGCAACAAAAATGGCGGACACGCTCCCTCCTGCCCCAGGGACCCCGGAGGAGGGGGGCGGGGATGTCTGAGCGGGAGCTCGTGGCAGTTCCCCTCATCACCCTACCCCTCCTCCTCCCCACCGCAGAAAATCTGGCGTCCTTTCGTGCCCACCCTCGAAGCATTGGTTACCCTGAGCGCCGCCCTTGGCCGTTGTCGGCGCGCCGCCGTTGTTCCGTTGCTATGGGAACCAGCCGCTGGGCTGGCGCGGAGCATCCTGGGACTTGTAGTCCCACGCTGATGGCCAGAACTCCAGGGTTGGTTCCCTGATGTTCCGCCACGCCCCCTCCCTCTTGGAGGCGGTGACGTCACGGATGTCAGCCAATTGCATGCAGCGACGCTCCCCCTCCCCCCCCAGCACGAAGGAACTCGCCTCAACAGGGAATCTGGTCGAGCCCCTTGCCGTGCCAGAGATGGGGTCCTGGTGCGCATGCGCGCCGTTCCCAAGCTAGGGGTAGAACCTGCTGTCCCAGCTTGGTGTCTCCCCATATGGGGATTTGAGGCATAGACTCTTGCTTCTCAGCCAGGGGGCTGTGGCACCTCAGGGTGCCTTGGGAGCACTTGCAGGATGCAGCTGCACAGGGACAGCGGCTGGGAGCCCTGGGGCAAAGCAGAAATGGTGACTTCTGCAATCACAGCAGCAGGTCCCTTGATTTTTTTTTTTTGTGCCTCCCCTCAAGTCAGTGTCCAGGGCAGTTGCCCCATCACACCACCCTAGTGCTGCCACCTCTGCTATGCAATGTCAGCACCTTTGGATGCAGAAACGTGGGTCACAGGATAAGCTTGGAAGTTTCCAATAGGAAGCTACGCCATGAAATGAAGGAGGGGGCTCAATGTTTTGGACCAAGTGAATGAGACCAGGCTGGCGTGCTTGCTGGGTTGGCCTCCTGATACCACGATTGGGCCCAGTGCTACCCCTAGTTGTCCCTATGTGCCAGGATTGGGGCCAAGGCTGCCCTGTGCACACGCACACAGGCCATGGTTCATGTGGCTCCCCACAGGTTAGACAACCTGGCACCAGGGGCCAGATCTGGCCCACAGGCTAGCGTTTGGGCACCCCAGTGTTAAACCGTTCTGTCTTGTAGCTCTGGTTTTTTGCACCAGTAGATTTGCTCTGCTGTTTTTCCATAGTGAAAAAAAGGTGAAAACTCACAAGCTGGTTTCTGAGCAGGTCCTCCAGCCTACTGGGGGGTGCTCCCTGAGTCTAGAAAGGTTGAGGTGCTCTAGGGCCATGCTTCTCTTACCATGTAGTTTTGTCAGTAGGTTAGACCAGAGGTGCTCAACCCCTGGCCTGCAGGCCAAATGCAGCCCATGGAGCTGTGGTGTCCAGCCCACAGGGCTCTCCCAGGTCAGAAAATATGGCAGTGGGGGATTAGTGGCAATTCATACTGCCACCCCTCCTTTACTGCCCTATTCCCAAGCTCTGTGTAGCTGGGTCAGAGTTAGGCCACATCCCCAGCTCCCTCAGCCATTTCAGGGGCCTAGCCAACCCCTTCTTCTTCTACATACCTGGATGGAGACGGGCTGCCCTCTACCCCCCTCCACACAGCCTGATCAGGCCTTGCTGCACACCACATTGGGCACACTGGCAGAATCCTGCCCACGGACCCACTGAGGTCACAGGGCAAAAAGGTTGAGCACCAATGGGTTAGATCATGGATACAAATAAGGTGGTTTGGATCTTACATCA
Organism: Crocodylus siamensis; assembly: GCF_052110815.1. Classification (NCBI taxonomy): domain Eukaryota; kingdom Metazoa; phylum Chordata; order Crocodylia; family Crocodylidae; genus Crocodylus; species Crocodylus siamensis. The sequence continues at coordinate 256,138,503 of NC_143395.1, forward strand.
GAAAGGGGGTTGGACTAGATGACCTCTAAAGGTCCCTTCCAATGCTACTTTTCTATTATTTCTATAATACAAATGACTAATGTGCTATTATTTATCATGTTTCATCCGTATCCTGCATGGTGCCATAGATGCTTTCAGGGCTGGATCCTGCACATGTTTACTATTGTGTTGTATTTATAAAACACTGTGCCTTGTAATAAACAGTTAAAGGAGGGGGTTTCTGAGTTCCAGTTCTTCAAAACATTTTGTAGAAAGAAAGGCAAATCAGTAAATAATAATAATGATAGTTCTAAAATAGCTAAAGTTATTTGGGTTGAATTACTGGTAAGTAAAAAAATAAAATGTTCTACTGGATCAAAGCTTGTATAAAAAAGTTTAGCATGAAGTACAATGTTTGACTCAGTTACAAATTTAGTGTTGGAGAAATTTACCAATTGAAATGTATTTAAAGCAATCTGACTTTTTCTGAGCAGGGACTGGGGCATCGCTCCCCCCCCCCCCCCGGGGCCCCCACAGGACTCAGAGGAGGCACACCCAGGCCTAGGGTCAGTGAGGATCTAGTCAGGGAACTTCTGGAGGGACTGGACGTATTTAAATCAGCTGGTCCTGATGATCTCCAGCCCAGAGTGCTGGGGGAATTCGCAGAGGTCATTGTGGGACCCCTGACTGGTTTTGAGGTGGGCTTTGGCTTCCTTGACAACGACCCACACATCACGACAAGAGACATGCTCGGATGGGATGGGCTTCACCTTTCCCCTAGAGGTAAGTGTGTGTTCTCTTCTAGGTTGGCAGATCTCCTCTGGTGTGCTTTAAACTAGGCTCGTTGGGGGAAGGAGAAGATGAGGGAGGAGGAAGCCTTGGACTGCTAAACCAAGCAGCACTCACAAGTACAGCCCAGCCTAGACCGACGAGCGGAACATACACACAGGTAAGCAACAGGGGCCAGGGCAATGCTGAGATTAGGGGGCCAGTGCACACATCCTCAGGAGGCCTCAAATGCCTCTACATGAAAGCTCGTAGTATGGGAAACAAGCAGGAGGAACTTACCCTCTTGCTAGCTGACACCAACCCAGACATAATGGGGATCACTGAAAAGTGGTGGGACCCAACGCATGACTGGGTGGTGAATATTAAGGGCTATAGGCTGTACAGGAGGGACAGGACAGGGAGGAAAGGCGGGGGTGTGGTACTCTACATTAAGGAGGAATACACATCCTCATCAAGTAGCACAGAGTCAGAGGAGGGGCACACTGAAGTGCTCTGGGTTAGAATACAAGGCAGTTGAGGGGAAAGAGACTTAATGGTGGGGGTCTACTACAGACTATCCAACCAAGGGGAAGAGCTAAACCAGAAATTCTTAAGTCAACTCACGAAGGTAGTTAGGTCAAATGATGTGGTCATCATGGGAGACCTGAACTTTCCAGACATCTGCTGGGAAGAGCAGTCAGCCAGGTCTGACCGCTCACATATGTTCCTAGCCAAAATGCAGGACCTCCATCTAACCCAGGAGATGCACAGCCCCACCAGGGGAGAAGCGTGGTGGACCTGGTGCTGGCCACGAGTGACAACCTGGTGAGGGAGCTGCGGGTGCTCGACCACCTGGGCGACAGTGATCATCACCTGCCAGAATTCACCATCCAGCACAAGGTGGCAAAGGCCTGCAGCATGGCAGCAGCCCTGGACTTCAGGAGGGTGGATTTCAATGAGGTAAGGAGAATAGTCGGGGAAGCACTGAGGTCCCGGAGGGGAGGGGAGCCAGGTGTCCAAGAAGAGTGGTTGTTCCTTAAGGAGATGATCCTTCAAGCCCTATGGGTGGTAATCCCAACATGGATCAAAGGGAGCAGGAGGGCTCAAAAGCCCCCATGGCTCACCAAAAGCATCTGGGAATGTCTTCCAGCTAAAAGGGGGGCGTACACCCAATGGAAGGGAGGGACCATCACCAGGGATGACTATACTGTGGTTGCTTGGGGATGCATGGGGGTAGATAGGAAGGCCAAGGTGGAGATGGAACTAAGACTAGCTTCCCAGATCAAGGACAACAAGAAGACCGCTCACATACGTTCCTAGCCAAAATGCAGGACCTCCATTTAACCCAGGAGATGCACAGCTACATAGAGGGCAAAAAGAAGGTACCAGGTTATGTGGGGCCCCTGCAAGATACACTAGGAAATTTGGTTGTCACACCAGATGACAAAGCTAACCTATTTAACGACTTCTTTGCCTCCATTTCCTGAGCAGGGACCGGATCAGCCTCCCCACTGGGCCCCGCTCAGGCTCCAGGGGAGGCGCACCGAGGCCAGGGATAAGTGAGGATCTAGTGAAGGAACTTCTGGAAGGACTGGATGTATTCAAATCAGCTGAGGTCATTGCGGGACCCCCTGGCATGGTTGTACGAGCACTTGTGGTGCTCTGGTGTGGTGCCAGAGGACTGGAAGAGGGCTAATGTGGTTCTCATCTTCAAAAAAGGGAGGAAGGAGGACCTGGGAAACTATTGGCCAGTTAGTCTTACCTCGATCCTGGGTAAGCTTTTTGAGAGAATTATTTTGGCGCATGTCCACGAGGGGCCAGCAGGGGAGGTCATGCATCCACAGTTGCATCTCAAGCAAGTCCAAGGAGGTGATCCTCCCCCTCTATGTGACACTGGTCAGGCCGCAGCTGGAGTACTGCATCCAGTTCTGGGCCCCACACTTCAGGAGGGAAGTGGACAATGTGGAGAGGGTCCAGAGGAGGGCCACTTGCATGATCAGGGGGCAGCAGGGCAGGCCCTACAAGGAGAGGCTACAGAAACCTGTTCAGCCTCCACAAGAGAAGGCTGAGGGGGGATCTAGTGGCTTGTTACGAACTAGTCAGAGAGGACCAGCAGGCACTGGGGGAGTCCCTGTTCCCCCGAGCACTACCAGGAGTCGGTCGCAAGCTGGCAGAGGGTAGATTTAGGCTAGGTATCAGGAGGTGCTACTTCACAGTCAGGGCAGCTAGGATCTGGAACCAACTTCCAAGAGAAGTGGTGCAGGCTCCTACCCTGGGGGTCTTTGAGAGGAGGCTAGATGTACACCTTGCCAGGGTCGTTTGACCCCAGCACTCTTTTCTGCCATGGCAGGGGGTCGGATTAGATGATCTCCTCAGGTCCCTTCCGACCCTACCAACTATGAAACTATGACTTCTTTTATTTCTTGACTGTCTTTTGCTTCCATCTTGGAGAAGAATGAACTGAGAAATATTTAGAGTGCTTTAAAATAGCTATTTCAGTGCTTTTCGCAAATTTGGGGGGGATTTCTGTTAAGGATTTAAATTATTGTTCACACAACATACCACAGCATCTTTAAAACTGGACAGTGGATAAATAACAACTTACTCCTAATCAGATTGCTTACTACTGTGAATATTTCCCTGTTAAAGTCAGCAGTAATGAACATTATGTTTGCATTTGTTATGGGATTAGATTCTGAGGTCTTCCTCAGAATCTTTTTAGGTGTAAAAAGTTACACATGTATTAAAAATGATGTCCGGAATTGAGACCTACATTCTTCAGGCCAAATTCACGTATGGTGTCAAGCACATTTATACCAGAATCTAATTTGGCCCTTCCAGTTTAGTGATAAGATAAAATTTTACATTGGTAAAGTAACTTTCCTTCTGAAAGTTTCCCAAAAGCTAAGAAATAAGCAGTCCCACTCCGTCAGACAGCATCAGGTGGAAACTTAGCACCCTGCACTCTTCAGAGGGAGGAAATATTTTTACAAAGAAAAAACATAGCTCCTCTCTAACAAAGACTAGGGGGAGATTTTCACTGGCCATGTAGAACACAATAACATTCTGTTTTAGGGTCTCATGCATAAAATCATTCAAATCTCGCTCCAAAAAATAATGCATAACATATATCTCAGCGGAGAGCCAGAGTCAGGAAGCATGGCATGTGATCTGAATTCCTCAAAGCTCAGGATATTTGGAGCTTCAGCTTAGTACAGGCTAATCTCCACTACTGTTGTTTTCAAACCCTATGCATGATTTTCAAATCAAGCTCTTATTTAGGTCAGAGAGAGAGGGTGTGGCCCCCTACATACAAGGAGCTGATATGAAAGTGCTGACACAATTTTAAACATTGTCCTGCTGCTTTGTGAGAAGGTCTAGCACTGAGATCCCTTTCCTTTCTCCCAAAACACTTCTCTTGCCTTGTCTGATTGGTGCACCACTTTCCCTTGCCTTTTATGGACTGTCACCCGGTCAATCTAAAGTGATGAGGCCAGAGGCAGGTGCAAATCCCCCTGCTATGGATACTTTTACCAACCAATCCTTTACTGGCCTCTAGACTCCCAAAATACCTAAGAGCCAATGAAGTAGGGAAACCCATGGTATCAGTGGGTGGGAAAGGCTGAACTCATTAGAGAGGTGTAAAAGGGGGATTCATTTGGGATTCTGGCTACCCTAGAAGCTCCTGCATATTAGGATTACTTTCACGGCTCCAGTGACTTGTTGATAACAAACTTGTTTGTTCCACGGATTCATTTGTATTGTTGCCAGAATGGTGATCAAAGTCTTTGTAGCCACCATTTGTGGCTCTACAGCGGTAGGTGTCTCATTTAATGTATGTTTAATCCTCACTTAGGAACAATATGTTTTGTGAATTAACATTTATCTATATATGGGCTAGTTACCAGGATAGTCTGGACCTTAACATGCAAAAGACACCGAGAGGTCTTTACTCTTGTGTCTGCTGGCTAATTCTTGCAAGTGTCTCAGCATGCAGAGAATTACTATTAATGTGGCCTGTTTGTATCTAATTTCTAATTATACTTAATATATTTATGTATAACATGTCATGTCAACTGCACACTTTAAAACTATTTGCAAACTATTTATACAACATATGTGCATAGAGGGAGGGGTTACAGTATTCCCACAAAATATTTAACTAAGCTATTTACAGTAGAAATTATGTAAATTATTTTTTGAGAAATACTCTGTGACTTTGTAGGAATGTAACAGTGTTGCCTAGGAGTGGTATTTTCAGGAAAGAGCTGGAACTAAAGCACAAATAATTTGTACAGAGGATTCCTAATGATTATCTCCTCCCTCTGCTCCCACCTCCTTTTTGTCTCTTGTTTTGCTATACTGAGGATTTTTAGTTTTGAAGCTTGCTGCTGCAATTGTCAGCCCAGTGCACTGGCTGAAAGAAAGGGCATGTGAACAGAAGAGAGGGCTGGAAGTCCACAGGAGGTGGAAACTGGGAAAGGACTGTTTCCTTTTATATCCAGTTCCCAGAGGAGCTCACATTGCAGCTTTGCCTTGGCAAGCACTCAGTCACAGTGACACTATTAAACAAACTGGCTGGTGCAGGCACATAACTGTAACTACATCTCTAGTTCTCTGACACCAACACCACCTCCTTAAGAAACTTCCAGAGTTTAAAGCTCTGGAAAAGCTGGAGAGCCGCTGTCCTTCATAAATGATCTAAGAAGAGCCCTCACTAAACTGAAATCAGGCCATAACAAAGAAACTGCAAAACTCTTACTAACTTTGGTTAGCAATGGTTTTTTATTAGGTTAAAATTCCTTAATTACTGCAGTCATTTTAGACCTCTTTTGCCAACCTTTTAATTTTAACTATAAAAGTGTTATTTGCCTACCATATACAAACGTACCATGTTCTTATGTAAGGTGATTTGTACCTACCTTTATTTCCAATCAGCTATCCCCAGTGAAAGGTTGCAAGGATGACTGAAGTCACTCTGCAGAGTTTTCTAATGTGTGTAATGGCTGTCATTTTTGGTCATTCCAAGGAATGAATCTGACACTGAACTCAGAATGAACCCCTATGGCTTAGGCTCAAGGCATAAGGACCCTGTTCCACAAAACACTTAATTGTGTACTTAAATTGATATCAAGGGGACTACTCATAAGTTTAGAATTAAGCATCTTCAGATGCTTTGCTAAATTAGAATCTTAATCCTCTAGCTGGCAGTTATAGCAAATGCCTCTCCATGTTGGAAGACACTGAAGAGGATGTATAGAGCAGTAGTTCTCAACCTTTTTTGTACCAGGACCCATTTGTAAACATCAGTGGCCAGTCCTGACTCAGTGCCCCTCACTTCCAGTGTGTGGGGCAGGGCGTGGGTGTGTGGGACATGGGGGCCCCATGCAGCCCCTCGCAGGCTGGAACCCTGCCAGCCTGCAAGGCAAAAGCCATGGTTGCCCACATTTTTCTCCTTTAAAGGAGAATCCATTTTTTAATGTTTGTTGATCCATTTTTAAAGTTTGCTCACGACTCTTTCATATATTCTTGCAACCCACTTTTGGGTTGTGATCCACAGGTTGAGAAATGCTGATACAGAAAATGCTAAACAGTAAATTGTATATGCACATAATCCAGATGTTTTGGACCTGTTTAATTCAATTTCTTCATCAGTGATTTGGACGACGGGGTGAAATGCAACCTGTTTAAATTCACTGATGATAGCAAAATTTGGGGTGAGGTGAGCACTCTAGTAGGGAGGGAAAGATTGCAGCAAGATCTGGATAGGTTACAGGAGTGGGCTAACATAAACAGGATGCGTTTCAATACTGACAAGTGCAGGGTGCTGCACTTAGGCAGTAGAAACCAGCAGCACACTTACAAGATGGGAAACTCCTTTCTTGAGAGCACGGAGGCAGAAAGGGATCTTGGAGTCATTATTGACTCCAAGATGAACATGGGTCAACAATGCGAGGTCACGGTTGGCAGGGCTAACCGCACCTTGTTGTACATCCACAGATGCATCTCAAGCAGAGCCAGGGTGGTGATCCTCCCCCTCTACGTAACACTGGTCAGGCCACAGCTGGAGTACTGCGTCCAGTGCTGTGCACCCCATTTCAGGAGAGATGTGGGCAACATGGAGAGGGTCCAGAGGAGGGCCACCCGCATGATCCGGGGACAACAGGGCACACCCTACAATGAAAGACTGCGAGACCTAAACCTGTTCAGCCTTCACAAGAGAAGGCTGAGGGGGGACCTGGTGACTGTCTATAAACTCACTAGGGGGGACCAGAAGGGTTTTGGGGAGATGCTGTTTCCCCTAGTGCCCCCTGGCATGACAAGGAATAATGGACACAAATTATTGGAGAGTAGGTTTAGATTAGACATCCAAAAGAACTACTTCACGGTCAGGGCAGCTAGGATCTGGAACCAACTTCCAAAGGAAGTGGTGCTGGCTCCTACCCTGAGGGTCTTTAAGAAGAGGCTTGATGCCTACCTAGCTGGACTCATTTGAGTCCTTTTTTTTTTCTCCCGCCCAGGTGGGGGGTCGGACTTGAAGATGTACGAGGTCCCTTCCGACCCTACTTCTATGATTCTATGATTCTATGAAAGTCTTACTAAAGCAATTTATTCTTGCTAAAAAATGTCACCAATGTCAGTTGGCTGTTACAGGGGTGTAGGTTGTAGCTGTGTTGGTCTAAGGACATAGGCAGACAAGGTTCTTTGAGTGAATCTGATATCTTTTATTATACCAACTTAAATAGCTGGGCATTTTTTTCTCAGCAACCTTTCAGGTTTAAAAATCCTTCGTCAGGCTGAGGAAGCATCTGCAGTTGGTGTGTGCTCTTCCTGGATGGAATGAATAGACTATTATAGATTTTACATTTTTGGATTTCAGTCTTCAGTAAATGTTAGCAGTAGATGAACGCTATGTCAACCATATGTATACACTAATGCTTGACAAGTACAAATGTAATTCTTCCCTTCCTGAGCTTTTCATACTAAAGGTGTGTACACATGTTTTGACTCCACTGTTCTTGAAAATTAGTACACTAAGAATATAGGTATTATCTGCAACTTAAATTACACCATAACAAAATTTTCAGCTTGAGTAGTTTTCTAATAAATTATATTATTATTGTAACGTCACCCTTGAACATTAGGGATGGCAAGTCTCCTTTTAATACATCTTTACTGGATTTTCATGCACACAAGGTAAAACTCAAAACATGAACAGAAGCATTGCAAAACCCATTCATCACATAAATCCAACTAAAACCTTATTTTGCTTCACCCTTGTACTACATTTCTCTGCACTACAGTGAATTTCACCCACAAAGAATTTAAATTGAAAATCTAAGTGTCCTAAAAGCATAGATACATTCTCAAATGTGGCTATTTACATTTATTATCAAATACTTATTTGTTTTTATTGTGTTTCAAAACAAAATGGTCCTTACCTTACTTGATGTAAATTGACAGAACTCTATTGTTTAAAACATGATCCTGTAGATCTATATTTGCAATTAGTTAGTGACTTAAAAGTTTTCCTGCAGTAAATACAGTTTGAGTCTTGAATGCATGTTGATGCCTTGGACCAGATTCTCAAATGAGGTGAATCACTGTAACTCTGGAGCTAACTCTATTGCATATATTTCCACCCCCCCCACTAATTTATAATATATGTTAAATGATTTATCTTTTACTATCTGTCTCCTAATAAAAACATACAGCTGTTGCAGAACTATTCATGAAGGAAAGCTGAGAATTAGCACCTACTTTTATTATACAGATATATCTATATGAAAGGAGTCATAAAAATTGAAGTAATTTTCTAACAATCCATGAATGTGTTTAGACATGGATAATGTCCTCCTAGTTTATAGTGTACTTAATAAAACATATCTTAAATCATAAGGAGGATTTTCATTTCTTAAGGTAAGAAAATGATTGTACTTCTGCTGATCTTTTCTGCTGTTTATGGTTAAGAGACATCAGAAATCTTTTTGTCTGATCTTTTTATGTGCTCGCCTACCTATAAAGAATCAATTTATAGTGATAAAACCAGATGAATCAATGCTCCATGTGCCAAGCTGCTAGACTGTTTTGGAACTCCCATAGGATGGAGTAGGGTGCATTTGTTCCATAGTTAGGTTTGAGGTTGTATGTCAAATAGAGAGGAAGGGTAATATCTTTTAAAATATAGAAATCCATGGGAATTAGGCACTTAAATAACCGATGTGCACCAGATCTTTAAAGTGTTACGACTCTTTCTTGATTACATTATTTAGCTCTCTGCTATGCTTTGATAGTATGTAAATGTTATGGGAATATGTTTGTAACTGCATGTGTTAATATAGCTGTCTAGTCCAGGAGTGAGCAACCCCTGGCATGGGTGCCAGAGCGTCACACGCAAAGTCATTTTGCTTGGTGGATGGTGGGGAAGGGGCCAGGGCTGTACTGCCACAACAAGGATCAGGCCCCTCACAGCTTCCCTGCAATCTGCCCCAGCACACCAACATCTTACAAGTCAAGGTTGTGGGTATTTTTGGCACTCTGCCCAAAAACATTGCTGACCTCTGGTCTAGTCCCTGGGAGCAGGGGAGAAGGAGAAGAGGTCACAAGTAGGATTCTAGCCAGGTGAGGGCAATCAAAATTTTCTATTCAGCACTGAACCTATAGACATATTTTCACTTCACTCACTCATTTAATAAGAATGTACTGAATATAGAACCATTGTCTTCTCTTGTTCTGTCTGAAACACCAGAGAACTGACACTGGGGAAAAACAAGAGGATGGATTTGTCCATAGGAAGACTGGAGTTCATATTTCAAATAGTGAGGGAAACACTTCTTACCATTTAGGGCATGGACAGAAGTGATATTTGTTGCATGATTGGCCCCTTGAAAGTGCTCTACAGCCATGCCCTGACAGAAGTGTACATCTGCAGATTGCTTTAAAAGTGCTTGATGGCATGACAAATTAACCCTCATTTAATGAAAGTTCATATGAATGTGCTCCAAAGTGAAGCTCCTTCATTAACTTCTGTTTGTCTCTGTGCATGAGGAGGGGACAAACATTAACTCCTGTTTGCCCTCCTTCCCACCTTAGGACACCTCCAATCCATGCCTCCTCCCCACTCCTCAGTGCAGGCTGGGAAAAGCCCAGACCAGAGCTCTCTCCCCTGCCTTCCCCCTGTCACATCCTGCAGACAGCACCAGAGATGGGAGGAGAGGGGGCAGGGTTTGCATTCTGCTGGATTGACTCCAAAGTGGAGCTTGATCCTCCCCTTCCCAACCAAACACTGAACATCTGTTGGGTCAGAGGGGGGTTGCTAAATCATGGTGCTTTCTATAAAGTGCCATGAGTTACAGTGGGGAGCTGCATGTCTGTCACCACCCACAGAGCCAAACAACAGAAGCTGTAATAAACATAAACAATTCTCTGTCAGCACACAGCCAGGAACAGGTTGTCTTTGTAGCATCATATTAAAAAACTGAGTCAACTTTGCCAATTTTAATGATCCTGCTTCTAAAAACTTGCTGATTTAGGTGCCCTTTTTTGCTGTTGGGCACCCAGGGGCAAGTGGACAGTAAATAGGCTATGGATATTATGGACACAGAGGAAAATGTTTTACTCCACAATAAATGAAACTGCCACTGGTACTTAAATGGCTAAATACCATCTATTGCTCTTAAGTGCCCAATAGATGTTATTTATTTAAACATTCTGGCTTCATCTTTTAGGTATATGGTACTGACTGCATGGTAGAATGTAACCCTGTCAAATGGGAATAATAGCCTTCTCTCTACTGATCTCCAGGGAGAATTGTCTGTCTGTCTGTCTGTTTCTCTGTCTGTCTGTCTAATTTTAAGCATCTACATCTGAATATTTCCCATTCTGTCAAACACAGCTTACCAGAAAGGCTCTGCTGTGCCTGACTATTCTGGGCCTCTCTCTGTAGATGCATCTACACGTGCAATTAAGGTGATGCAATAAACTCTGGAGCAGTTTGAGCTGGAGTAAACTTGCTGACAGGAGGCTTTGGGGGATGGTGGTGTTAGGCAGTGGAGGGGACTGACTGGGACACAAACTGTGTGGCTAAGTGGCAGGCAGGAGTCTGGCCCCTGCCCACTAACCATCTACACATGCATTTCAGTGCAGTAAATCACTCTGCTGTAAGATAGTACTGTCCCCAACAATACCATTTTACAACAGAGTTAATTAGCATATTGTGCCCTAATACCAGTGCATGTGTAGATGGTGACACTTTACTGTGGAACTAATTAGTCTACTTTGCAAGTGTGGATACATTCTATATGTCCTATATATTGTTAAGTCCGATTGCATTTTTCTCTCTAAATATTGTTCAGCTGAGAGATTCTTTTGGTCAGCCAGGTACCTAAGGGCATGTCTGCCATGGTAGATTCTCTGGCTTTCTGGCTTAATTTTTAACATGTCCTGATTTTTCAATTTGTTTTTTGCTTATACCATAATAATGGCTTCTTTATAAAAATGTGACAAATTAATTTGTTGTTTATAATAATAACTCAGTGTTCATACAGTACCATACCCAGGTAAAATTGAATGGAGAATTTAGAAAGAAATTAGGAAATTTAGAATATGATAACCAGGGATCCTGGTTTTCCCTGATAAAAAAATTACAAATTCTCTGATAAAACCCCCAAAATTCATGATTAAATTTAAAGGCTCCCTCACAGTTGTGTCCCCCCAAGCCTTGCTGGTGCCCCTCAGTCCCACCATAACATCCCCCCAGCCCTGCTCATGCCTCTCACTGTCCCCACAACAGCCATCCAGCCCCACAAAGGCAGGAACAGTCACAGACACAGACATAGACAAATAGACACAGACACATGTACACCACCCCCCAGTAGGTAAGTGTGCGTGGGGGAAAGGGGTGGGGCAGAAGAAAGGGAAGGGGCTGGGGGGGGAGATTGAAAATGGGGTGGGGAGTGTGTCTCTGTGCCAGCTCCCAGGATCAAGGCTGGGGGGGTGAGGGCAGCAGTGCCCTTCTGTGGGCCCACACGCACTGCCTGGCTGGATGGGAGGCAGGGGGCTTGCACGTGGTGGCTGCCACTGCCCCACACTACTGCCATTGCTACTGCCACACCCCACACTGCTTTTCCATAGCCTGTTGCACATGTGGCTCTGTGGGGAAGTGGCGTGGGGCACGGCAGTGGCAGCACAGATTGGTGGCGTTGTCGGCCACTGTGTGCGAGTCCCTACCCCCCAGTCCGGCCAGCCAGGCAGCACGTGTGTGGCCCTCAGAAGGGCACTGATGGGGGGGAAGTGCTCACACATGGTGGCTGCCACTGCCACCCCCCCCCCCACACTACTGCTGCTGTGCCCCATGCTGCTTGCCCACAGAGCCACATGTGTGACTGGCTATGGCAAAGCGATGCAGCAGTGCAGCGTGGGGCAATGGCAGACACGGTGTGTAAACTGCCCTCCCTGTCTGGCTGGGCAGCATGTGTGCAGCCCACAGAGGGGCACCACTGCCCTTGTCCCCCTGGACCTGCACCTGGAAGCAGGCACAGAGACCCTCCCCATTCTCCATCTGGCCATCCCAGCCCTTTCCCTTGCCCTTCCTCTTACCTGATGGGGTGTGCGTGTGTGTCTTCCAGAGAAACTCCTGTTGGAAACTGGCTGGGGGCTGAGGGAGGGTGAGGTGTTGGGGAAAGCCCCATATGAAGTGCCTGCCTGGCCGGTGGCACATGGACCTGGAGCAGCACTATTGGCCTGAGGAGGCTCCATGCCTCATACTTCACTGCTCTGGGTCCACATTGGCGGGCACTCCATGTCTTCCCCTAACACCTCCCAGTTCCCTCAGCACCCAGCCAGTTTCCCACAGCTAGCTTCCCCCACAGCCAGCTCAGCCCCACAGCCAGCTTCCCTCCCCAGCCCTACCCCATATCCTCCAAGCCCTCCAAGCTGCACTGACATCACAGGCTCCAGGAAGGAAAGTGTGCCTGATACAAGCCTTGGGTGAGTGAGAGCCTCAGGCCCCACCCTTCCCTCTCGCCCGTCCCCTCCAGGCAGGGCTGGAGGCTTTCTTGCCCTTTTTCCAATTAGCTCTTGCAGGCTGGAACTCTGCCAGCCTGCATAGCTCTTTGCGAAAGTGGGAAATCCCCAGGTTTTTTGCTAAAAGGTGGGAAATCCATGGTTTTCTCTGTTTTTCCATTGGAAACGGAAAACCCAGACCACTGATGATTAGGCCTGCAGGATTAACACATCTTTTCCAAAACATAGATTTTTTTCCCGGTATTACAGATTTTTCTGAAAACACAAGCTCAAGACTGATAAGAACTGGGGTTGAAAATGTCTTTAAAGGAAACAATTATATTAAAACTGGTGCAAATGGCTTCTACTGCAGGAATTGGAAGAAGTGCTGGATGGGCATGGCTGAATAGAGTAGGTGGTATATCTAATCTTTGTTGTAATTAATTGGATGAAGGCATGGGAGAGGCTAAATTTATATTTGACTGCTGGGCTGTAGTTGGAACATAGTGGTGCAGATAGAGTGAAAGTAGTATTAAGAAATATACATGACTGTAGAATGTATGTGGGTATACATGAGTATAGAACATGGTTCATGGAGAAGTAAGATAATATGAAATTGCTGACTGATGATGGCAGTACCAAAAAGTGGCATGGATGTGGGCAAAATCATACACTTTAAAAAGTGTAAGTGACTTGAATAAGGATAGAAGATGATTGGTAAAGTCATTTTCTTAACTCCCCAGTGTGTACTTACACACACCCCCTCCAGAAATTTTTCATGTCTGTCTCAGAACTGTTATTTCTTTGAAATGAAATAATGACATGTTAGTACCTACAGACTTTGATAGGCTATATGTCTGCAATTAAATAGCTAAAAGGGGGATGTATCCACACTTCAACCCATAGAAAGTATGTATAGCCATAATCCCTTTGACCTTCAAGCAATCCTTCACCCCAGACAGTTTGTACCGATAGGTTTCTAGACTGGCCGACAAGCTCCTTGATGTGTTCATCTGATGGAATTTTGCTGGTGAGCTCACCTAAATAATCACCTAGCAAGGAGTTCCAATCTCTGTCATGGCTCACAAATATCATGGAATCTGTGTCATGATACAGATACCGGTCTTGCAATCTGTCTAGCAGCTCGTACAACTCTAAGCGTGCATAAGCAGTGGTGAAACAGGCTATAAACATGTTCATATTACCTGAGAGTGTGTAATGCTCCCTGTTGGGCTTCCAAGACACTCAAGCTGTCAATAAAGTCTCAAGATGAAATTTCATAGGTGGGAGAAAAGCAGTAGCCAGAGTTCTTCAGGGTCTCTCCTGATGCTGGTGTTAGGCAGGTTGGTTTTCTGACTAAATTTACCCCACAAAGAATTTAGAAACAACTTTGCTATTTGGAGCTTTGCAGGGTTGGGTTTAATATGCTCTGGGTGTAAAGCCATGCCTTCTTTTTGGAAGAAATTGGCCATATATCTGTCTTGTTTTTCTCAGTTAATACACCAAGCAGGGTAGCCTGAGACTTCCTGCTTCTGTCAGAAGTGCAGTTTTATATACTGTGAAAAAAATGGTGTTAGACCATTTGGCAAAATGCCAGACTTCATAGATTTTAACTACTTTGTACCCCTTGGGGATAGCTTTATTCAGTTCTGGTGTGTACCACGTGCCCAGGAGGACCCTCTCTTTGTCAGTGTGGTTGCACTTTTGCTGTCTTGTTCCTGCGCGGAGGTGGCATGGTGGGAACAGAAGCTTCCCATTCACTCTGACAGGTAGCACAGGGAAAAAATTGTTTTGAGGTGGGTGCAGTTTCACCCTGGCTATTCCAAAATAGCTCGACAGGGCTCTGAAATTGTCACAAATGATTTCAGGGTGTCTGATTGGGTATTGCTTTGTTTTGTTTATGAAGGGGTAAAGGCTGGTAAAATTGTAATAGTGTATTTGTTTACCAGGATTATTTTGGTAATAAAGACAGATGGCATGAGTTCTACTCCCAAAAAGAACATCCCTAGGTACCAGAGGCAAAGGCAGCTGTGTTCTGCTTAAAAAAATCTGCGTGCTCCCCATCCATTTCTAATAGAGTCCTTCACTCATGCTCCCAAATGGTCCTAATGGTAAACCCCTCTCTCTTGAGATAACTGGTCTTGTGCAATGCCTGGTAATTCAAAAACCCATAGGTGATCCCTGTCAATGGGTTCTGGTCTTTTTCATTGTAGCAAGTGACAGAACCATGGAAAAAGCACCCATTAAATTCAAATGCCATGGGTTCCCCATTGATTTTGGCATAACTGTCTAAAAAAATAGGGGTCTATCTGAAATTCCCCACCCTGTAAAGCATGCAGAATTTAAATATTTTCTTTCTCCAAGATGCACATTAGCCACTGGGTAAATGTGGGGGTTGAAAACCTCTTTTTCTGTCTGTAATAGTTGTCCGAGGGGAGAAGCGCTATGGTCTGTGGTTCTAAAGACATAAACCTGTACATAGCCATGTAGACGGGGGCCAGCATGATGTATTGGAAAGGATCTATGCAGCATTTCACATTTTGGAGTTTACCATCTATTTTCACTTGGTCTACCCACCATCTCATTTTCATAATCTCATCCCTGTAGAAAAGGCAAGAATCTTTCAAAATGTTTATGTCCTGCTGACAATAACAGGCATGTCAAAGGTCTTATTGCAGTTATCCTGATACTATTCTAAAGACTGTTTTCTCACCAGACATCATATTTTCAACACTGTAGTACTCCACCTTTGGGAGAGGTCCCACATAATTTAGGTTTTCTGCCGTGTTGAAAAAATGTGGGAAATATCCTTTGCACCCTTCAAACCCCATCACTTGGGGAAACTTGCTAAGTTTCACTGGCAAAAAGTTTAAGGAATCTATGAAATGGATGCCTAGCTTGGTCACTTCTATACACATGAGTTTACTGCCCTGGCTGATTAGTTTCACACCCATTTTTTCTTTCAATAACTGGCTACTGATGAAATAACTATTATAGCTTTTGGTGTTGTCAGCTATAAAGGTGTAGTGCTTAAACTTTTTATCCATAAAGACCTTAATAAAATCAGACAGACACACTTTGCCCTTAAATTCCCAAGTGCTTTTTGGTTTTTTGGCCTTAGCTTTATGAGCCTTTTTGGGGTATTTGCCTGTGGCTTTTTGAGGTTCCCCCCCACCCCCGTCTTTAGCTCCTTTGCAAAAATAATTGGGCACATGCACCCCTGTCTCCTACATACATTCAAAATGTACCCCACACATATTTCAGGCTTTGTAATCTGCTGCAGAAAGCACTAACACTAGTTTACATCCGTGATTTTTCCATAACTGCTTGCACTGCCTCCCTTTGCACTTGTGCTTTTTGTTCACATAAGATTTATACTCACTGCACAAAGTTTTAGTCAAACATTTGATCCAGTTTTCAGAGGTCAGAGCCATGTGCCTTTCTAAGCACTCTTTGAAACAACAGAACAGTTTACCATCAGGGCACCTCTGTGTCTTGCCCATGTTGTCAGCGCAGTCACGACATCGGAACCTGCATGTGGGGCTATGACTGTGCAATGTCTGACAAAGATTGCATTAATTTCTCAAGCCAAACACCTTTTTCACATCCAAAATACTGTAACAATGCTCATAATATAGCAAATGAAAACAGGTGTCGGGGTATCTGGGTGTGTCACGTGTTTTAAATAAACTCCACCCATTTTTTCTTTATGTATTACTATATGAATGTTAACCTATTCAAGGTCTTCAAAGTTACTTGGTGGAACATAACCTTTTGATGTATAGAAAGGCCTAATTTCCTGTGCAGTTCTTTGGCATCATCTAGCAGTTCAGAATCTGTGGCCCCTTTATGTTTTGTAATAAATAGACTGACTGCAAAGCACAGGTTAGTATCAAAGGTATACAGATCAATTAAATACTCCCTCTTTTTAGCAGTGAACTGGGAATAGGGGATAGAGCTTATAACTCTACAGCTCCCACCACCCGCACCTGTCACAACAACCACAACCAGCTGAAATGTCGAATCAAGCAGTATTTCTCTCTGGCTTTGTAACAGTGTTGCTCTGTGGGGTCAGACCAACTCTCAGGATCTCAATATTGCGTTGTTGGACAGGAGGGTGTGACACAATTGCATATCTACAAACACAAATCAATTAGGTGCATACACACACACACACAACCAGCTCTGGCACATACACATCCAAAACAGCCTAGGCATATGCATACCTATCACCAATTCAAGCACATACACTATACACCCCAAAAGTTAGACACAGATCACTAATTTGTATATCATGCACACAATGACATATATATATATACACACACACACACCAGTTTCTAGTGTGGATATAGTGGGTATGTGTGTGCTTGGGGTACCTGGGATACTTGGGGGAAGGTAAGAGAGAGAGTTAAAGTGTAGGGAGTGAAAGTTGCCAGAACCTGGATTAGAACCAGTGAACTACAGAGAAATTAGCTGAAGATCTGAGGCTTGGGTTTACTTAAGGTAGGCTGGGGTTGAGAACTGAAGCAGACAGCTAAAATATTGGGGGGGGGGTGCAGGGCAGATAAGTGGTGGCAAGGAGGAGACAGCCAGGAAAGAAACTGAGGCGGAAACCTGGTTGCTCAGGGGAAAAGGAAAAGGCAGTGGGGATAAGACACTGGGAAAGAAATGGGTTTGGAGCCAGAGGGGAGCTCAGTACAGGTGTTGGAGGTGGCAGTGAGCCAGAAGCAGGAGAGGGAGAAATGAGACAGAAGTTAGAGGTGTGAGGAGCAGAGATTGGAACACGGCCAAACCATAGTAAAGTAAAACCCAACTTAGGGGTCCAAAAACAATTTTATTACACAGACAACACACTACATAGCCCCACAAAGTTATTGGTTTACACACACACACACACACACAAAAGCACTCACAATGGCAGCAGGAAGGGCTGGAGTCCAGGTAGGGAAGAGAAGCAGAATCCAAGTCCTTGGTTGAAGGGGGGGGGGGGGTGATAGCTACCTGTCCAGGCTGGAAAGGGGTCCTTGTCCAGTAGGTGTTGTCCAGAGGGGGGTTGCCAGCAGGCCTCTGGGTGGATTGGTGGTGTGGCATGGTGCTGGTCCAGATGGAGAGGGCATCCCACTGGGTCTGTCTTCACTGCCCCTTTTTGTAGGGGCAGATCTTGTGTGACCCTAGTGACAGGAGGCATGCCCAGGCAAGGGTCTGCCCCTGGTGTACTGAGCATGTGTGCTCCATGCAGGGATGTGCAGTTTTGGGTGTCTGTAATGGTGGGGTACAATGGTAGAGTTGCTGGTTCTGCAGGGTCTTTTGTCTTTCAAATGCAGGGTTCTTGTCTCTGTTCCTGGGTGAGGTCCGTGGTTCCTGGATGAATCAATGCGAGGTGATGGCCCGGTTGTTACAAACCATTCAGTAGAGGCCTGCTACCACTGTATTTCAATCATTCCCAATCACTCTCATTCATCTGGGAACCAATTTACATGGGAGGGGTACATGAATCATACAGTTGCAACACAGAGGATGCCCAGGCAGAGGATACAAGATGGAGGCTTGACATACAAAATGGAAACTTGACATGACTTATGCTAACTCATATTCACCATCCCACTTCTCTGGTTCTTCAGGTCCTGGAGGAGGGTCAGGCCTGGGAGGAGGGGGAGCATTTGAGGGGCCCTCTAAAGGGTCTTCTGAAGCACCATCACTAGGGGATCTCTTTTTTTTTTTCAACAGGCACTTAGCCTTCCCCACATTCCTCTTTAACCAGGCCCTTACCTTTTGCCCCACAAGCCACTGCTGCTAAGCACCCCATTCTTGCCCCTGGGTTTATCATGGCTCCCCCTCTCATGATATATGCCATGACTGCTGTCTGGGTCATAAAACCTACCTCCTCTCTGAATAAAATTTACTCTTTTGCTCCAAGAGTAATCATGATCTTTCAAAACACTGTTCACACAATTTCTGAGATGTATATGTGTGCCAGTGCCACCCAAAACCTCCCTCTTTTTGTTTTCACAATAATCACAGTCTTTTAAGGCAAGATAGTTACCCACCCCCTCAAACCCTCCCCTCTTTTGGTTTTTACAATAATCATGATCTTTCAAGGCACTACCAGTACCACCCCCTACACAAAACCCCATGTTTTGTTTTTCCAGAGTAATCGAGATCTTTTCAAAAAGGAGGAAGACTCTCCTCTTTCTCTAAAGTATGTGAGCAATCAGTCCTGGGTTTCTTTTTCATGGGGTCTAGATCACCTGCTTTGGGGGTGTTAATCCTCGTGTTTTTACATGTGGTTTTCTCAGAGCCATTTCTGACTTTTTCTCTCCCTCTCTATTCCCTATAGATAAGTATAAGTAAGCTAAGGTGTAGGGTAAGCTTTAACATTTTATTTTAGGTAGTAAGTTTTATTTTTCTCTTCCCTCTTTGTAAATAGGTTCCCTTATATTTTGATATTAATACCCAGTTTTATAAGTGATAATTATTATGTTTGTACTGCTTTTATATTGTGCAATTACTATTTTAGGTGGCATGTTTTCTTCTAAGAAACCATGCTTTTCTGTTCTGTCCTGATAGTCTTCTGATCCTTGGGCATTAGGATCTGCAGGCTGAGCATTTCTATGTTTTTATAGTGTTTTTAGAGGTCTCTGACCTGGTTCCCACCATTCTTTGGGAGTGTTGCATGTGATCAGTTAGGAAATATAAATTTTATATCTCAGCGCTGAGAATTCACTTTCCATAAATTTATAGCTAAGCCTCACACACTACAAATTTAAAATTTGCTTAACCCCACCCTCTATCTCCACATTCGGGTGGGGGAGGATGGACACTAATTCACACATATCCAAATAACAAGCAAACAAAAAAAGGTTTAACCCCTTATCTCTATACTCACAGGGCCGACCACCACCCCACCCCTAATTCTACATTCACAGGGGACTAATTCATACACATCTAACCTCTCCCCCCAAAGAAACACATAACCTTTCAAAAGCTGATTTCAGAAAATTTACCTTACCACTGGATAAAAACCATGAATGTATGTGTTTGTTTTGCTTTTCTATTTTAGAAGAAGGGACTCCATTTAAAAACAAACAGTTAACAAGCAGTTGTTATAATTTAGTGTGCTTATATTAACACAGCCACAAATAACCCTCCATTTTATAATAAATGTTTACCTTGCTGTGGAAAAATTGCATGTGTCTGTCCCATTAGATAAGTTTTCTGTAATAAAAATCAAATGATACAATGAATAAATCCTCTGTATTAAAAATTAAATAATACAGTAAGAAAAAAACATGTCTGTGTACTGTATATAAAGTAAAAGTATATACCAAATGTTTTAAGACAGTCACCACTAAAAAAGATTCCCTCAGTTACCACTAAAAAAGATTCCCTTTAGTCTTAAAATATGTTGATTTGTATCTCGATATAACCAAATAACACAATCATGAGAACCTTGACCCCCCTTATCAAAAATAAAACCCCAGCACTTTTCAAGAAGTCTAATCCTCAAACACTATTTCATTATGCCATAAAAAGAAACATGCATAAGAGATTTTGTGAAGATTTTATGTTCTTGATGTGAAACAGGACCTGTTGATTCAATGCCTAATTGTCTTCTTAAATTGTCATCATCATCTGGTTTCTGTTCTCTGCAAAAACAGCTGCTTCTTTCTGGTGTCAGCTTTACAGGTGTGCTGGTGGGCAGGTTTTCTCGAGTCATTAAAAAGGCTCCATCTAACTGCGGAATGGTTCAAATAAAAGCCTTAGTTACCCACTGTTTAATGAATCCTTAGCTACTTCTTACCTCACCACCCATTGGGTGAACCCACACCACCATCAAAATCTAAGTGTCCCCCACAACCATGCTTCAAACCTCTTACCGGCATCTCTGCTCCCCCGATGACCTCTTCTTCTCATGCAGACTCTGGCACAAAGTCACTCTCTTCTTCCAAAATCTCAATGTCTGCTTTGGGGGCCTGGGCCTCCTCTTGCATGTTCACTGGGGTTTCCAGATCCAGGTCAGGCATCTAAGGAAGTCTTTGGGTTAGGGGGCTGTCCTCCTCAAAACTATTTCTATGGTAATGGTTTCTAAGTGGCTGTCTAACAAGTCTTGGGGTTGTGGTGAAGGTGAGAGACCTTACAGGCATTGTGTAAGAATCCATATTTGCCCCTGCTTGCCTTAGTGCAGTCTCAGACAAACAGAGGGCCTGCTTGGGAAAGCAGGTAGACTGGGTGGGCTTGCAGCCTAGGCCCCACCCCTCTACTTGCTCTGGTTGGTTTGGCACTGTTCTTGGGGAGATCTGAGGCCTCTAAAACCCCTGCCCATTGGTTGGGGGTGGTGGGGTGGGTTGTCAGAGGGGCCACAATCCCCTTGCTACCCCATAGGCCATGCCTGTGCCTGGTGGACTAGGGCCTGATAGGTCATGACTGTACCATGTTAGGGCAGGTCTTGCAGCATGAGAGGTGGGCTTTGGTGCCTGAATGGGCTGTCCTTCTGATGTCATGGACCATGTGCTGGTGGTGTCACACACCATGTGACTGGGCACTCATCTGATATCATGCATCATGTGACTGGGGGTGGGGATGGAGTTGCTGATGCCACACATCATGTGGCTGGGGGTGGGGTTTGTGATGTCACACATCATGTGACTGGGAGTTGGCAGTGGGGTTGCTGATGTCACACACCATATCACTGGGGGAACGGGTGGGGTTTGTGATATCATGTGTCATGTGACTGGGGCAGGGGCAGGGTTTGTGACTTCACACACCATGTAAGGGGGGAAAGGGGTGGGGTGATGGGGGCGGGACTTATGGTGCCAAGATGGCCACCTGTCACATTGATGGGGGTGTTCCATAATACTACCATTCTCCAGCTTCCAAGCTAGGCTGGCATTTTAGCTGCCTTATATATAGTGGCTTTTATTCTATTTTTTTTTCTGTCTTCCTGACATCTCTCTTTTTCAAATCATCTGCATTTGGTTTTTTCTTCACCTGGGGACCAACTAGGACAAAACTTCTTCACCTGTGTCTTTAACAGAAACCATAAGCTTGGCTATGCCATATTTGTTGTTCAACCACTGTTACCTCCCTCAGTGTTCATGGAACACTACTTGGTGTTACTCCATCAACTACATTTGCTTTGATTTACTTGGTTTGCTCAGTGAGCTATTTTAATGCTGCAGTTACAGCTGTCAACATTGACTATTCTGGCTTTTGTAGCATTAGGTTCATTATTATTTTATGCATATTTTGTTTGGTTTATACAGATGTTCTTCTGTAATTTATCCAGACGGAATGCCTCTGTGCAATCTGAAAGCAGCTATTTGTGCCATGAGAGCATTTCCCAAAAATTGTACAGTTAAGCAATCAAGTTAAAAGCAGTTATCTTAAAAAAACAAAACAAAGCAAACAACAACAAAAAATCAAGCAAGCAAAAGAAGAAAAAAGATTAAGCTGCTCCAGACTTGTCAGAGACATATCCACCCATATCACTTTTCAATACTTTTTGTTATGGTTGGCATTCAGAAATGTTTTGTTGTTTTAGTCGTCTTTGCAAGCATGTTTGTTTCCTAAAAGTTTAGACAACATCTTCCTATTGCAAACTCTTTGCAGAAGCAAGCACTTAGCTGCTACTTTTTCAATGAGAGCAAAGAATTGTATCCTTCTAATACTACTGGAAATTAATCCTTTCCATAAGATGCTCTGACAAACCACTACAACTTTTTATGCAGATTAGATTTTAGAAATACAGTAGTAAGTCAATATTCAGGCTTATTTTTTGTCTCATCGCAAAGCTCTGAATTCTATGGGCTCTGTGCCTTTTTGGGTCTCGGTGTTCAAATATTTCATTTCTGGAGCTCAGGTTTCAAATCACATGATTGGTCATAAGTACAAATTATCTTGGTGGTATCATTCTCTTTGTTACCATTTTTATGTGTAACTAAATTATCACATAGCCCAGATTTGAAACACAGTTACTAGTTAGGAACATATGAATAGCAGGGCTGTGGGAAGGAGTCTACACAAGACCTGTTTGCCTTGTGCTTGGCTCAAATCCAGGCAAGTCTCTCACAAGCAAATTTAGATATTCCCAACATTACAATTAGTTTTAAAGCAATGGAATGTGCTGCAGCATTGTTTTCAGGGCTCCAGTTGCAACATTAGACTCAATATAAGCAAGAAATGTTAAATCTTTAACAGACATATGAACTGAAGCTGTATTTTAATTTCCTTAATTTGTAACTGCAATGGCTCCTGATGTTCCAGTAAGCATCTATTCAAATATAGAAATTGTGAAAAAAATCCCATTAATTAAGCCTCCTTGATTGTCCCTGTGCCTGTCTTAAGTGTTAAGAGAGGGGAACAGAAGGGGAAAAAAAGGGGCATGATTCTAAGTAAATAAATGTTTGTAAGTGTTGTTTAAAGGAAGCTATTATACCCTGTATAGAGTATCCAGTCTAAGGTGTAGTCACCTGTTCATGTACAGTGGTTGCAAATTATTGGAACAGGGTGACACGTAGGGGGTGCATGCAGGTACACATGCATCCCCTGCATGTGGCGGTGCACTCCCTGCAAGAAAGTGCCACTGACACTGTCACGGGTGGTAGCCACTTGCCACCCCACCACTGCAATCCCTGCTGGCTGCTGCTGCCGCCAGCGGTGGCTGCGGGTGGTCACTGATTCTTGATCAGTGCTCGCCACTCCCCCCCGCCGCTGACAGCACCAGCAGGAGCTCCCCAGTTTACTGCCACTGGGCTCCCACCGCTTCCACCGCTGCCATGCTCCCACCGCCACTGTGCCCCACCAGCTGCCAGGGGCACGTGCCGTTCATGCATTGGAATATTGTGATGTATTAAGCTGGTACACGTTAGTATGTATTACTTGATGAAATATCCAGATAATCCTCCCTTGAAAGGAAGCAATTTTGCAATGCCACAGTGGCACTAAACTGTTTGAATGTGCTGTTAAGTTGAATGTGTGACACCATCCTGAGATAGCTGCACAGAGATACCTGCACTTTATAACAAGTTAACATGTTTTTTTTAGCTTACCCAAAAATAACAATTCTTATTTTTTCCCCTTTCCAACTAGATCAAGAAAAAACAGCAGGAAGTACTGGGCTTTTTAGAGGCCAACAAGATTGACTTTCAGCCAATGGACATAGCTGGTGATGAGGACAACAGGAAATGGATGAGAGAAAATGTCCCAGGTGAAAAGAAGCCACAAAATGGAATCCCTCTCCCTCCACAGATCTTCAATGAGGAGCAGTACTGTGGGGTGAGAAGTCATTTAACACTTTTAGGGAGTGCTGGAGTGATGTTGAAGCTATGGTGGTCCAGGAATTATGCAAGAGGCAAGGAGTGGGTGATATCTTTTTATTCGACCAATGGCCTGGTTAGGATAAAGTTAAATGAAATTTTAAATGCAAGGCATTTGATGTTTTTCGTAACGTTGTAGGCTTTTATAAGGATTTTATAGAAGTACCCTAAAACCATTGTTCCTAAAATAATCAGGGATTCTTTTTTAATAGTTTTAGGAAATATTAGACATGAAAAGAAAATGGAGTACCTGATTATCTCCTTTCACAGAAAGGACCTGGAGGAGGGAAAACTTACTAGAGCATCTCTGGCTGGTAAACTATATGGGGATTTTCTTTCCTCTACAGAGAAAGACACTGTGGATGCCTGTAGACATGCTGGGACTCAATTAATTGATTAATTAAGTCTTCTGGAGTGTGCTAATTAGCATGCTCCAGCCAGCTTCTACATCTTGTGTATTAGTGTCTCCATGCTTCAAAATGGCAATGGGGGTGTGTCGCAGGGCTCTTAGGTGCTCTGCGACTGGAGGGTGGAATTGGCTCAGCAGAGACCTCTGGTGGCAGGAAGGGGGAAGCGTAACTGCCCGTCCCCAAGACTGTGCAGGTGTGGGTTGCCTTAGCAACCAGGGAAGCCTAGAGCCAGGAAGGGGCGGGGCTTAGTCCTTCTTAAGCCCAGGCAGAAGGCCCAGGGACCAGTCCCCTTCTGGCAGCCGCAGGAGCAGGAGCTCTGCGGGAGAGCTGAGCAGACCGGGTCGAGGGCCGCAGCCCAAGCGCTCTGACCGACTGCAATGATATGGGGTAGACAGAATCCTATGGGAAGTAGGAACTAAGAGCCAGCATGGCATGCAGTTTCTGTTATGAGCCAGGAGGCTCCTTGTTGTTTTGCCACAGCCGTTTGTCTCATGATTTAGTTATCAGCCGTTTGGCTTATGATTTGGTTATTGTTATACCGGAGGACCGTGTGAGGCTATAAGGGTGAGAGAAGGCCTCACGGGGGCTCCCCAGTAGCTTGGGGGGTTCCCGCTGCCCAACAGGGCACAGTGAGCAGTGACACGGGGTGCACAGCGTGATGAGTACCAGAGGGGTGCTCGGTGTGGGGAGGTTGTAGCCCCAGCTGCGAAAGGGCGCTCAGGCCCTAGAGGGGGCAAAGAGCGCGAGGAACGCGGCAAAGGCCCTAGAAGGGGGTGGTGGAGAAAACCCTGATGAGGGGGCGGTAAAGAGCCCGACAGTGAGGGTAGTGAGGAACCTACAGTGTGGGGGGGGGCAATAAGGGGCCCCAAGAGTGAGAAGGGTGTTGAGGAGCCCCAAAAGGCAAGCGAAGGGCTGAGACCCAATACCATGTTCCGGAGGAAGATTACTTTAGCAACAACTGTGAGGCTTGGGCTGCGGTGCAGGGGAGGAAAGGAGACGCAGACAGCACCCCCTGTCATCGGGGCGTATAAAAATGGGCAGCTTCCCGCTAGGTTTCATCATTTCTTAATTATGAACAAGATCAAGACGTGGCAGGCGAGAATAGGCGGGCGGTGGGCCCATTGCAGGAGGTCGGACCTGCACGTCTGGAGAGGCTCCGGAAATGATACTCCTGCGACAGGGTGCTTTAATTAAAGCTTGTCAAACAAATTTTAGCACTCTGCTGCCATTTTGAAGCATGGGGTCACTGATACATGAGACACTGTGGGTTCTTTAATTAGAGCAGCTCTTGGAGCCACCTTAATTAAAGCCCCCCCACCACCTCCAGAGCACATATAAAAATGCCCTGTGGGTTCATTGAAGGGTGTCAAGTGTCAGCTTGTCACCCATAAGGAGTTCCCTAGCAATCAAGCTTTCCATCCGGCTGGATCCGGGGCCTGGTAGCATAGCTCCCTTACAAGCGACTGCTGGCTCCCTGCCCATGTCTTACATTAACCACATTGAAAGGGGAGCAGAGAACTCTAAAATAGGTGATGCTGCATTTCCTGGGATAACCAGGTGGCAAGGGCCTGCTAGGAAAATGATTCCTTTTCCCAGCCTGTGTGCTCACCTTTGCAATTTTATCTTGACTCTTGACATGCTCTCCTTCCACACATAAGAAATAATTGACTAAATATAGAGTGCCAGTCACAGCATGTTTATCTAGGGAGGCATCACTGGGGCTTTGAAGAGAGGCAGAAAGCCTTGCCCTGTCAGCTATACTCCCTGCCCTTTAGCAGTATTGTGGCTTTTCTCTTTGCAGTTCTGTTCCTTTTGCTCTCTCCAAGTCAGTGGTCTCCGACCTTTTTAAGCACAAGATCACTTTTTGAATTAAAGTGCAACCCAGGATCTACCTCAAAGAAAATGTAGAAATAACAGTTTATTTTACAATTATACAATTATTTACAATTACAATTATTACAGTTTATTTTACTGTTATACATTTTCCCTACTTACCGGGTCTTAGTGTGACTTTTTTTACTGGCAGGAATAGATTGTATAGTGACACTTGTGACTGCACATTATCTGCCTGCTCCAGACCAGGCTGTCGCTGCTGCAGGGTGCCAGGGCAGAGTTGTGATCCCCTGCCTGCACACCCCTGCCTGTACTTTTTTTACTGGCAGGAATAGATTGTGTAATGACACTTACCCAGATAAAATTGCTTAACAGAAAAAAAGATTGTCAAAGCATTTATGAAATGTATCGCAATAGTCAAGGTCAAAATCTAGCAAGAGGAACACAGTAATGTATTATTGGTATTGCTTGATTTTGGTAGTATACACACTGTGCTAGGTGCTTTGTATATGAAAAAATCTGTACTATCCTCCTCCCAACAGAAATAAGGATTTTTTTTAGAACTTGAATTTACAGGTCCACAGGATATACATTGTGCTCCTCTTTTCCTACAAATAGGGTAATTTCATGTGCAGGTAGCTGTTTAGGTAACTTCCTAACTATATGCGTATGCAGTTCTCTGTTTTTTACATAGAACCACCATAACTGCACCTTCCGTTGTAGGTAGGTAGTTGTGCCAATGTTTTGCATGTGAAACTTTTAAAAAAATGTGGCCCAATTTTTCACCCCAAACAATTAAGGGATTAGATGGATTTCCTGAATGACCACAGCATTTCTTGGAAAAACAGCAACAACCAAGATAAGATCAGGTTCCCTTTCGGTAGTAATAGACTCCACATAAGCTTTTGCTTAGGCCTATGCAAGTAGGCAGGTATTCAATTGGGCTTCAGATCCAGCCACTTCAGATGTTAGCGATTCAGTCTGGAGCTCTGGATCGGTTTGCCGCTTCAATCCGTCCAAAGTGTCTCCAAAGCTTCGGAGCTGCCTCGGAGATTATACGCCATAGGATATAATGGGGGATCAATGAAATATCTATAAGTTTGTTGTTTTGTCTCTGATTTAGGTGAAACTTGCAGGGGTGGTAGCCTCTGCTGAGAGCATGAAAACTCATTTAGGTGAAAACTGCAGGAGTGGTGGCCCCTTCTGAGGCCACAAAGCCTGCCAGGTTTCAAGAAGATTGGTGCAGGGGCTTGGGGGAACTGCACCTCAAGCTGGTGACAGACAAAACTCGTAACATAGATGACCCTGCGTGTGTTAAGGTGCAGCGGGCTGAAAACTGCAGGGATGGTGGCCCCTGCTGAGGCCACAAAGCTTGCCAGCTGTGTGTGTCTCACTGCGGGAGTCTGTCTTCTGGGGCACTGCACCTCTGGCTGCTAACAGGCAAAACTCATGATGTGGTGGGTGTGACTCTGTGTGTGTGTGTTAAGGTGCACCCTTCCTGCACAACATGGCAGTGTGCCCCAGTGAGGTCTCCTCCTCCCCTACAGCCTCATGTCTGTTCTACCACTTTATGTGAGAACAGGTAAAATAACTTAGCTAGTTCAACAGCAGTAGCATCAGCAGCAACATCAAAGGTACCCAAATGGAACGTCACAGAGCCTTTCATTTTATAAAGGAATTGACAGCAAGAAGTAAAGATGTTGTGTTGTGTTGGACATATGATGTTACTGTGTGTGATGGCTTGTGTTTTTTATATCTATATGTTTATTATGAAAAAAAAGGAGTACTTAAAAAAATGTATCTTTGGAACCTTTAGGGTTGAAAACCCCTTGTCAGGATGAGGAAATACCTGCAGTTGGTCCTGGATGGAAGGAATAGTAAAGAAGCCAGAGGCTGGCCTGGCCCACAATGCAGGCAAGAAAGGCAGTCAATGAAAATGGAAATGGAGGTGTCAGTGGGGGAGGGACAGGCTGGGGTGGAGGGAAACGGGGATGTAGCAGTGCAGGGAAAAGTGCAGAGGCGCCTGGGGTGTCAGATGTCCGGCAGGTCACAGTTTGCCAGGATTCCGCTGTGTATATTTCATAGTTAGTAGGGTCAGAAAGGACCTGAGCAGATCATCAAGTCAGACCCCTGCCATGGCAGGAAAGAGTACTGGGGTCAAACAACCCCGGCAAGGTGTTCATCTAGCCTGCTCTTAAAGACCCCCAGGGTAGGAGTCAGCACCACTTCTCTTGGAAGCTGGTTCCAGGCCCTAGCTGCCCTGACCGTGAAGTAGCGCCTCCTGATATCTAACCTAAACCTACCCTCTGCCAGCTTGTGACCGTTATTTCTAGTCACTCCTGGTAGTGCTCAGTGGAATGCCAATGCCTGCTGGTCCCCTCTGACTAATTTTTAAATGGCCACTAGATTGCCCCTCAGCCTTCTCTTGTGGAGGCTGAACAGGTTCAGGTCCCGTAGCCTCTCCTTGTAGGGTCTGCCCTGCTGCCCCTGATCATGCAAGTGGCCCTCCTCTGGACCCTCTCCATGTTGTCCACTTCCCTCCTGAAGCACGACACCCAGAACTGGACACAGTACTCCAGCTGTGGCCTGACCAGTGTCGCATAGGATCACCTCCTTGGACCTGCTTGAGATGCATCTGTGGATTCATGACAAGGTATGGTTGGCCTTCCTGACCGTGTCCCCACACTGTCGGCCCATGTTCATTTTGGCATCAATAATGACTCCAAGATCCTTTTCTGCCTCTGCACTGATGAGAAGGGAGTTCCCCAGCCTGTAGATATGGTGCTCGTTCTTTCCCCCCAGGTGCATCACCTTGCACTTGTCAGTGTTGAAACTCATCCTGTTCTCATCCGCCCACCCTTGTAACCTGTCTAAGTCTGATTGCAGCCAAGTCACTGATGAAGAAATTGAACAGTGTGGGCCTGAGGACTGAGCCCTGGGGGACCCCACTTCCCACATCCCTCCAGGTTGAATAACATCCATCCACCACCACTCTCTGGGTGTGGCCCAAGTTACTGTGTTGGTTACCAGGTTGGTCTGACCTGCTTCTAATGAACCCATGATGGTTGCCCCTAAGCATAATCTCCCCTGCTGGCTCCTTGTGGACATGTGCCAGGATAATTCTCTCAAAAAGCTTACCCAGGATCAAGGTAAGACTGACTGGCCTATAGTTTCCTGGGTCCTCCTTCCTCCCTTTTTTGAAAATGGGAACCACTTTGGCCCTTTTCCAGTCCTCTGGCACCATGCCAGAGCACCATGAGTGCTCGTAAAGCCATGCCAGGGGTTCCACAATGACATCTACTAATTCCCTCAGCAGTCTGGGATGGAGATCATCAGGACCAGTTGATTTAAATATATCCAATCCCTCCAGAAGTTCCCTGACTACGTCCTCACTGCAAGGCCTAGGTGTGCCTTCCCTTGGGTCTACAGGGGTCCTGGTGGTGGTGGTGGGTGACCCAGTCCCTGCTCAGAAAAATGGAGGCAAAGAAATTGTTAAATAGGTTAGCTTTGTTGTCTGGTGCGACGACCAGATTTCCTAGCGTGTCTTGCAGAGGCCCCACGTTACCCAGTACCTTCTTTTTACCCACTATGTATTTAAAAAAGGACTTCTTGTTGTCTTTGATCTGGGTAGCTAGTTCCAGTTCCATCTCCGCTTTGGCCTTCCTGACCAGCCCCCTACAGCCTCGAGCAACTGAGGTATAGTTCTCCCTGGTGATGGCCCCTCCCTTTCATTGGGTGTATGCCTCCTTTTTAGCTAGATGTTCCTGTATGCTTTTGGTGAGCCTTGGGGGCTTTTGCACCCTCTTGCCCCCTTTGATTACCTTTCTTTGGGCTTGGAGGATTGTCTCCTTAAGGAATGACCACTTTTCTTGGACACCTGATTTGTCTCCCTTCTAGGACCTCAGTGCCTCCTTGACTATTCTCCTTACCTCATTGAAGTCCACCCTCCTGAAGTCCAGGGCTGCTGACTTGCTGCAGGTCTTTGCCACCTTGCATTGGATGGTGAATTCCAGCAGGCGATGATCACTGTTGTCCAGGTGGTCCAGCACCCACAAGCCCCTCACCAGGTCGTCGCCCGTGGCCAGGACCAGGTCCAACAAGGCATCTCCCTGGTGGGGCTGTGAACCTCCTGGGTTAGATGGAGGTCCTGTATCTCAGGTTGAGTTTCAGTACCTACTACCAAGGAGGCTGATGAAGTGCAGTTCCCAGGCCCAGCACTGAAAAGTGGTTTGTCCATTTTTACAAGTGCCTAACCTCATCACCAGAACTGAAGCCAACTTTCTACAGCTCAAAACACAAAACCTGCCAACTATCTCTAGTACCCTCACAAACTGTACACCAGAATCTATCAAAGACAACAAAACCCAACTACCTGTGGGGGCATATTCCTCACCAAAAAAACACAGGCCTGATCCTGAGAGGGAACAAATTACAATGCAAACCACTTTTCAGAGCTGGACCTGTGAGTTACACTTCGGCAGCCTCCTAGGTAGTAGGTACAGAAACTCATAGACTCAATATAGACACTGACAGTGGAATTCTGGCACATTGCGACTTGCTGGACATCTGACACCCCAGGCACCTCTGCACTTTTACCTGTGCTGCTACATTCCCTTTTCCTCCCTACTCCCCACCTAGCCTGTCCTTCCACCCCTGATGCCTCCATTTCCATTTTTACTGACTGGCTTTCTTGTCTGCATTGCGGGCCAGGCCAACCTCTGGGTTCTTTACTATTCCTTCCAAACAGGACCACCTGCAGGTACTTCCTCAGCCTGACAAAGGGATGTAATAGGGAATCCTAGCCCTGTTACCACAAGGTAGGTCTGTCCCTTTAAGACCAGAACTTTCTGGGCACAGCCTGCTGGCAAGGTAGGGGTTAAAAGCTGAGCCTGGCCAGCTAGTCAGGTTACTGGAAGGGGGCAGGCCAGAACTATAAAAACCCTGGGCTTGGCAGCAGTAAAGGGTAGCTGCCAAAGGGGAAAGAGATTGTTGATTGATAGACCGGTGGTTTGTGGACAAGGCTATAGGAGGCCTCATTGGTGCCTTGGGCACATTCATAAAAGGCCAAGGAGGTCTGATGCACCAGGGTGTGCAGTTGCATGCTTTTGGGCTGGATTATGAGGGGTTGGGGATCACTGCCCAGTCTTGAACTTACAGCCCCCTGGCTGGGACACTAGGGGTCAGGCCTCTGGGCCAGAGAGCTTGGGCTCCATATTAGAGGCAAAAGGAGGGTCACGAGCCCCACATTCAAGGAGCTAGAGCCTGGGAGTCGAACCCTATCTGGTGGGTTTAGACTGGTAGACCTAGCTAGAGAAAGACAGGGGGCAAGGCCTGTGATGGCTGAGAACCCCAACATAGAAATACAGTAGGCAGTCTCCCGCTTATAAGAACATCTGTATAATATTTCCATCAAAACGTGGCAGGAAAGTAAAAATGAGATATGAGAAGCATTAAGGGACTTCAAGGGCACCCCTCATAGGCCGCAGATAGCAAGCAAAAAAATGCCGCTGAGGAGGGCAACCTGTTACAAGGGGTTTTCAACCCAAAAGCTGGCATTGTGGGCAGCTAAGCTGAGCTCACAGGGTGCCTCACAACTGCACTGCAACCAGCAAGCGTCGGGCCTGTCAAAGACATGACAGGTCTGGGCGTTCCCCATCCAGGACTTTGTGTGTGTGTGCATTAGCTGGAGGTTATGGCACCTCCTACTCTCCTTTCACCAGGGGATCATTGGTCCTGGCATTTATGGGGCTGCCATGCCACCAGCAGTCCCACCAGGCCTCCCTACCCTGGCAGGGTGCAGTTTTAGTGGTCATGCCTAGGACTTGGGGCTTCCTCATTCCCCATAGCCCCAATCCCATACCTCCAAGTTCATCCTGGCAGGGGAATGAGCTTAGCAGGGACATGTTCTTCCCCTGCTGGTGGGTGATGCAGTTAGTGTCCCCTCCACCTGAGAGCAGGACATTACTTGGCTTTTAAAAAACTCGAAAAAAGGAAGTTGGTGCAGATGGATTGAGGAGGGTGGCACTCAGTCCATCTCCAGATGAAGCTTGGGGAACCCCAGCAGCGGGAGCTACACCTTTAGGAACACCAGCTGCTCCATCAAAGCAGGAGCCAAGCAGGTACGGTGGGGTGTCACAACATCCCCAGGGATGCTGAACATCCTATCACTTGGAACACTGGTTGCTGGACAGGACAGGTGTTGCCAGGCAACTGTGGCCAGATCCTTCCACATCTGGCTGTGGCTTGCCCAGTAGGCCAAGGGGTCGCAGTCCAGTGGCTCCACATCCTCAGCGAGATAGGTAGCCAGTGAAGCCTCGGCGCTACCTGCCTGAGGCTGGGGTCTGGTGCTTTTGAACCTCAGCATTGAAGCCATGCCCATGGCTCACATTGGCAGTGGCTGGTGTGGAGGAGACTGGCTGGTGCTGGTGCCAGTGCTGGTGCTGGGAGTGCTGGCACGGGAAAGTGGATCCCCCTCTTCCACATCCCCTCGCCTCTGCACTTTGGCCTCCTTGACTTTGTTGCCCAGCACCTGCATCCAGTGATCCAGGGCTTTGGTGCTGCCAGTGCACATGCCCCTTCACCGTCAGGTTGCACATGCCTGCCATCATGTGGACTGTATTGGACTGCAAGGGATCCATCCATCTCCTGATGCCGTCCTTCAGCTGCCTCACCAATGCCTGCATGTCTGGTGACAGTGGCCTGCCCCAGCCAGGAACATTGATCCCCTGGAACTTCTTCATTTGGTTCTCCAGTTTCCTAACTATGGGGATCATATGGCTGAGGAGGGCATTGCCAGCACTAAGGGTCTCGGTGGCCTCAAGGAAGGGCTTGAGGACCACCAAGATCTGGGAGATGGTACTCCACTCAGCTCTGTTCAGGAGGCTGCTGATCCCAATCTCCCCAAGCAAGGCCATCTCATGGATGGCCTTCTGTTGCTCCACCAACCTTTCCAGCATCAAGTATGTGGAGTTCCACCGAGTCTCTACATCCTGCATGATTTTGTGCTGTGGGATGCTCAGCTCTGCCTGTTTCTTCCATGGCATCTTTCTCCCCTTGATGCTGCAGTGGAAGTAGCCCACCACCTTCCTGCATTTCTAAATCAGCTGGCTTGTAGCAGTAATGGTGGTGGCGCCATCACCAGCAGCTCTGCCCCCCTCCAAGGCATCCCTCACTATTAGGTGCAGCCTGTGTGCCACACAGTGGATGCCAACAAAGTTGGCATCCGAACAGCCATCACCATATTGGCCCTGTTGTTGATGACCATAAACTCACAGGTGAACTCAGCCTGCCCAACAAGCCACCCCTGCACCATGCGGTTCATGGCCCCCATGAGCTCCCTTGCCATGTGGGACTCATCCAGCACCTTGGCTTGCAGTAGAGCCCATCAATGGCCTGACTGATTGCACCAGTGCCCTGTGAGAGAGAGGTAGGCATGATCGCTACCCCGGCTGCTCCAGATTTTGGAAGTGAAGTACAAGGCTACCTGTGGCCCTGCCTTGCGCAGCTTCTCTCTCAAGTACTTCCTGCATGCCTCATACAGGGAGAGCACCACCATCCTGCTAAAGGTGATGCATGTGGGCACGCTATAAAATGGGGCCAGAAGTGCTACGAACCACCCGAACCCTGTCTGCTCAACTAGGGAGAAGGGATGGCTATCCAGAGCAAGCATCTCCCCAATGCTCTGGGTGATCTTGCTTGCCTTGAGAACGTGCCCCCCTTTCTGTCCACCTGTCCTCCACTGCTTCAGGATGGCCTGCCTCTGCTTTGTGGGGAAGGGCGCTTGGGAGCGAGTGGGGGACTTCCCTTTCAGCACGCTTGCACTGGTGCCAGGCTGAGCAGGAAGAAGGGCAAGGGGGTGCTGCCTCAGATGCATCAGCATTGCTGTGGTGGAAAAGTGTCTCTCATCCTTGCCATGGCTCATGTTCCTTTGGCAATGCTGGCAGATGTCAAACCTGGGATCATCTGCCAGCTCAAAATGCTCCCACACTACACTGCTCCCCCTGCTTCTGGGTTGAGGGTGAGGATCCTGCCTTATCCCACTCCTCAGCAGGCTGAAGCTTAAACAGCAGGAGGAGCTGCCTCAGCTGAGCCACTTACCTCCACAACCTCA
Source organism: Crocodylus siamensis (assembly GCF_052110815.1). Classification (NCBI taxonomy): domain Eukaryota; kingdom Metazoa; phylum Chordata; order Crocodylia; family Crocodylidae; genus Crocodylus; species Crocodylus siamensis. Next base: position 256,172,924 of record NC_143395.1, read on the forward strand.
GCCTCCTCTGAGGTGCTGCTTTCCAGAGGAGACCTGGGTCTAGGGGAAACTTGAGGGGTGTGGAGCACAAACTCTGATTTCCCCTCAGTCCCCAGAATTGCTTGAGCCAACGTGCTCAGCATCCCTGGTTCCAGCTCCAGCTCCTCCTCTGGCAGTGGGAGGCTTACGCTGAGAGATGACATTGGGGTGGAGGAGACAGTGACTCCACTGCTGGTGCCCACTTCTGGACTGAGGGGAGGTGGTGCAGGTGCAGGGATGTCTGGTGCAGACACTGCTCCCACCTCTTTGCTTCCACTGGCAGCACTGATGTCATGGCTGCTTGGGTCTGTGTTTGGGAGCGAAGGGGCTTGCAGCTCTAGCTCTCCTCCTCCCCCTCTCCCTCCTGCCAGAAGACCTGGCACCTGCCTTTCCAGCCTGCTTCATATTGATCTTTCCTGTGCTGCAAAAGGTCTGTGTGTGCATGTCACTCCTTTTGTGTTGTGGGTTTTATTCCGTCTGTTGCTTGCGTGCACTGGACACTTCTTTGATTGTTTGCTTCAGTGTTAAGAGCTATGTAAAAATTGTGTGCTGTCTGTCTGTTTTCTTCTCCTATGAATATCTGATTTTTCTTCATAGTTTCATAGTTTCTAGGGTTGGAAGGGATCTGAGTAGATCATGTAGTCCGACCCTCTGCCATGGCAGGAAACAATACTGGGGTCAAACAACCCCAGCAAGATGTTCATCCAACCTCCTCTTAAAACCCCCAGGGTAGAAGCCAGGACCACCTGTCTTGGAAGTTGGTTCCAGATCCTAGCCACCCTGACCGTGAAGTAGTGCCTCCTGATATCTAACCTAAACCTTCCTGGTCACTCCTGGCAGTGCACAGGGGAACAGGGACTCCCCGAATGCCCCTGACTAGTTTATAACAGGCCACTAGATCCCCCCTCAGCCTTCTCTTGTGGAGGCTGACCAGGTTCAGGTCCCGTAGCCTCTCCTCGTAGGGCCTGCCCTGCTGTCCCCTGATCATGCGAGTGGCCCTCCTCTGGACCCTCTCCATGCTGTCCGCATCCCTCTTGAAGTGCGGCGCCCAGAACTGGATGCAGTACTCCAGTTGCGGCCTGACCAGTGCCGCATAGAGAGGGAGGATCACCTCTTTGGTCCTGCTTGAGATGCATCTGTGGATGCATGACAAGGTACAGTTGGCCTTGCTGACTGCCTCCCCACACTGCCGACCCATGTTCATTTTGGAGTCAATTATGACTCCAAGATCCTTTTCCACCTCCGTGCTGACAAGTGGGGAGTTCCCCAGCCTGTAGGTATGGTGCCGGTTGTTCCTCCCCAGGTGCATCACCTTGCACTTGTCCGTGTTGAATCCCATCCTATTCACATCTGTCCACCCTTGTAGCCTGTCTAGGTCTGATTGAAGCCTGATGCTACCTTCTAGTGTGCCCACATCCCCCCACAAGTTAGTGTCATCAGCAAATTTGAACAGGGTGCTATTTATCTCCTCGTCCAAGTCACTGATGAAGATGTTGAACAGCGTGCAACCAAGGCACCAATGAGGCCTCCTCCTCTCCTACAGCCTCAACCACAAACCACTGGTGTCAATCAATCAAAAAAATATAAACAGTATGTCCATGGGCTAGAACCACCACACACATACACACAAAAATTAAATCCAGCTTACATGTTTTCAGAGCTCCGTGCTTCTGCTTCCCACTGTCTGTTACAGTCCTTCTTCTGGGGCTGCCGTTGCTTCTCTGAGAGTCCTCAGGAGTTCCTGTCCCACAGCAGCTGGACTGGTAGCCAAGCCTTTCTGTGGAAGTCTTATGCACAAACTCCTTCCCCCTTACCTGCTGACCACAACTGCCACCAACCCCAGGGTTTTTATAGTTCTGGCCTGCCCCCTTCTGGTCACCTGACTAGCTGGCCAGGCTCAGCTTTTACCCCCATACTCTGCCAGCAGTCTGTGCCCAGAAAGTTCTGGTCTTAAAGGGACAGGCCCATTTTCTGGTAACAGGGCTAGGGTTCTCTGTTAAAGCTGGTTTCCATGGAGAGTTTGTCTGCCCTCTCCATCTGGTATCCCTGGTGGTGGGTGCGAGGCAGAAATGCCCAGGACCAGATAGGATCAATTGGCTTAAGCCTGGCCTCCATTGACCCTATTTCTCCTGCCAGGTCAGCAGCTCCTCCCCAGCTCTCAACAGCTCACCAAATTTCCTTAAATGGCCTTCCAGCCCAAATAATTGCCCATCCCTGCCTTAAGGTGTGAGGGATGAAAATCCAGATTGGAATTTTTATGCTTGAGATCATTTAGAGTGATCATTCAAATTTTCAGTCTATTTTTCATCTGCAAAAACGTAAGACTTCTCTCAAAGAAATATTTCTAGGAACCAGCAGTTGATTTGTTTCAGAATGTTCAAATAAAAAGTGACCAAAATTCATTATTTTTAAAAATTTCTTGATTTTTTTGAAAAAAGGGAATTTCTTAGGTTTTCTTGGCTTTTTACTTAGGGTTTTTGAATGCTTAGCATTGGTGATAAATAATAAGTAACCAAATGAGGGTCATGGGGGCAATGCTGGTGGTGCTGCACAGAAAAGATGAGCTCCCCTGTTCCGTCCCTGGGCTGCCACTGCACACTGCTCCCAGCACCGGGATGCGGGGAAATAAAAGTTTGGGAACTACTGACCTAGACCCATTTGCCCTCAAAGCAAGTACGTGTCTGAGGTATCTTGGCCTTTGAATAGGGTTGGTCTTCTATTTTTTATTATAAAAGAAATGGAAAAACGTATATTAACTGCAGAAGTTCCAAGGGGTGTTTTTTAAATTATTGAGATGATTTTGCATGGAGTGCTTTGGAATATGTATTGCTCACTTCATACAAATTCATCACTTTATGACAAAAATTTGTACCGGTAGGTATTAGACTTCAGGATCTTTTATATTGGAAAAATGTTCTTAAAATGGGAAGTATCCCCCCTCCCTACATGAGTGTATTTAAAACTATAGAATATAAATATATGGCTTTAGTGAACAGAAAGGAAGCATTTGGTATAATTTCCTATTCAAAGCTTGAATGTAAAGTCATATCATGTACTCTGAACTGAACATTATAGATCACCTAGGATGCACAAGTGATTTGTTATACTACAGAGCCCATATAAAATCATATTTGTTAAGATTGCTTGAGAAAACAAAGGAGTAGCATGCTAGTACAATTGCAGAACTGACCTTGTTGGCCTGAGAATGTATTTTTTTAGTTACTTGCGTTTCATAAACAGAATTGTTGACAGTACAAGTTATTTTCTCATATAAATGTCAATGGATAGGATGGTAGATTACAGATCATCAAAGGATATGAATATCAAAGGATAGTATGGCAGATTACAGATCACATGTATTTTTATATTCATTCTGGACCAATGAAACCATCACTAGATCTACTTTTTCCAAAATTACTTGGCACCCAGTCTAGTAATAAAGATTTTTGAAATTCATTTACTGTATAACATCTCTGTAGAGAAATAGCAATTGCCTTATAAAGTTTTGCAGCTCGTCTGCCTTCCCATAAAATTATAACACTACAGTATTTTACTCTGTGTGTGAAGCTGTTCAGGAAGCTAACACATATTTGCATTTATAAAACACTTTTTGTGTGAGTACATCAGGGTGCTGCATCGTCTTCATAAAGAAAAAGCAGTCACAGTGAGCATTTTGAAGATGAAATCAAATGAATTTTGAAATTAGTCTTAAAAAATAAAAGAGAGTCTGGTCATTTGGGCATCTCTACACTTGCTTGTGGGGGGGAGAGTGCTTTAATTAGAGTGGCTCTGTGAGCCTCTCTAATTAAAGTGCCTGCAACATCTCATGTTGCAGCATCCTGTGCTTCAGTATCCTGTGCTTTAAAATGGTGGCAGGGGTGCTTTAACTAAAAAGTGTTTGCTGAGCTTTAGTTAAGGTATCCCAATCGTCATTTTGAAGCATGGGGACACTGAATACATGAGACGTGGAGGCTGCTGGAATGTGCTAATTACCATTAATTAGATGAATTGAGTCTGTTCCAATGTGCTGTAATTACAGTGCATTGGAGCAGCGTCCCCACTCGTCTACAGGCACCTGTGGCCAGAACTCAATTTTTTTGTAATTGGCTGGTCACCTGGAAAGATTGTTCAAATTAATGCCCACTGTAAGATTATAGCTGCACCTCCAGAAATGTAAAATATCTCATCCAATGCACCAAGTGCCCTGATGGAAAATATGTAGGAGAGACCAAACAACAACTGCGCACCAGAATGAACACACACTGGAAATCTATCGAGGACAGGAATATTACCTGTGGGGCCACATTTCTCACAAGAAAACCACTCTGTCTCTAATCTCTCAGTTCTAATCCCCAAAGGAAACTTACAAATCCCTTCTCAGAGACGAGCCTATGAACTCCACTTCATCAACCTCCTGGATCCTAAAAATCATGGACTAAATATAGATGTTGGATTTATATGACACATTATAACCTGCCTGACATCTGATTCCCCAGGTACCTCTCCACTGTTCACCCCCTCCTCCCCCCAACCCAGACTGTCTGTCCCCCACTGACTCCTCAGTTTACATCTTCGCTGACTGCCTGTCTTGCATGCGCACCAGCCCAGCCTCTGGCTTCTTTACTTTTCATTCCATCCAGGAAGAGCACACACCAAGTGTAGAAACTTCCTTAGCCTGACAAAGGGTTTTTAAACCCAAAAGCTTTCTTACATATTTTTTCCAACTATTTAAGTTGGTCTAATAAAAGATATCAGATTCACCCAAAGACCCTTGTCTGCCTATGTCCTTAGATCAACATGGCTACAACCTACACTCCTGTCTCATGCTACAGTTCACTGTAAAAGTGGAAGTTCCTTACAAATACATTGGTGAAAAAAACTATCCTGTAGATCAGTGCTTCCTAAACTTTTCCTCAGCATGACCCCATTTATGGCTCCTGCCCCCTCATTCCCAACCCACAGCCCTCCACTCCTCCTCACTCAATTCAGGGTTGCGACACAGTTTGGGAACTGCTGCCATAGATGAAAGTGAGAAACAGGGTTACCAACCCTCCAGGATTGCCCTAGAGTCTCCAGGAATTAGATATAAATCACCAGGAGACTGCTGAGAGTCACCTGAGAGATAAATGATAAGGCATTTATTAGAATAAATAAAATGTGGAATCCAATTTATATAGTAGTCCAGTGGGATTTTAAAGTGTAATAGTGATGTTCATTTGCCTCCCTGAGTACAGTACAGTAGATCAGTCATTAATGTCCTCATTAAGTGATAAAACCTCCTGGAACAGATTCAAACAGAGTTGGGAACCCAGAGAAAGCTTTTTGAAGGGCTCAGACAAGTTTAAAGTTATTATATAGGTGCCTGGATTCTTGCTTTCTTTTGGATATTTTGGCATTGCCACTGGAATGCTTATGTATTATACATGGCTGTACCTCAGGTGCATAAGTTTCATCATCCATTCTAAACCATTAATGCTGGGAATGATCTTTTTTTTAAAAAACTCTTTCTTAACCTTTTTTTCCTCTTGGTGCCTAGGTGTGTGGGTGTGTCTGTGTCACTTTCAAACAAATATTGAGCACTTTATGCTGTTTTCCTTCATTTGTTTCTCCTGACAAAGAAAACTTCTAAAATGGAACTGAAAAACAGCTTTCTGTTTACAGTTTGAGCTGGATCTCAGAATAGATTGCCAACTTATTTTTAAGGAATGTCCCCAGTTATGACAAATCTTGGCTTTGGTTCCTAGTTTCTGAAATAGCTAAGTGAGCCTCACATTTCTACATCAATCAAGCAAAGAATCATACATAATATATGACAAACTGTATGATTTTATATTGCAAATAATCTGATTGGAATATTGCTTACTGTGAAATAAGCTTTGACTTGATTTTTTTCTACAGTTGTGCTTGGTTAACTGAAATGTCAGTGGCAACAATGGGTGACTGGTGCCTTCTGCGTCTGGGCATTGGCAGCAGGGGCAGAGCTGGCGAGTACCTGCGTATGCTAGTGGCGGTGTTAGCGGCAGCCCTGTCAGGTGGGGCACATGCTCCCACTTCGCATCGCCTATGGTGGCAACTCTCAGTCTTTGTGCAAAATACAATTAATTTTTAGCAATGTATTGAAGTTGCTTTTCTTTCTGTCTACTGTGGGTGCTATCTTTAAGCAACATCTGTTGTGATGCTGGGTCTAGTCATCCATTTGAAATATTTTATGTATAAATGTAGAATATTGCATTATTTCTTTTATCCAAAGAGGAATGAACAGAATGTACATGTATCATGTACATCTCATAACTCTGCTGTTATAACCCTTGTCCTAGTTTCTCATACATTGCTGTTCCACATTCTGACTTGACCTTATATGGACAGATGTGAAAAATTTTGCCTGATCTGGCCCTTGAAAGCACTCTATAGCTGTGACCAAAACATGAGTGCATGGCTGCAGAGTGCTTCAGAAGCCCCCCTCCCCAACCAATCCAGCCACCCCAGCCTTCAGCACTGGCTAAAAAAACCCCAGACTGAATTCCCTCTACATCCTTCCCCCCCTACCATTCCAAAGACAGTGCTGGAAGCAGGGCTCAGCTGCATCAGCCCAGCCCTGCTCCCATTATGCACAAAAGTTATTGAAGGCACTCTGTTTTGGAGCATCTTTATCTGAACCCTCAAGCAACGGGGGTTCAGATTGTTGTTGTGAGGAAAATTAAATGTGGTTCTATTAAGTTGTCAGAGCTTTTAGAATTTTTTTTAGATGATTTAGTTAATGATTGTCAATGATTGGCCTAAAGTTAATCCTAGTAAAATGCCTGGGAACAACAAGAACAATAAAATTGTAAATAAAACCATAACATGGTGACCACTGGGACTAACTAGTGTGGGGACAGGAAAATAATAGGAAAATATTTCAGGTGTGTAAGGTTGTGTTATTGTAAATTTAGGATTTATAAGCCAAATATTATATAACAAGCTTGGCTAGTATTAATGATGACGATGTTACTAAATGGTTAAATAACAGTAAGCAAGTGAGATGTTTGTTGTTTGCCTTTCGTACCATCTGCATAAATTTCTGAGAGAAAAGATCAAGCCCTCAGAACTGGAGCAGCGCAACTCAAGAAGCTCACTCAGTGAGGCTGACTGAGGAGAGTGACTCCTGGCTCACAGCTCTAGACAGACTGTGACATGGTGAGATTCATGACAACACACTCAGTTTTTGTAACTGCCTGCTTATATACTGGCAGTCGTAAGTTGATTGATTGTTTTGTTTTTAGTGAATCCTTCTCTTATTTTTGTATTCAATAAAGCTTCTGACTGATATTGGATGAGTACTGTGGGTTAATTGCATAGTTCTCCTTGCCCACAGAAAAGTAGGGCTCATGTTTCTGCCCAACAATTGTCATAGGATTGGGCCCTTTTAAAGTGCTCCATAGCCATGCACTTGTGTTTGGTTACAGCTGTAGAGCACTTTCAGGGGCCATATTGGGTGAAGACTGCCAAATCCCCCATCCTGCAAGCCACACCTGGTGCTGGTTTACTTAGCATTTGCTGGTGCAGGCAGCCAAGGAAGTAAGTTGACATTGGAGGATGGGTGGGCAGAATGTGTGTGTGTGGGGGGGGTAGGCTCTCCAGAGGGGGAGGTTGTTCATCTGGGGTGTGTTGAGGAGGGGGTTTGAGGGCTAAAAACAACCCCTGGACCAGGGGGAGAGAGTGTCCCCCCACCATCCTCCCAAGTCCTTGAATATTCAGCTAGGCCCCCTTGAACCTGCCAAACCTTTCCAGACCACACCAACCCTCCTGCAGACCCTGCTTGCCCCCTAATCCCTCAAGACTTCCTGGTGAACTGTGACTGCCCCCCCAGTCTCTCCCATTGACCTTGCTTGCTCCCCAGATCCCCCCCATCCCCCTTGCAGATCTCATTTGCTCCTTCTCTGACTCCCCAAGCACTCCTGGGAAGTTGTACTTGTCCCCTTGATCCCTTCAATCTCCCCTATGGACCCTGCTTGCTCCCCATGTCTCTCTAATCTCACCTGCAGACCCTGATAGCTCCCTTGATTCCACCCATGGACCCCATTTGCTTCCCTGATCTCCCCTCCTGCAGACCCTGTTAGGCCCCTGATCCCCCCAACCCTCCTCATGGACCTTATTAGCTCTTCCAATGCTCCCCACAGACCCTGCTTGCCACCCCTGATCCCCCCCTGGAGTCTGCCTGGCTTCCCAATCCCCTCAAACCTCCTCCCACTAGCCCCCACCATACCAAATTACCTTAGATGAGGTGGCCATTTAACTTGATCTAACCTCCCCCTAACCACCCCAAATGTCTATAAGTACCCTAAGAAGCCTAGGCTAAATTTCTACCCTTGAACTCTGGGAAGTGCAGAGAATGGTCTATCCCTCTTACTCCAAAGGGCATGAGAGTGAGGCTGGACGTTAGTGTTAACAAATGCCTGGGCCAGCCACAAAGCAAGTAATAACAGGAGCACTGCAGCAGGCATATTGCTTCTGGGAGCTCCAGTAAGTTTACTGTTTCCTTGTGACAAAAAGTCCCCATCTGTGCTGGCAGGTGGTGCAGTCATGCACTGCCCATTATTATAGTCTGTGTCTATGTGAAACGCTCTAGGCACTAAGACATACATATACTAGGGCAGAAGTCTGCTTTTTTACCAGTCAGTACAGTGTCACATATGCTTATCTGGTTCAAGGCAAGTGCAGTCTTTGGACACCTGAAGAAATGGGTGTTTGAAGATTGCAACATCAGATCTGAAACCAAAGTCATGGTTTATCAACCAGTCATGATCCCCACCTTATTGTACAGAGCTGAGACATGGACAACATACAGGAAATATCTAAAATTGTTGGAGAAGTACCATCAGTTCTGCCTGCAGAAGATCCTTTGAATTCAGTGGGAAGATAGATGTACCAATGTTAGCGTCCTCCTGCAAGCAAACACCATGAGTATTGAGGCAATGATCATCTGGCATCAACTTTGTTGGGCCAGCCATGTCATCCAGATGTTTGACTCCAGGCTCCCGAAGCAAGTTTTATTCTCCAGCTCAGCCAAGGCATACGCTCAGAGGTGGATAGAGAAAGCGCATCAGGGACATCCTCAAGGACAACTTAAAAAGAATGCAACATTGATGTCAACTCATGGGAAGCTACTGCCTAGGACCTCCCCAAATGTAGGAAGTGTTTGCTGCAGGGATCTCAGTACTTTGAAACTTGACAACAACAACAGGAGTTGGTAAAGTGGGAGCAGCAGAAACAGCATGTCATGGACCAAATCAAGAATCTAGTGCCTCCCAACCCACACAGAAACATGTCTGAGCTGCAGTAGAGTCTGTCAAACTTGGCAGACAATCATCCTTGACTGCAAGGCATTACCAAAAAAGACATATACTTTTGGAGGTTAATCATTAATAATAGATCCATTCATTGTACACTTTGGAAATTGTTATAAAAAGTTAGGACTCCATTCCCTTTGGCTTGTAGGATGGCTTCCAAACCTTGAAATGTCTTACTTTTCTGTCTTGACTTGCATGCTTTTCCTTCTCTGAGGGTGCAAACCAATGTTTCCTTTGTGCACTATAACAATTTTGATGGTAGCACAAAGGAGAGACAAACAGACGTCTGTATGAGGGATGGATTGTAGGCATTCTGGCCTAATGCTTAGGCCACTGATGGTGGGCAGATGCCAGAGGTCAGGTGAGAGTTCAGGATCCAATTCACCAGGTATGGAAAAAAATGCAGGGGTAGAGTCCAAGACACAGGCTAGGGGGCAGGGTCTTGGAATCACATGCCAAGTTACCAAGTCCAAGGGATAATATACAGCAGGGGTTCCCAAAATTTTTATGCTGCAGCCCAGGAAACTGTGGGCCAGAAGTGGCTGCGGCCCAGCAAACCATGGCCCAGCAGTCACAGCCAACTGCAACGGGAATTTCCAGCTGGAAGACAGGAAAGGATACCCCCACCCCGCCACGTGGCAGGGTTGGACCAAACTCTGTACTGCCGCAGGACCTGTAAAAAGAGCTGCAGCCTCTCTGCCTGGCTTGGGGTGCCATGGTTTGCTGGTCTGTGGCCACTTTCAGTGTGGCAGGTGAATGTGCTATGAACTGGCAGCTGACCCACTGCAGCCCAGCACTGGGTTGCAGTCCAGGAATTGAGAACCCTTGATCTACAGGTCAAAGTTTAAGAACAGACTCAGGCAGGGTCAGGAAACAGATTGAAAAGGCAATCCAAAGCCAGAGTACAGGGACAGAACCAAACTGGGGCCAGGAACTAGGAAAACCAGAGACCACAGGCCCTAGGAGGCTTGTCACAGCAGGCCAGGGTCAGAACTATTGGCTCTGGTGCTGTCTCATAGTGACCCAAGGGCAACATGCAGAGTATGCTGGATGGCCCTATGCACCACATACACTGTCTGCTCCAGCTCACATCCCAGGGTAGTGGAGCAGTTGTTGCATGCAGCACATGTTACTCTGGCCCCTCAAGGACACATGCTGGGGCATGGGGCCAGTCTGTAGGTCTGGTACAGCCCATGGACTGGCCCCATGCCAGTCCTCCAGCTCATGGGGCTGGATGAGTTTGATGCCCCTGGTTTATACCAGTTGTTCCAAAACCGGCCCAAATTTGTGGCTCAGTAAAAGGTGGTAATAGTTTCTGCTGCTTTATTGCAGCAGACACCTTTTAGCTTTATTGTGAGAGAACACAGGCAGCCTGGAGCTCCCCACACTTTCTGGCTGCCCTGGGCAGGATTTCCTGGGCTTGAGGGACTTGTTCCTGCATAATCCAGGAATTCCTACATAGGATTGGGCCCCTCAAACCTTGAATTCTCTGCATTAGCCAAAACTAATTCCAAATCCAAGAGTCCAGAACCATAAGTGGCCCTACTACTGGCAAACATCCTCCACCCACACCTGGGGCTTCAGATGTTTCCAAAACCTTTGGCAGGCATCCTACTTGCAGGCCTAAGCCCAGAGGCTTGGGGTTCAGATGTCCCCAAGTTTTGCTTGCCCTTAGCCATAAAGCCCTTGGAGCAAGCAAGGGAGGAGACTCCCATTTCCATAAACTGGGCTTAAAGCCACTGCACCTTGGCGGGTACTGAACCACGCCAAAAGAGCAGTTCTCCTGCAAAGTGGTTGAGGAAACTGCCCTCTTGGACACGGATACATGGTATTTCCCCTGCCAGGTTAAGAAGCCACTAGGCTTGATCTGATATATGGTGAATTTGGTTAGAAATAGGAGGTGGTTGAACAGGAGGTGCCAGGACTTAGTGGGGCTATGAATAGGGAGAGCATAAAAGAAAAGGTAAAAGGAGCCAGAACCTTAGGAGATAGAGAGGCTGCCCCCTGGTTCACTCAAGAGACCTGCCTGGAAGTCAGTAGTCTGCCTTTGTTTTGTAATGACTTTCTGTGTTTGCTCAGAAAAATTCCTAAGACAAGAACCTCAGGAGGTATAAACTAGGGTGTGTCTATCACTTCTGTGGAGCTATGGTATGTAAATTTACATTAGCTGAGACTATATGGCACGTACTCTGTGCTTCAGCCCCTGATTTGCAAATCAGAGAAAATAGCACTTTCCTGATTCATAGATGTGTTGTGAGAATAACTGATTAAAGATTTTGAGGTGTTTAGATAGTGGAATGAAGGAGACTTGTGTAAAGGGGAGAGAATTTATGTTACCTCTTTGTCCCTTCATTTTGCAATTCCATCTAGACAAAGCATTTCAGCCAGTATTTGCTTCCCTGCTGTCCTTTACTCAAAGTCAGAGTGGGCATATGACCTTGGATAGGCCTTCTATAAAGATATGCCTGTAACGCTATTTAATCAGAGTCCCTTTACTTAATACAAACAGTGCCCACTTTCTCTCAACAGGTATTTGACCTAACCGTAAATTCCCCTTGTATTTGTGCCATTACAGCTTTAATTCATAATGTTCTTCTTAAGCAGCTATAACAAAGGTCATAATAAGGTGCTGTTGGTCTTAATATTTAACTCTCAGCTTTGCTTGGTTGTGGCAAAATGATTGTGTTACTTCATTTTACTAGGGTATGAGTGTAATACAATCACAGTTTAATTTTTTTTGGAGATTTGCCTATTTGTTCATTTTCTCAAGTGGCTAAAATATTTGTTTATCTAAAACAATGGTTTTCAACCTAGAGGCTAAGTGTAGAGAGTCAAAAAGCCCAAAGCTGAATTGATTCAGTCTTTGCATGTTAGTCTAAACTGCAGAGATTAAACTGAGAAGCAAGTGAACAGACATTCCCTTTTGATTCAGGAAATGTAGCCACATGGCTGCAGTGGTTCAGGCCAGAAGCTGGGGCTGTTAAAGCATGCCTTCCAGCCTGCCAAGCACTCCAAATCTTTTCTTCCCCCCCTACTCCAGCGGAGGGGGTATGGCCAGGCCCCAGCCCAGGGCTAGCTCCCAGGACGCATCCAGAGCCCGCACATGCTTCTTGCAGCATCTCAAACCCCTTTGAGATGATGCAAGAGGCATGTGCAGGAACAGGACAAGGGTCCTGTCACTGCAAGTCTGCAGCATGGTGGTAAAATTAGATCTCTGGATATCCAGGGGTCAAATAAAACCAGAGTGAAAAAAAGGGGGGCAAGGCATGATCCCAGACTGTGCCCTGAGGTAACTGGAGGATGGGTCTGCCAAAGAGATGCTCTGGCTGCCATATTGGTATTTAGAATTCATTTTATTATGATGATAGAGACACTGGTAGGCTTCCAAATTGCTTTAACACTGTAGATATATCAATAAAACATGCCCAACTGATTGCAGTCTCTGTCTCTCTCTCTCTACATATAGCGGTCTTTTGTTTTAATTGTGGCGGAACATGGATTTTGGGGTATTCTACAGAGTGACTTCAGGATTTTTTTATCAGGGATTTTTCAGTTTTCAAATAGGCAACACCAGAATTCCTGCTATGGAGGACCCTGCCTGCTCAGAGCTGGTATCTTGGACCCAGCTGAAGGTGGCTGACCTCCTGGCCAGTTGGGGCCAGGAGGACATGCTTTGACAGTTTAAAACAGGCCACCACACTGGGAACATCTTCCGGTCAATAGCCGCCCAGATGGCTGGGCGGGGGACACACAAGGCAGTAGAGCCGCACAAAGGCCAACACTGCAACCACAGCCCGCTGGCAGCTGGCCAGAGGTGCAGATGCCTCTACTGGCTGTGCAGTCCCCATCTAGGTCTGGCAGGTGCACAGCAGGTCACAGCCAGGCAGCAGCCCCCACTGCCAGACTGTTGCAGTGGGTAGAGGGTGCAGGGAACTCTCAGGGGTGGTTCAGCAGTCCAGCTGGCACAAGGGGGAGTGTCCCCAGGTACCAGTTGGCTAGGCCCCAGAAGCTCCTGAGAGCTAGTTGCCCTGAATTACTTGCTAGGGCAACTTTTTGTACTGATAGGGCGAGGACAGGGCAGATTTTTATACTGCTGGAGACAGCACAGGTGCTGGCCTAGGGCTCTATCTCCCCCTGGTTGCAGATCTGGGAGGAGCCAGGCAGGGTTATTTTGCCCCAAGTGGCACAATTTGCTCCACAACAAAGTGTGTGTCCAGGCATGTGTGCAGAGGTGAAAAGCCCCAGCTCAAATTTGCACCACTTCTGTTTGAGTTGTTGCAAGCGCACATGCTTGCAAGTGTGGATGTGCCCCTAAAGGATAGGAGTTTAAATCCCCTCCCTGGTCCACAGGAGACCCCATCCCTCTTCTCCTCCCCTTCTCTCCCCCCACTTCAGACTGCCAGACTGAGGAGGGTGCAGGTGGGGAAGAAGGCAGTGGCACTGAATTCATAAAAGCTTGAATAAGAATAGTCCTTTCTCTGAAGCAATCACGTATTGAACACAGCAGTTTGCAACCTCAAGCACACAACAAAGAACAACCAAAAATCTTTACCTAAGCTAATATACATCCCAGGAAAACACACTGAGAGCACACACTACTTAGACTAACTTAAAATGGCTAGCACTACGGAAGAAAGAGACTTGGGGGTCATCATTGACCACAAGATGAACATGAGCCTTCAATGCGATGCTGCAGCTACTAAAGCGACCAAAACGCTGGCTTGCATCCATAGATGCTTCTCGAGCAAATCCCAGGACATCATTCTCCCTTTGTACTCAGTCTTGGTGAGGCTGCAACTGGAGTACTGCATCCAGTTTTGGGCTCCACAATTCAAAAAGGATGTGGAGAAGCTTGAGAGAGTCCAGAGAAGAGCCATGTGCATGATCAGAGGTCAGAAAACCAGGACTTACAATGACAGGTTGAGAGCCATGGGGCTCTTTAGCCTGGAAAAGCACAGGCTCAGGGGTGATCTGGTGGACACCTACAAGTTTATCAGGGGTGACCACCAGTATCTGGGGGAACATTTGTTCACTGGAGCGCCCCAAGGGATGACAAAGTCAAATGGTCATAAACTACTGCAAGACTGTTTCAGGCTGGACATAAGGAAGAATTTCTTTACTGTCCGAGCCCCCAAGGTCTGGAACAACCTGCCATTGGAGGTGGTTCAAGCACCTATAGTGAACATCTTCAAGAGCAAATTGGATGCTTATCTTACTGGGACCCATGACCCCAGCTGACTTCCTGCCCTTTGGGTGGGTGGACTTGATGATCTTCTGAGGTCCCTTCCAGCCCTAATGTCTATGATAGCTATGAAAATGGAATGTAATAAACCAAGAAGACAAGAGAAAGTCTTGTATAAGTCTTATCTATTCCTGAGGGCAGAGTGTCTCCTTACTGCCAGGTATTCAGAAAGTCCTTCTGGGGCAATCAGCTGGGGGTCTTAGGTGGTAGAGTGGAGATCCCACAGGCCTCATCTCTACTTGGGTTTTTATAGGTGCACTTGCACCCCTTGGGTGCCTTGACATTACTATGCTTGTCACGTATAGCACCTTTGGCAGGACTCTCATGCATTCAATGACTTTTGTCTCTGCTTAGGTTGTCCAGTCTCTCACCTTTTATAGGTTTTGTTGTATAATGTAAATGTAGTTCACTGCTTTCTTTGATCACACCAGCCCAAGCAGTCTGGGACCCTCTCCTGCTCCCCTAGCTCCATCTCCAGCATGTATATGTGCTGATGATTGCACCAGGTCTTAGCTAACACTTCACACCTCTCAGTCCGGTCCTTGGCCCTGTGCTTACAGGTGGTAGAGGAACAGTCCCTCCAGTCCTGATTCCCTGTGACCTGGGGGAGCTGAGGGCAATTATGCCCCCTCTCCTTCCCCTTGTCAACAGCTTGCCTTAGTCTCTACCAGAGGAGGGAGGGGCAGAGTCTGTTGGTCTCCTGCCATTTTATAATGTTAATTTAGTTCTCTGCCTTCTTTGGTCACACCAGCCCAAGCAGTCCCTCTTCTGTTCCCTTAGCTCCACCTTCCCCACATATATGTGATGAGTGTGTCAGGTCTTTGCCAATACCTCACACTGAGCCAGGAAAGCAGGGATTAAAGCCTCTCCCAGACTCCAAACCTCAGCCGGGGTTTGCCTGGGAGGAGCAATCCATCTCTGGCTGTTGCCACCCTTGCGCCCCTCCTCATGCCCCTGCCTTCTCTGCTCCAGTGAGGAAAAGTCTGGCAGGGGCTCCTCCTCCTCCCCGCCTCTGCTGGCAGACCAGGCTGCAGTCCCCAGCTAAGTTTCCCACCCCCAACCTCTTGTCAGCCAGCCATCAGTGCTCAGGCTAGGAAGCAGAGGGGTGGGGCCAACCTTGCTCTCTGGAGGAGACAGCCCAGTCCAGCCCAGAGCTGCAAAGCATCCTGGGATGCTGGGGTCCTGTAATTTAACTTGAATTAGTAAGGGGCCTGCCTGGGACAGAAGTTGCATAAATTGGGTTGACCTAAGTCAGTTAAGTCTGATACTACATTCAACCAGGTTTATCTTAAACTAGTTTTGGCCATTTTGAAACTGGTTTATGTGCACTGGGCTCCTGTTCTGTTACACAGTTAAACCAGTTTCTGATCACTTAAACTGGCTTATGCGTAACTTCTATCCCTAGCCTTATAGACTTGAGGCACCCCTTGATAGTCTTGTGGCAACCCTGGATTGACGCAAGACACCTTTTGGAAAATGCCTTTTTTAATTTTCACTCATTTTTTTTTACTATAGAAGAATAATAGATCAATCTTTCTGTTGTAAAGAACTCAGGAAGATCACAACAGGACAGACTATTTATAACAGTATGGTTTCAAATTTGACATCTCTGCATTTATCATGTGAATCATGTTTGCACCCCTAACAATTCTCACATTGTGTGGCACCCTCATGGCACCCTTGAAGGGGTCTCATGGCAACCAAGGGGTCTATGGCATCCTGGCTGAGAATCACTGTTCTAAATACTCCTTTTTGCAGCTCAGATTGTACAAAGCCTTATTGGCGTGAGAAGTAATTTTGATCATACTGAATAAGGATTTTGTGTTTACTCTTTAATGCTGATATCTAATTTTTTTGCATTTTTTTTTTCCAATTTATTGTTGTTTGTTTCATTCCTTTTTTAGGATTTTGAATCCTTCTTCTCTGCCAAAGAAGAAAATATTATTTATTCATTCCTGGGTCTTGCTCCCCCTCCAGGCACAAAGGTATGAACTTGTGTCCGTTGCTAGGGCACTTGTGTCCGATTTATTTCTATTTAGCAAAAAATTAAGGAAGGAATTGACTCATCCTATAAAATAATGAACAGTTGCAAGTGCTGCTATAAGATATCAGTTGACACAGGGTTGCAGGAAAGTCTTTTTAAAGAAAAAAGAGGCAGTCTTTGCCATTGAAAATATTCTAATTTCTCTTCTTTTACCATGGATTTGTTAAAATGTATCCTTCACTACTTTAAATAAAGAATAATAAACCTTTTTGCCATGGTCAGCTTTGAAACAATACACATACACCTAATTAAATCCACAGGTTACATTAAGTGATGGGGGAGTCACATCTCCCTCATTATGCTAACCTTTGGGTAATACTTTGCATGAGAACGCTGTTGTGATGGTATAAAATCTAGAAAAGGTCACATGAGGAAAGACTTCCATAAGGCCTTCTGGAAAGTATAAATACATTGCATCTCTACCTGTCCTTCTCCATCTGCTATATATTGTTGATGCACTCACATGTTTCAAGCAAGAGGCATGGTTTTTTCCTTTACAGAAGTTGTGTTGCTTTGTCCCATGTTTATCTAAGGGTTTTAGGACTCTGTCTTTAGGTCAGATTTGATCATAATCAAATTTTGCTGCCTTTATCATGACTGAGAAGTGTCATGCCTCAAGAGAGTGTGTGAGTCAGAGTGGCAGTGCTAAGCTCTTGCAATTTTTGGCTGTGGTTAGTGGCTAAAATACAGACACAGGAACTTGAGACCTGGGTTCTAATTTGTGCCGGCCTTCTTAGGTGTCTCTGGGTAAAGCACTTGTTTGAGCACCTTTCCCACTATCTAGAAAAATGGGAAACATGATATTTATTGCTTTTGTATTGTGGTTTGAGATTTACAGATGAAAAGTGGTACCTAAGAAAAAAATTATTAATAATTATTGTATCTGTGACTGGTCAATCTCTGGCTTGAAGCAAGTGCTTTACATTTTTTTCTCCAGCTTTTCCACCTGTACAGTAGGCATAGTAATAATTGCTTGCCTGCCACTCAAGATTCATTTGAAAATTAATTTGGGTAATATTTGCAAAGCCGTTAAGGGATTACAGGAGTTACATGTGCTACTTATTATAAGGGGGATAATCAATAGAATTAAAAAATTGCATTTTTTTCTGTCCTCTCACTTCATGTATCATCTGCTCCTTCATGCATTGCTCTGCTAGCTTGTTTGTCTGGATCCAAGTAATATTTTAAAGCATTTATTCAGTCCTATGCTACAGCAGAAGCAATTGCAATTTTGAGTCCAGGACAACTTTATTAAAAAAAATATGCTTTATATATTTTGCCAGATTAATAACTTTTGGTACTATTTGTAGCAAGCAAGAACAGTTCTTACTGATTAAACTACTCTTTCAAGGAGATTACATTTCAGATCAGAAAGCTGGAAAAGTCAGAGGTACAATTATTTTGGTGTATTATACATCAGTCTAGGTGATGCACAGTTATCCAACTCTGGATACATCAATATAACTTTACCTCTGACTTAGACATAATGGCTTGGACATAGGTACACCTATTTAAAGCTGTTTACATGAGTATAAACATTTTGTTTGTCCATACCCCTAGATGATTTTTGAAAACATGTAAATATTGGAACTATCTTTACATCTCATTCTTTAGAAAATCTTTTTCTGATGTTGAGAGAAACCAGGACATAGACGTATTCTTAGCTTTTATGGTAGAGGCATTTCCAGCCTCTTCACTAGCTATAGTTTGCCATACAAGTGACCTCCTTGTGCTGCTCCAGCTTCTCTCTAAATTCATGCCACCAGCTAGTGTTATGACATGCCCATTTCACAGTAAGTCTGAATCAACCATCAGGTGAAAGTAATGTGTCACATCTGGCAGATATGCTAGCCGTTTAATAACATAATCTCCCAGTGCTAGTGATTGCCTAATTCTTTTAAACCATTACTAATACACAATGTTTGTTTATTTTAACTATGACGTGGAAACTTCATAAAGACTGTAAGTCTGTTGTTGTGCATCTCCCTTACAATGAATTTCCCTTTTTTCATTCCTTGGTGCCTCAGTATAGCAAAGACCCCTATGCCTGAAGAAGGGTGACTGTGCCTGAAAGCTTGCCAAGAACTTTTCCCCAATAACTTGGTCTAATAAAAGATATCACATTTACCTGAAGAACCTTACCTGCCTCTCCCTTACAATACATTTGAATCTCACTACTAAGGCTTTATGATGATTAGTATGAACCTCATGTGCCATGCTCACTGCTCCTTATACTGACCAGCATTGCCTGAGGTGTTCTGGCTGTCTGTTGTATCCCTCTTTTGTTTTCATTATACAGTTAAATTGCCAACTCTTAGGTGCAGGAATAGCTTTGTTTTGTGTTTGTATGGTGTTTCACCCAGCAGGATCCCAGCTCATTATTCAGGTTCCTATAGATGATAACTGTAATACAAATAATTAATTGATGATTGTTTTTAAATTGCTGCCAAATTCCAATTAAAAAACCACTTAATCATATTTGCCATTTTAGTACTTCAACTGAATTCAGTGGAAACACTGATGCTTAACATTAAGCATCTGAGCAGGTCTTTGTAAAATTGGAACAAACACTTGTTTGTTTTTTTTTAAATAAAAGCTAAGTATATAATTACTCTTTTCAGAGGGTTTTATGGCCACATGACAGCATTGTACAGAAATCAGAAAATAGGTTGATTATCTTAGGAATATTCAGCCTGCTTATATATTTCTGGTTCCCTGTCTCCCATACCTCATTGTTATATTTCCCACAGTATCATTAAACAGGGATGAGTAATACAATTTTATACTCCTCTGGAGAGAAGGCAAATGGTTGTTATTCTCTTTATTCTGTTACTGTGCAATGCCTCCTCACTTACGTGGGTTAAAAGGAGATCTTAAACTAGTTCTATTGTAATCCTAACTTTCAACCAACCAACCAAACAAATAAATGAACAAAAAACCCCCACTTGATTTCAGGCCTGAATGTAGTAGATGGCTATGCTTTAGGTATGATGCCAAGATCATTCAAGTCAATAACCAGTTTTCCTTTGATTTCAGTGGACTTTGGCTCAGGCCTCTTGTATAAATTCAGTAGCTTAGATTTATGCATCTGAACTGTGAACAATACATTTAGTAAATCTGGTGATTTGGGTTCATATACTTCAGTTTATGACCCTGACTCTAACCTTTTCAGACTCAAGGCACTTCGTTAGACTCAAGGATCACCTTGAAAAATGCCAGCTCTTAATTTTCACTCATTTTTTGACTACAGAAAAATAACAGAGCAATTCTTCTGCTGCTAAGAACTCAGAAAGCCCACAGTAGGTCTTAATGATTTGAACACTATGGATTTCTATTTGAAATCTCTGGGTTTATCTTGTGTATCATGTTTGCATGCTTAACAGTGCTAACATTGTGTAGCACAGTGTGGCACCCTTGAAAGGATCTCAAGGTATCCAGGATGCTGCTGAGAATCACTGGTCTCTGGTGTTAGCAAGGTAGAGAGATAAGACAGGGCAGATGTCTCCCTAATTTCTAAGAATTTTTCCCCAATATAAGGCTGTTCCCAGCCATCTTTTTTCAGTGTCTGTTAATGCACAGAAATACACTACATGAACATTACCATTTCACAACAAACAATGTTTTGCTGAGCAATTTCTTTAGAAATTTCTAGTTGAGATATTGTAAAGAAAAAGAAACCAGCAATCAAAAACACAATCTCTATAAAAAGCCTAATGGGTATATTAACCTGTCCTGAGTAAAAATTACTTGAGGGCATCAGGCATATGCTGTGACCCTAGCTTATTCATTCATTCACCCTAGCATATTCATTCATGACACATTTTTATTTTTACTGAACCACAACAATCATTACTTTAATAAAAGCAACCTGTTCTCTAAAGTGGGAAAGAGAATATGGATGAGAGTCCTTATTTTGAGACAAATTATAAACAATATCTCTGTGCATTCAGAAGTGCAGAGAAATGGATTCTTTGCCCTTTTTCTAGACTGTAACAGGAGAAGCATTCTTTCAGTGAGATGTCTGTTATTTAAGAGAGCAAGCAAGGTACTCAAACATCCTGGCTTCTAAGTAGCAAGCAAGGTTTGAACACCAACAGTGAGTTATTTCTTCGTTGTAGACAGAGAATGCATTTTTTCACTGTCAGTGTTTATTTAGCAGAGTACAGCTTCATTCCCATGGAAATCCAGAAAGCAGACCACTCCACGTTGGACAGGTTCTTTCTGCTATTGCTCGTCTAATTCAGTAGAGCTGATTTACACCAGATACAAAACTGGTGTAGGGCTTACTCAGTCCTAAATCCTTGATTTTGCTGCCTGTTGATTTTGGGTTTTTGTCCCATGTGTACTTTTGCAAATGGACAATTCTCCTATTAAGGTACCTCTGAATAGAAGATTGAAAAAGAGAGAATGTGTGCTCTTAAATTAGCTTTATAACTTACTGATAACTGCTTTTTACTGAAAAGAAATTATAGAACCATAGAAAAGTAGAGCTGGGAGAGACCTCAGGAAGTTATCTTGTCCAAAATCCTGTTCAAGTCAGGGGCATCCCTGATTAAACCCTCCCAATCAAGTATTTGTCTTTCCTGCTCTTAAAAATGTCCAAGGATGGATATTCCACAGCTTCTCTCACTAGCCTATTCCAATGTTTAACTACCCTCATAATGAGGAAGTTCTTCCTACTCTCCAACCTTACTCACAGAGAGAATGTTCTTCCAACTTAGACCATCGCTCCTAATTATGCCCTATGCAGCCACAGGGAATAGTGTAACTCTGTTTTCATAAAATATATTAATAAATTAATCAGTTTTCATAAATGGTATCAACATTAAATTAAATTTTAAAATAACCTACATTTTTTTGTGTTGCTCTGTAATGGTAATGATGACAAGTCATTATTAGGTTTTTGAATTGTTAGTTGTCAGTAGCTTCAATGGAAATGTTGTGCCTGGTAAAATATTGTGTCCCGAGTCCTTTGAAGTTCTATTTTAGCCAGGGATAGTTTTGAATGTGTATTTGTGAGAGCTACAGAGGATCAAGATCTTTAAAAGTAATATAAAGATACAAACCAAAAAAGTTAACAAAAAAAGCCTTTTTAAGACTGACTAAAAATAAAGCATCTGTAAGGAGAATTGCCTAGTCACATAGGGTATCTTTACATGTGTTCTGGGGTGCAGGGCCCCCTTTAATTAAAGTGGCCCTTGGGAGGCATGTTAATTAGCATGTGTTGGAGCAGGCATCAGGCATGTATATGGTTGCTCATAAGCATAATAGCTTTCTGGGTGCACTCCATGGTTCTACTTTTGACTTATAAGGCCCTAAAAAGTCTGGGTCCTACACACCTAAGGGACTGCCTTCTCCTTTATGCCCCATCATGATTCCTTATGTCAGCTGAGAGCCAGCTCCTGCGAGTACCATAAATATGCCAAGTTGCTTGGTGAAAATTTGTGGGAGGTCATTCTCAGCAGTCACTGCTCAGCTCTGGACCTCCCTCCTATCTTGAGGCCCACTAGAGCCCAAAACTGGACATAACCCAGAAATGCTGTCTGGGCCAGTTCGGAGCAAATGAGGTTAGGTTAGATCATTGCTGATGTGCTTTCTGTTTTATTTTCATACTGTGCTTGCTTTTATAATTTATTCTTGGCTGTTGTTTTATAACTTGCCATGTTTGTTCTCTTACTGTAAGCTGCCCTGAGACTTTGTTGAGAATATAAATCTAATAAATAAAGTAGATGGAATAAATACAATAATAAAATAATGATAAATGCACAGCATTGCAGTATCGGTTAAGATAATTTCAAGATCTTTTATTTTTCTTTTAAAGTAAGAGCATCATTTTTATTTTGCAATCGCTGTGCTGGTTTGCACAGCCAAAAGCCAAAAGTGTAAAGGGCAAACTAATTCAAGAAATAACTCTTGAACTGCCCTTTTTAATTACAGTGCAAAGATGAACCAGATCACTTGGCCTAACATGTGATGCTGGTAGACAGCTTGAAACTTGTTTTAACTCTACATGCTCCATTTATATATTCCAGTTATATACATGCATTAAGGTTTTTGTATATTGTACATAATGTTCATTTTCTTCTGTTCAGGAGGCGAAAATTGATGAGGAGATTTCAGATCTTCCCAATGGAGAAGTTTCAGGAGAGGAGCAGAAAACCGTGGAAGTAATGCCAAGTTTTTTTTCCATTTTTCCTCTTCAGAATTTACTTCAAACCATTCCTATTAACCAGTATATCCTATTCCACCCCACCTGCCCAGTCCCTGTCAAGCAAAGCATTTCAGCACATGCATAACTTTAAGTATCAGAGAAATCCTATTGAATTTTGCCTCAGAACAAAAATGGAGATGAAGTTATTTGAAAAGCAAATTGAACAAGCAGAGAAATCTGAAAAGCATCAGAAAAAAAGGCTCTGTTTGTCCTGGAGAGAATGCACTGCTCTACTCATTGTTTGTAGGACATAAGACTAGAAAGGATGTGTCGGGCCCAGTCTAGCCCCCTGCTATTGTGGGAAACCATATAATATAATCTGCTTAATAAATTGGGAAGCTGTGTTTTAAAGCTAATTAGGTTTCTTGCCATCATTTCTTCTGTTAGAAAGCTGTTCCAGTATCTCACTGCTTTGATGTTTTGAAGTCTGATTTCTAGCTTAAATGTAATTATGGTCAGTTTATACATTGTGCTCAACCTTCCAACCCCACAGGCCAGATGAACGGCACAGGCCAGCGTGTAGGCTGGGTCAAGCATGGGGTCTGTGCATAGGGCTGGTCCACAGGTGCAATCTGGCATGCTGACCCAGACCCATGCACTGAATCCAAGCCACAGCCTGACCCTATACGCTGGCTTGGCTGCACGTGCCAGCTCATGGCAATTAAAGTCCCTACCTGCTGCCAAATTTCTGCAGTTGTAGGATGCCCCACAGGCTGAATAACAGGGCCCCTTGGGCTGGATTTGGCCTATGGGCCAGAGGTTGAACACCACTAGTTTATACCAGCTTGTTTTTGTTCTAACAACTTTAGTTTAAATAGTTCTCCTCTGTCCTTGGTGTTAACCCCCATCTCCTGTTACCTGTTAATAAGGAGCTATCACATCTCCTCTCAGCCAACATTTTGCTAGGCTAAACAATTCAGGATATTGTATGGTAGGTTCTCCATTTCCCAGATCATTCTAGGACTCCTCTGTTCCAGTTTGAGTTCCTCTTTCTTGAGAATTGTATATAAAATCCCAGAAGAGGTCTTACTGATGCCATTAATATTTTCCCATGTGTACATGAGGCATGCTAGGTTCACATTTGCCCTTTTTTGCAGCTGCATCACATCAGTTGCTTATGGTTATCCTGTGATTAACTAATACATTCAGGTCTTTCTCCTCCCTTATCATTTCTAACTGATGAACACCCATCTTATAGTAGACATTCCTGTAATTAAACCTTCATTGCATGACTTTATATTTTGTACTATGAAATTTCATCCCATTTCTATTATCCCAGGCAAGGTCTTATAGTTCTTGCATATAGTTCATGCATGGTCAAATATGATCTTGTACTGTTGGTAGGATCATAGGAAAATAGGTATAGAAGGGCCTGCACAAGGTAATCTAGCCCAGCCCCTGATTAAGGCAGGGATCATCCCTGGCTAGACCATCTCAGCCAAGTGTCTGTCAAACCAGTTTGTTGGTAACCTTCTTGGTTAGGTTCTGTCTGTTGGACAGTTACTGTTAACCAATTTAAACTTCCATCACAAATTAAACCAGTACTAGTTGTGCTCTCAGTTACTTAGAAATAAATAGGTCAGATAGTCCAACATATGAATAAAGCAAGAAACTGCATGCTGATTATTTGATGATTTGAAACAGTGACTTTATGAGAGAGCATATAAACAATCAGTTTGTCCAGCAATTGTCTCTTCTTTTGTGTTTCCTGATAGGTTTAATTAGAAGGTGAATTTGGTGAAGTAAAAATATTTTGTGGAGATGTATCAGTTTGACATGGACACTGCTTGTGGCAGGCTCTTGATCCTGGGTTTTCCTGATCACAAGGCAGTGTCTCAAGCATTAGGCTTAACCTTCTGTTTTTATGAAAAGATTTGAAATATTTGTTTTGTCAGTTTACTGTGGAATGAAAACAGATTTTGAAACTTCAAATTATCATCTCCAGTCAGATCTATTCCTAATGTTAACAATGCAGTGTTTCTTTTTTGTCAGGAAGCTGAAAAATTGGAGGTAACTGAAGAAAATGAGGAACCTACAGAAGACAATGCAGATGCAGAGGTTCATGATACTGAGGCACCATTGGAAGAACAGGAGGTAAATTTCTCCTTTCTTTTTCTCTCTGTGACTTTAGAGGTTTAGCCCACAGCTAGACTGAGATCATGCAGTCCAAACATATGTATTGTTTAACTCTTCTCACTGTGTGGCTCTCTGTACATTGGGAAGAACTGATCCCCAAGTAAACCTGTCTCACTATTCATTGTCTTCATATTCATAATTACACATTTGAAATAAATATACAAGAAGAGAAGGTTTGTTTCAAGCCTGGAATAGCAATACTTGTCTTTTGTTCACAGCTTTTCCTTGCCTATGTTAGAGTGACAACTCATTGCCATTGCAATTTTACAAGCATTTGCAGTGTTTGTAAAATAATTTGTTGTTTGCACATTGTACAAACTATGCCTGTACCACTGTGAGCACGTTTCCTTGCAGAAAGACTTAACAATGTTTTCACCAGTTTGCTACATGGTAGGAGTTGCCCCAATCCTTTCAGGAGGAAAAACAGAAAAAAAAAAAAAAAAGAATGTCTTCAATGATTACACCAAAATTGCAGACATATATTTAATGTATCTTTTCACCTCCCAAAACAAATCTTATCTTTAACCTTAGTGACATTCCACTGGCCACTGCTTCTGTCTTGACCTACCAGTGGGTAAGCTTTGGGGACCTTTGCTACAACCATGGAAAGGAGGAACTAGTTGTTCTGATCTTTCCTGTCTTTGGAAAGACGAGTATCTTCTAGTCCTGGTCCGGGCAATTCCAATCTCAATCACAAGGCAAGAACCTGAGGGAAAAATTATTGGTAGAAAACAGAACAGGGAGCAGATTAGCTCATTAGTAGCACTGTGGTATGCAACAATAGAGGTGACTCATGCACCACGTGTCAGCTATGTGTATAGGTGTTGGCAGGGGGCAGATACCAGGGTTTGAGGCACAGATATAAACTGCAGAATGCTACTATTGTTCTTTCTGCCTCTATCACAATGCTCATGTATGTGAACACACACAAGCAGAAGTGAGAACCAGTAGTGTAAACAATTCTGGAAGAAGCCATTGGACTACTACAATTTACATAACAGCAAAACATTATTCACATTGTAGGATAAGTGGAAAAATTATTGCTTTAACGCTTTATGCTTATGCAAGTATGTACCTAGGAATTGAAACTCGGTTTCCAGTCCTGTGACATGAGAGTAGACAACCACAGACTAACGGCCGAAAAATCCCAAGGCCTGTGACCACAACAGAAGTGCTGAATTAGAAGATATCTGCACTGTAATGTGGCAGCTTGAATGCACCTGCGCAAGCGGAATTTTCCAATAACTTGTAACTAAGTATATAAGCAATGAAGAGCAAGCACTCAGGGTCGGTGCTGATCTGAGACTCATGACTCCAGGCCGACCTGCTTGCAAGCAATAAAGGCTTTGTCTCTGTGACTTGTGGTGTGACTCACTTCTGGGGATTGGATTGGAACTTAGCCTCCAGAAGCGCGAATGCCCCTTGTGCAATAACATCCTGCTCTAGCAGGGGTGTCAAACACACACCCTGTGGACTGGATCCATCCTGTAGAGCTGGGTCATTGATGGGGAGGAAGGGAAAGTGGGGGAGATAGCATCCTGTGGCTGTAGCCAAGCGCCCTGGCGAGAGCCCCATGGTGCCCAGTGCTGTGGCTTGTTTCAATGGGGCAGCTAAGTGCCCAGAATGCCAGACCTCTTCTCGCTGGGTCCCAGACCAGAAAGCAGGGGGAGAGGGGGCCTGAAGGCCTAATCAGGCTCACAAGGCCTGTCCCATACCATTCATCTGGCCTGTGGATCAATCCTGAAGCACTCATCTGACTTGCAGGGACAGATACTTTTGAGACCTTTGTACTATAGGTTACTGACTTCAGAGCACTACTCTGTGGATGGAAACATGCTGTCTATACTACTACCTTTCAGTGGTCATCAGACACAGCTACACTGAGGTGGAGTGCTTGCAGACCCATAATGGTAATCATGGTGCATATTATGGTCACATGTATAGGGAAGAAAATAATTTCTTCCTTCTTGGTTAGGTTTTTAAGTTACTGCCCTGTTTTCCAGCTGTCCTTGGGGAGTATGCACAGACTGACCTGAGGACAAAACATTGACACTTTGCATACTTTTGCCCCCACTGTTTTCCATGATGATAGTTTTTTGGGTTTTGGATTGCCTTTTCATTGCAGGTTTAGCCATTGTCTTGGGCCTGCTGTGGAATCAAACACAAAGTTGCAGGAACATCCAGCTGAACTAAGCCTGAGATATTTCACATCTTTCACTAGCAACATACTCTAAAGGCCAAGACAGAAGGGTTTTTTCCCCCCTATCTGGTTGCAAGATTTTCTTACTGGATATACACTGAAAGCTGCCTCCCATTCTCATCCTTAATGTATTCTACATCTTCAAGAGTGAGATGAATCCCCATGCAAAAGCTCCTCACAACGCTTAGGCAGGCCAGGCAAGGTTCTTTGTGTAGATGTGATATCTTTTATTAGACCAACTACATAGTTGGTAAAGAGTTCTTTGCAAGCTTTCAGGCACAAAGACCCTTCTTCAGGCATTGGGATATCCCAATATCACATCTACCCAAAGAACCTTGCATGCTTATGTCCTAAGACCAACATGGCTACAACCAAGAACCCCGTCACAACGCTTAGGCACCTATTAATGTTCCATTTAAACCCTCAAAATAGGGCCTTTGTAGCACATAGGTAATGTATAGCCCTTGTGCCAATCCCCAGCAGAGACTGAGTTTCATCCTGAAATTGTGGCCTGTTTTCTCTTTTTAAATTTGGCCAGCATGTGAAGGCCATGTAATAGTTCTTTCCTCAAGCCTTAGGGGAAACCCTGATTAAGGCTGCCATCAGTCCCTGGGCTGGATTGAATTACGTGCCCTTCTGGCTGGCATTCTATTCCAGTGTTTTTCAAATGAGGCCAGAGTGCTGGAACAAGTTGTTGAAGTCTTAAAATGTATTGGGCAGCTGTGTGTGAGAGCCTTTGTAATGACATAATGCAGTGTCATTCTGGTACAACAGACACCTTGCTGGTTTTCATTTCTTACAAATAGGTCTGAGTCTTAGATGGAAAAAATATTGTCTTTGGGACATCAGGGGAGGGAGAGTAATATGCTTAAAGTGAGCTTCTAGTGGCTACAGTGGTAAATAACTGATTTGTTTAAAGATTTTTTCCAGACATTATGTTTCACCTTCCTGCTCCAGCAACATTTAATTTTCTTTAAAGGGATACAAAGTAAATGAAAAAGTCTCCTAAAACCTCTTTATTGTAGTATGAAAATTCATCGGTGAACTTATATTAGCTCTTAGATAACACATTTTCTCTTTCTCCTACTTTTTTTTGGAAGCTAGAATAACAAACTGAAGAGAAGAAGGATGATGTCCTGGTTAGGGTGTGGTGCTAGGAAGCTCAGGAGACTAGTTCAATTCCCTGTTCTACAACAACCTTCTTGAAGGGCCTTGGGCAAGTCATTTAGGATTTGTGATGACAGATCCCAGTGAGGGCAAGACTAAGGATGTCCATTCTTGTCCCCAGACATGCTCCAGATCTGGAAATGTATCCATGAAACTGCTCCTGACTTGCCCCTCTGTGCCTGCTCTGTAGTCCTCAGTCTTTGGTAGGTCTGCAAGGGGTCACTGAGGACAAACCTTAGAATCACCATCACACTGTTGTGAGTTTGGAGCCCATCAGCAAAGTGCAAGCGGGCAAGGCAATTATTTTGAGCAGAGGGCTTCTTTCTGAGTTTTAGCAAGCCATCGAGGGCCGCATGACAGGCAGCTAGGGACAGATAAATATTAATTTTCTAAATTTTTTAGGGGCCTTGCGGGCCGGATAGAATGGCCTGGCAGGCCGCCTCCAGCCCCCGGGCCACGTTTTGCCCACTCCTATTCTATCCCATATTATCTACTGCTGCCACAGTGTAGACAAGTCCCTGTTAGTCTCTCTAACTCATTTTACTCATTTCCTTTTCTATACATTGGAGATATAATAGCCCTTCCATGCCTCGCCAGGGTAAAGTGAGGTTCAAAATATTAAAGACTAGAGGTGCCTAGGGAGGGCCACCTACATACAATAGACAGAATTTAGGATGAGTGTATATTATCAAAGTATCTAGTAGCATTGAACTGCTTTCAATATTGTTCTTTATCCCATTCATTGTACAGCCTAACACATTTTATTTGCTTATTTTACTGCATCTGGACTTTGAGCAAATGCTTTCACTGACCTGCCCACCCCAAGTTGTTTTTTTTCCTTTTAGTTAATTTAAAACCCACCAATGAGTATCATGTTCTGAAAGGGTGACCTTTTTATGAGTTCCCCCTGTAACTTGCAGCCATGAAGTTGCATCTTCTGAACTGTAGTTAGGTCCCACTGGAGTTTCAGTTTACCATGTTGATCAATTTCTGTATTTTCAGACCAAAATAACACCATTCCGGGGTTGGTCAATTTGCATTTCATTCCTAAACCAAGACACAGTGATGAACTTCATACTGACACCTTGAACCCATTCACTTCTTTGTTTCAAACCATATTAAAAATTAAAACCAACAAATATTATAATCCAGCCCATTTAATTTCTCTGCTGAATACATTAGAGGCTACAAGTCATGTGGAAACATTCCAGAATGGTCTTGGCTAGGTAAAGATCTCTTGATAGATGATTGAATAAGCTGTCACACTGTACCAATTATGTAGTTTTATGGAAGGACCCAGATTCTGGAAGACTCTTCTATAGCAACTACTTCCCCAGGAGGATCAGGAGCCAGAAGCCTATAGGGATAACTTCAGAACTTAGACCTCCCCTTCTGTTCATGGGTGGACATGCTGCTGACACTCCAGTCCCTCATTCCTCCCATGAGTAACAAGGACAACCGAGGATGAACAAGAGGCATAGCAGCAGACCCAAGCTTCTGGACAAAAAACACTTCACAATCTCAGCATCTGCCTCAGGCTTAGCAGGGTGTGACAGCCTTCCTGTACATGCTCCCTGCTGGTTCTGCTAAATGTCATTCTGGGCCATTGAGCCTGAACAATTCCAACCCCTCAGGGTGGCCACGAACAGCAATAGAAGGGAAACTTCTCATGTTGTGGAAATTCCCCATACTGCTGCAGCAGCAGGTAGAAGGAGAGGCCTTCATAGGCTTGGATTCCTACTGACATGAAAGAAGCTCTGCTTTTTGCATTATTTATGAATCCTACCATATCTTGTCTGTTGCCTTCTTCTCAAGTCTTCTGTCTTTCTTTTCTCCCTTCACTTCATCAATGTCATCCTTCCCATTCCCTTTTTTAAACTCACTTATTTTGACCCCACCTTCCATCATCGTTTTCATAGATTTCATAGACGTTAGGGATGGAAAGGACCTTGTGAGATCATCGGGTTCAGCCCTCTGCCAAAGGACAGGAAGTCAGCTAACCCCAGCAAGATAAGCATCTAAACACTTCTTGAATGTGTCCAGAGTAGGTGCTTGCACCACTTCTGGGGGTGTCTATTCCAGACTCTGGAGACTCAGCTGGTAAAGAAATTTTTTCTTATGTCCAGTCTAAAATGGTCTTCCAGCAGTTTGTGACTATTTGACCTTGTCTTCCCTTGGGGTGCCCTGGTGACCAGACATTCTCCCAGTTCCTGATGCATACCCATTATGGACTTATAGGCTGCCACCAAGAGAATAAACCATCCCCAGGGAATAAACAGTACTGACTATCAGCCTGACCATTTCACTTGGATGTGATATCTATTTTCCCCTATCTTTTGTCTATTTGTTAGTTGGCACTGGAAAAACTTCAGAGAAGACATTCTGACTTTCTATATTCATTTAGCACTGAGCTCCATGGCGCTCTGACCCTGATTCAGATCCCTTGGGGTAGATTTCTGTTCCCTTTTCTGCACCTAACTGGTCATTTGCCATCAGTCTGTCTGTCTGCTTTTGGCCCTGGCTGTGCTCTGTGGATGAGTAAGGGTGCACTCTACACACTGGGTGGGTATGTGCAGTGCACGTATACCTGAGTGCAAGTCCTGGAAAAATGAGAGAGAAGGTGCACCCTCCCATGTTTTAGTCCCAATAGTTGAATGTTTAGGGAACCCACCCAGGAAGCTACGAACTCAGGTCCTAGGCTCCCTCTTTTACCCCAAGTGGCTTTGAGCCTGCATCTCTCTCTGGTTTGACAGTACAGTGCTTTGATCCTTACATACAGGTCCAGCATTATCCAGACTGATTTTCAGTGCACTTGAGACTCAGCCAGCATGGCACTGGATCAAATGGTCAGACAGCAGTAGTGCAGAAGTTTTTGCCCTGCTGGTGCAAGAGTCCAGTGTCAGCTCAGCTCCCTTCTAGGTAGCAGCAGCCATCTCACTGAAGCACACAACCTCTTGTTTGCTCTGCTCCTCAAATCCCCACATATCTTTTGCTCTCTTGGCTGCCCAGAGAGCCAGGTTCAGAAGGAATGCTGAAGAGAGGTCTGGGTAATGCCTGATCTGTGGTGTGGTGTGTAGAGTGCAGTGCTGGGAACTCAGCAATGCAGGTTCAAACTTGCTTTAGCAAGAGGGACCTAGAATCTGGCTTTCCTGCCTCCTGGGCATGTGTGGTAAACACTCAGGTATTGGACCTAAAACACAGGATCCTTCTAGTTCTGAGTGGCTATATTTTTATGACTTTGGCACATGTCCACAATGGACATGTGAACATGGTTAAGTACCTGCCTGGCCAGTGTGTAGCATACTGTGCATACTCAGTCTACACGTGCATGTTTACATATCCATAGTGTAGGGAAAGCAGAATCGCAATCTGTGTATAAGTGCTAAAAATAATTTCATTTAGATTTACAAAGGGAAACAGAATTCTTCCCTAGATGCTTCTGTGTTGTGTTTTCATAATTTGCCTGGTTCAATTTTAATTTTAGACTTCAGTCTTAGATTCAGACCAGTTTCTAATCCAGGTTGGGTAGGCTACATAGTCAGGGCCAAGCTAATTTAGAACTATGTTAAAAAATATAGTTTTAATCTTGGTCCCTGCCTTCCTCACTATATATAGACTCCTTCACTGGGGTTTCTTTCCCCAAATAAGACACTTTACATGTGCTCATAGCTGTTGATTGGATCATCTGCACACTACCTTTCCAATAGTCCTCTTCCCTCCTATCTTCCTACTTCTTGTTCATAATACCCCTTTCCTCCAATAAACGCTTGACTATTTTACAGCAAATTATATTTAAAGTTTTTAATCTCTCTTGCCCTTTTTTTATCACTTATCCTTACTTTACCATCTAATTTGCATTACTTTTTTATTCTCTTAAACCAACATGTGGGAAAGTGAACCTAAAACCCATCAGGAATATTTTGAATGCAGGTTTTTTTCCCCCTCTTGGTGATGGACAAATAGTCTTACCATGACTGATACCACTTTGATTTTGTAATGCAGGCAATTGGGTAATATATATCTATATCTATAGATATATCTATCTAGATATATATCAACCCCCAATGTTTGCTTGTAAACTTAATAGATTTAACTGGAAGTCATTGAAAGTTAAAAGATTCAGGACCCTATAATTATAATTTTGTAGTCATTTTTTGAAAGAAGAATCATAGTTTATATGTGTTGTATGAGAAATCTCTAAGGAAACAATACTTCAAAATATAGCTCAGTATTCTACATAATAGCTTTAAATTTAAGTTGGTCTCAATCTCACCTGTATTTTACCTGTATGACCTCTGACATTCTTTCTTTGAAGTACCATTTTAAATCTCTCTTTATTTCCTTTTATGTAGGAAGAAAAGGAGGAACATACAGTGACAGAGGTACAGTAAAGTATTTTGACACTGTCTTCACCTGTTATGCATATACAATTCTCATACTTTTTCCTCTAGTTCCTAAAGCAGAAGCTAGCAAATTCTAGCCAATCTCTTTAACATTTCCCAGTTATAAACTTAATAAACTGGTTAGGGACTACCATATTTTGTTTCATAGAACACATCCTATTTTTTTGCCAAAAATCAGCTGCTGGAAATTGGGGTGCGCAAGTGAGGAAATACGGTTATAGCCCTTCCTGTTTCTGCCGGGGAAAGCAAAATTAAGGCTGCACAAGCTCCTCAGTGAGCAGCACAATGAGCATGTCATTCCAAATCTATCTACTCTTAAATCTATGACAGAACAGAATATTATGTTGGATGGCTCTTGCCATAGCTATGTCAGACAGACATAACCTCCACCTCCCTTCCTTCCGGTCCTTCTATTCTATGGTTCTATGGATGGTTACTGCACTGCGTGCACAGACTATGAGTAGATTATGCTGCTATATTACTGTAGCAGCATGCTACACCAAGGAAGCACACTGCTGACGATCACATGTAGACACATATAATCGCAACACTGCTGTAGTGTGCCATACGGTGATGTAGCACAATGCTAAGTCGCCATAGGGTGACGTGTAGATGCGCCCTTTGTTATCTACTTTTATGAGCCAATGTCTAGAACTGTAAAGACTCTGTCACTGGTTTCCATCTCTGCCCTTAAGAAAAGTTACTTTCTCTTAGAGAAAAGAGAAGGAATATGTATTCATCTTTTGCTGTGGTAATGCTGCTTAGACACCCCCATAAGTTCTGTTACTGCACATTTCCAAACATTCTTCTATCACAGGAATTTTATAAAAGTATCTATAGTTGACATTGCAAATTTAACAGACTTGAATTTCAAATTCAGATCAGAAAAATATAGAAAAATGAGACTTGTTTTCTTGGATTGTTTTCAAGAGCACTAACCAAAAAAATTCTTCTCAAACCAAGACTTTGAAAGATACAATGCAAGATTAAATTTTAACATTAACTTTTCTGTTTATATCAGAGGGAAGTTCATATTGACTATATAAAGTCTGATTCTGTATGACCAGTCTGGTCCCTTAATACAAACACCTATTTTGAAAAATTATTTTATAAGATTGTCACTATAATCAACAGGGCCACTCCCAACTGCACTCAGAATTTATTTTGTGACTCAAACACATTTTTTACTATTTCTGTTATCAGTGCAGAATCAGTACAGATCTGAAAGACAAACTGGGTTCTATTTACATCCTAAACACAATTTCCAACTGGAGAAATTGCTGAATCTTTCATTGTTAGCTGTGCAGGAAGGCTCTCCTTTGATTTTAACAATCCAGACAATGTAGGCATGTCTGTTAAAAATAAAACTTCTTTTACTTGTAAAAGGAGTGGAAGTCACTGAAAGACAAAAAACATAGAACCCTACAAAGCCCGTTTCAAAGTAGAACTGCTCTATAATATTTCCCTAAATATATCTTAGAGGAGAGAGTTAACACAGGCTATACCATTTGGAATAAGTAATGACAGCTTTCAGAGAATAAGTTTTTGGGCTGTTTGACAGTTCTTATTAGGCCAGGACTTTTCTTTTTCACTTTTGAAATTCCTTCTTTCTACTAAATCAAAAAGAGTGCTTTGGAAATAAAAACCATGGTTTGTCACCCGCCCTGAGTAATATCAGGTTGTGCAGTAGCCTACTTCTTGGGCATGGATTTCACAATGCAGGTTTTGAGTTGCTGCTACAGAAGATTATCTGATTCAGAATGTCAGATGCTCCATAATATATGCATACATTTGTATCCAAATTCCAATCTTTCACATCTATTTACTGCTCAGTTGTATATATTTTCTCCCTTTTCTGAAAAAGGATTTTTTATATTCCAACACTTGCCTGTCAATGCCATTAGGTTAATGCTTTGCATGTAAAAAAACCTGCATGAAACTCATCTGTTCTATTTTTGTTTTATGCACTAATAAAAGTGTCATTGGCTAGAACATAACACAGTGGCAAGTATAGGGATCTGTATTTCAAGACAGTTTTCTTTCAACTCTGATCAACTACTATATCCTTATTCTGTAATAAGGAACAGGAGGAAGAGGCAGAGGAGGAGGAGGAGGAAGAGGAGGAAGAAGAATCTTAGTACTTTTTTACAACCCATTGTTCTTGAAAAAGTTTTTCAGGTAATTATTAAGGCAGCTGGTGATTTTGAAGTTCTTAAGAAACATCATCAACTTGGAAAAAAAATGAGATTTTGTTTGAACCTTTTTAGCTATGTTTTTGTTACAAGCAACACCCAAGATGCTAGACTTGCAAGAAATTACAGAAAAAGATTGTTTTCCCCAGGTTGTTTACTTTATCTATTTGACAACACTGTATATACAATCAGATGGTTTTCCCTGTGGTCTGTAGGTCTTTCAGACAGCTAAGAAGTATGAGAAAAAGGTACATATTTTAAAGGGAAAGGTGATTGTTAAACTGCAAAAACAGTTGGGGGGGTCTTAGGGCAGGTGTAGTACCTGAAACTTTGAACTTAGAACTCTGTTTTTATGGTTGATTTTAAAGTAACAGTACACTTGTAAATCAAACATGTAGTAGGTTTTATATATATTTTTGTATGGGAGCAGGGTATTTATCTAAGTATCAGTTCTTCCACGAATGCCTCCTCTGTACATAAAGAAACTATAGAAGGGCCATGTGGGGTTTCCATACTTACTATATTTGAGATAAATGTTTTCCTTTTTACTATTTGTTAGGGCATCAGCAGTCTATTGCTGTCATCATAGGGGTCCTGTAACCATAACTCCTGTTTCTGCTTTGTCCTTTGTTGCCCCAGGAAATCAGTTGTAGTGCATCTAGTGGTCTCCCTCCAACTGTTGAGGGAGGCTTGTAATTCTAAGTGGGACTAGAGCCACTGTCATAGCTCAACAGATAGGCCTAACTGGAAGGGCACAAGGGTGACAGAAAGTGTAGACATATGTACATTTGGAATAATTTCAAAAGGGGAACTGTTTAAAAGAGCAGCAGAGGCGATGTAATTGTTATGTATGAACAAGCAGAGGAGGATTCAAATGCAGCAAAACTTTAACCTGAATGCATCAACATGGACTTGATGATCTTCCAAGGTCCCTTCCAGCCCTAATGTCTAATATCTATGAAAACACTGAGTTGGAGAGATTCTCCTGCTTTTGAAACCTTCTCGGCTCATTCAAACATAACAATTAGAATATAACAGCTTTTGAATAATTTCCCCCCTGAAGCTGCTCCAAATGAATGTGTATTAAAAGAGAGATTTCTTGACATGGCCAATCTTAGTTAGGAACAAGGAAGTTAGAGTTTCAAGCAGATTTTCCTCTGAGAGGATAGGGGTCTACTTCTCCGAAGTAAAGGCAGAACTTGACTCTGAACTTGTGTTGAAGTTAACAGAACCACAGCTTCTTCAACGTCAGGGATTACAGTTTTGGATCTCAGCAGAATCAGTGGTCCTAGTGTGTAGGCCCAATGCCTCCATACAGATCGGCAGACCTGCCTTCTTTTTTCCATCTGCATTCCAGTTTGGGTTCCTCTTCTGCTTGGGTTTGAAAACAGCTTAAAATTGTTTACCGCTTCAGTGTGTGAAGTTCTGCAGAAGTGCTAATGGTAATTATTTCCTTTTTCTCTCTTCAGGAAGCATACGCCTATGCAGCAGCACCACAGAAATTAAAACTGTCACCTCCCTCTCAAACCACCACTTTGTTCATACCGACATAGGTATGGACATATAAATATGTATCACCCCACAAGACACCACTCTGCCCTAGATATGATCTTTATATATATATTTGGTATTCTAGTCTTGTGTTGAAGTGGGTCTTTTTAATTCTGGCTGATGAGATCTCAGACTGGGCTTTATGTGTTCCAACAGTACTGTCTATGTCTAAGTTTAGATTGTAAGCTCCTTGGGGCAGGGATGTGTCTTTCCACATGTTTGTACATTGCTGAGCACATTGTTAGTTCTCAGCCAACATTAGTAGTCATGCACCAAAATCGTATTTGGAGGTAAAGAACTACAGCACTGAAGGCTCCAAAAAAACTCCCTGTAGACAACTACGTGTTGTCTGGCCTTTGCAACTGAATGTGATTTACACTGTACAGCAGTTTAAATAAACATTTTTATGTCAGACCTTTTCTTTCTGCAGGGAAGCATTCATTTAGCCATAATAAATTATTGTCTGTGTACAGTTAAGTTGCCATTCTAATTCTGTTTGTAGTCAACCTGGCGCTAAATTCACAAATGGGACTTAAATGAGGAAGTCCCACAGACTCCTTAGTTCAACATTTACTTACCAGTGACATTCATAAAACCCTTCCCACCAGCATGTAAGTACCTATATTCCCTTGGCACCTAAATTTCTGTTGTTATCCGTGCATGCACCTGCCTAAGTCATGAAAGCACTAGAAGTCATAGACAAGCAGGTCTGGAAGGGACCTCCACAGGTCATCAGTCCAGCCCCCTGCCTGAGGTAGGATCTTCCCTGTCCAAAACTTCCTTTGTAAATCCATAATCTAACTTCCCTGTAAAGTTATTATCAGCTCTGACACAACACAAGACATAACATCTTAACCTGCCATGGGTAAAGCAAGGGAATCATAGCAGTCAACATTCTGCTTCTGTAAAATGTTAATATAAGCTCAAGAGAGCTTAGGCAGAGATCCATGCCCCTCCACTACAAAGGAAGGCAAAACCTCCACCCTCATCAGCCATGGGATAAAATCCCCTCCTGACCCCATATATGGCAATCAGTCTGACTCAGTCATTTGGTGC
This sequence comes from Crocodylus siamensis, assembly GCF_052110815.1. Classification (NCBI taxonomy): domain Eukaryota; kingdom Metazoa; phylum Chordata; order Crocodylia; family Crocodylidae; genus Crocodylus; species Crocodylus siamensis. The sequence goes on from NC_143395.1 coordinate 256,210,473, forward strand.
ATGGATTCTAGCTGAATTTACCTCAGCTCCTGAACAACACAGCAATTGATTCAACTAGCTCCTGCTATAACGTTTTGGAGTAAGGGTGTCAAACTCACCCCATGTCCCTGGTCAGATCTGGATCATGGGGCTTCCTGGTAGGCCAGATTTGCAGGGTCAATGGCAGCTATGGTAGCGTTGATGGCAGAGTTAGGGGAGTAATTTGCCATGGGCTAACCACTGGCTTGCTGTGGTAGAGGCAGGGCAATCAGCTGCAAGGTGAACAGGGCTGTGTTAGCACACTCCTTGCTCGCCCTCCAGCTACCAAAGACCATGTCTAATGGGGCCCTGGGCCTCCAGATTCTGTGACAGGCCCCACCACTAGCCACACTCCCAAATTCCCTGGGCCCCAGTATCCCAGGATGGAGAGGCTCCGCAGGACTGTGGGCTGTATGTTTTGACAACCCTGTCCTTGAAACTTAGCTTCCCACTGAACCACAGGCTGTAATGCTATTTAATAAAAACACTTACATTCATTTTAAAACAATGAGTTTACTTTTCAAAGTCTTTACAAAAATCCTTCCTGCCATTATTAAGAGGAGATTAATCCAGCCTAGATAAGTCATCCTTGTGCAGGGAGCCAGCCCAACACCTATATACTATTGGTACTTTGTTCTTGAGAACATCAGTTAAGCAATAACCCTTCTGTTGGCCCCTTGATAAGGAAAGGGCTGAACTGCATCCCATGCAAATGGAGCCTTTTTCGCCCCTTATCATGCATATCGCTGTTTTTTTTAAACAAGGTTTAAAATTTAAAATGTAAAATGATAGGTAAAGTCTTAAGGTTATATTAGTCTTAAGGTTATATCTGACAAGGTTCTTTGGGTAGACCAACATGGCTACAACCAAATACCCAGCAACATTAAGGCTATATCAGAAGCTATATCAGATTCTGTTCTCACACCGAATGTGCAAACAGACAAACAAATTATATCACATTCAAAAAGAGGTGAGACTCTCTACTACACATCAGTGGTCCATGGTAATTATTTTGCATGCCCACATCTATCCCTTGGCAGGCAAGGGATAAATTGGGACAGCTCACTCTTGAATAAAACAGGTTAAGTTACAGTGCTTTAGTTTCCGCTTACTCCAAGAGAAAAAATGGATACACAAAACAGTTACTGCAAAACAGCTGGCATAAACATTTCCTTTCTCCCTTTTAACCTGGTATAATTGATTCATCTGCCCATACCCAAATTGCACATTAGAGGTGTCTATTGATTTCAGTGAACTTACCCCTGGTTTACAGCAGTTTGAATGTGAGGAGAATCCAGCCTCTTCTTTCCAATGGGAATTTGCTTCAGTTACAGCTATTGGCGACCACCCACCAGCCACTGCACATCCCTGCTGTAGATCTTATAAAAGCAGGGGAAATTGGAGGGGTACAAATAACAGTTTATATTGGCTTGATCTCTCTACAGTAAGGGCTTGGACTGGTGTGGTTACAATGGTATGCAGACAACTGGGAAATATCTTATTATTTTGTTTGAATATTGTGCATTCCTGTGTTGGTTTTAGATGAGCTGGTTGCTATGGCATTAGCTCACTAGGGGTTGTTAGAGAAAACAAGCTAAAATAATGGCCAAGATAACAAATGATAGTGCAGCTTATAGCTGTGAAGAGGAACACCTCCTCTCCCCTTCCCCCAGCATGGGCTGTTTGCCAAAGCTGAGATTGAGTATATCCAAAAAACACAGCTTTGTTAAAGATCTGCCCTGCAGGAAGGAAAAAGGCAAAGCTTTTAGCTGTCGCAGACTGACACAGGCAGAGACGGAGAGCAGAGGCCTGGTTCCCCAGATGAACAGGGTCACCCAGGCTAACTCATGTCTTCTTAGGGCTGGAGGAGAATACCAAGTGTTGGTAAGACAGTGTGTGTGCCAATCTTGTTGTTGCTTTATATTCACTCTCTAAGCACTGTTTGCCATTGGGCAAAATAAATCGTACTCAGCTTTGAAGAAAGTGTTCCTGTGAGTTTGCATACTGTTACCGTCCCGTGGATCCCAAACAGAACTGTGTAAAGGGGCCAAACCTCTCAGAACCGGGAGGTACCATGGCTGATCACCTGGAGACCCAGTAGGCAAATGACCATCTCACCCCCGAATGAAGGAGAGAAGGAGAAGCAGAAGTCTGGTCACTTGAAGGAGAGGTGCATTTTAGGGACTGAAAAGGGTCTCAGAAGGAACAGCCTGCTCAGGGACCGTGATTAATACATAGGTGCACTGCTAGCGGCAAGTGGGACAAATGCTCAGTGTAGATGTGGCTTAAGCAAACAGGCTGGTTTTAAAAATGTGGACCCCAAATGCAGCCTTTTGGGACGTCACAGTTTACTGGGTTTTTTAGTTGTTTGCAACTATCTTATTTTGTAATATGGACTGATATAGAACTGTCTGCTTATCCTGGGTCTTGAATACATCCATTTCTTCTAATATTGCTTTTTCTTTGACGTACACAGTGTTTGACTGTAAGAGCCATTGATTTCACTGCATTTGAAACAAAGCTCTTTATTCCTGTGACTGTGTTTTCCTTTATTTTTACTGAATGGGGAAGGCGATCTGTAGTTAATGGAATATTCTGGTGAGTTGCATTTTTTTTTTGCTGTTAGGAAATGAGGAGTATAAAGTCTGTTAAATCCACTACAGAATTCTGTTTTCCTTTTAACCATTTTTCATATGTAGGTATGCAAAACATTTTCCCTCATGAGTTGCATTAAGGGTTTCTTCTAATAACACTTCAGGAGGAATTCAGTAAAGACTTTTAGACTTTAAAAGCAGATTCCTTGGTCCAGGCATCTAGCAATCTTACCTGTTTGGTCAGCTTATAGTCATTCTATATGAATTTTTTCTCAACCTTTCTTGAGGTGAAAAAAATGTAGTCCTCTCGATTAACCATAAAAGTATTAATGGTAGAAATGGTAAGTTAATTTACTATGTTTGTTTTGAGAGGTTCAGAAGACTATAGATATAAATTGCAATTGGGTGGTGAAACATAAAATTAAGAATAACATGTCCTTAATTAGGAAATCTGAAAATCTAGGGACTTAATTGAAATATAAAGAGAAAGTGAATGCTTATTGTTCCTTTAGTTATAGTATCAAGAATACTTACTTAGTGTCATGATAATTACATTGAAGAAAAAGTGATTTCTATAAAAAATGTTGCACATTAAAAAAATAAAACTTAGCAAATTAAGGCTCAAAGCATATCTAATTTGTCTGTGTCTTTGAAGCACATAAGTGAAATGACTTATTTCACTTTACAGCAAGGATCTTTACAGCAAGGATACATTAGTATAAGTTAGACTCCCTGCTTTAAACCACTTAAGCTGTTCTCTTGTTTATTGGCTCAACGTTCAAAGACTGTTTTTTCCTTAGGCATTCAAAGAATAAAACCCAACCTCCACAATTTCATCCTGACATTACATATTCCCTGTCCAGTGACAGATGGCAAAACAAAGGTGAGGATTTTATCACAATGGTTGACACTGATATGGACATTTTGATTCTGCACAAAACAGTTAATTTCTTTGAGTATGTCCTTATTGTGTCATATGTCTATGCCACATTGTGCCCTACTCACCTGCTCCTAATCCACATGCATGAGTCCTGGAAACTGCCCTGGGACTGCCCCACGCCACTTCTCTTGAGCAACTTGGAAGCCCAGGTCTTGAGTGCAGTGCTAGGGATGCTCCTCAGGGCATCCTTGTAATCTCATTTTTGGGGCTGATGTGTGGATTGGGAGCTGGTAGGTTGGGTATATTTCGGAAAGACCATGGTTTAGCAATTTGCTGCTGTAGAGTAGACAGAGACTTTGTGCCTTATTTTCCCTTCCTGTCCAATGAGAATAATACTTGTAGGCCTTCTAGTCACCCTTGAGACATCTGTCTTTGGTGTACCAGATAATATGCTATACGTATAGCTCTAAAGCTCCAACAATATCCCCCTCCTCTTGGGGTAATTACCTTGCTCACCAGTCAACAGCAAAATTGCATCTTTTTTTACAGTGATTTTTGATTAGGTGTAACCTTCTGAATAATGCCTTTCATATATGCAAAAATTTAATTTTTCCTTTTTAGTTTCTCAACATGTTAGTATATCTCTACAGTCTGAGTCTTTCTGCTTACTTCATGTCTTGATATTTGATAAGCATGAAAATATTCTTCTAAAAACTAGCTTGTAAAATAAACAAATGACTGGCAGAAAATAATTCCCCTGCCCTTTGTATTGTTAATTGGCCTACATTAATTCAGATGGTGCATACAAGCTTCTTTAGGGTATTATTAAAAACAGCTTGTGGTCCCCAAGACTCAATCGTACAATGATGTACATATATAAATGTATATGGGATCAGGCCCATCATTTTAGGATTAAAGTATTTGGAATCAGGGACCAAAGCTTTGAACAGCCCTACCACTTATATCCAATAAGTAAAACATCCATACAGCACCCTTTTAGCTCTGGTTCTGAGTTTTTATTCTTGAAGAATTCTGAACTCACTACTAAGCCTTTCCCAAATACCTCTGGAATCCAGTAATCATGGAAGAAGAGTTATCTTACCCCCCTCTCTTTGCTATATAGTCTTTAATATATTTTTCTGGGACAACAACACTGTACCCTGCTTTGGATATATCCTTATGATTTGGGTCCAGATTTGGGTCCATCATGGGTATCTTTAGAAGCTCTTGGGAAAGGTGAACCTGTTCACGGTAAACCTTAAACCTGTATCTGGAATATCATTATTAATAGGCACCTTTAAATTATGAGCAAGAACTACACAATTAAGCCTATCAAGGCTAAACAATCCAGAATTACACAAATATACATGTTGTTTTTGCTTTGAAATTAAGTTGAAATTTTTGTTCTTAAATTAAAGTGAAAAATTAAATGACAATGAAATGACAAATGAAATGACCTGGAAGTGTTTCTGCTCCACTTCTGGGTCTGCTGCTGAGCACGCTGGGGAGTCTCCCATGCTTCTGTGAGACACTCCATGTGCCTCAGCATTGCAGCATTCACAAGCCACCTGCTACCTAGAGGTATGTAGAAAAAACATTTAAAGTGGTGTCTATGTCTGAATTGTTGTATCTTTCCAAATCTCTCCAAATTGATTAAGAGGGTTCCGATTCAATTCAGAGAGATTAAAGGGTCCTCTGATTCGATTCGGATTCAGAGATTTGGCCACTGAATTGGGCCAAATCTCTGCTGAATCAAATCAGGGACCAAAGTTTTGCACAGCCCTAGATTACATGCATTCAGCTAACACTACAGTTTTGAAAGGTACATTCAGTTTGTACACTCACCTTGATTTCCTAGTTTTGGAACCAGAAATGTTAACTTTTCATGTAAAATACAACAGTTATTGCTAATTGTAATGTAAAATTGAAAAATGTCTGGTATTTGTATAGAATCTTTTCCTTTCACCTAAGTCATTACCTATTAACTATGATATTTTGTTTGTGTAAAAACCCAAGAGGTTACATTTTTAATCCCTAGTGTTTAAGATGAGGGAGTGAAATGTACTCTGTCCTCATCAGCAACTTGGATGAGGGAGTGAAATGTACTCTGTCCAAGTTTGCAGATGACACTAAGCTATGGGGCGAAGTGGACACGCCGGAGGGCAGGGAGCAGCTGCAAGCAGACCTGGACAGGTTAGACAAGTGGGCAGAAAACAACAGAATGCAGTTCAACAAGGAGAAATGCAAAGTGCTGCATCTAGGGAGGAAAAATGTCCAGCACACCTACAGCCTAGGAAATGACCTGCTGTGTGGCACGGAAGTGGAAAGGGATCTTGGAGTCCTAGTGGACTCCAAGATGAACATGAGTCGGCAGTGTGACGAAACCATCAGAAAAGCCAATGGCACTTTATCGTGCATCAGCAGATGCATGACAAATAGGTCCAAGGAGGTGATACTTCCCCTCTATCGGGCGCTGGTCAGACCGCAGCTGGAGTACTGCGTGCAGTTCTGGGCGCCGCACTTCAAGAAAGATGCGGATAACCTGGAGAGGGTCCAGAGAAGGGCCACTCGTATGGTTAAGGGCCTGCAGGCCAAGCCCTACGAGGAGAGACTAGAGAAACTGGACCTTTTCAGCCTCCGCAAGAGAAGGTTGAGAGGCGACCTGGTGGCTGCCTATAAGTTCATCAGGGGGGCACAGAAGGGAATTGGTGAGTATTTATTCACCAAGGCCCCCCCGGGGGTTACAAGAAATAATGGCCACAAGCTAGAAGAGAGCAGATTTAGATTGGATATTAGGAGGAACTTCTTCACAGTTCGAGTGGCCAAGGTCTGGAACGGGCTCCCAAGGGAGGTGGTGCTCTCCCCTACCCTGAGGGTCTTCAAGCGAAGGCTAGATGTGTATCTAGCTGGGGTAATGTAGGCCCAGCACTCTTTCCTGCTTATGCAGGGGGTCGGACTCGATGATCTATTGAGGTCCCTTCCGACCCTAGCATCTATGAATCTATGATTTACTGCTGTAGGAGAATACAAGTCAAAAGAATTAAAATTAGGGTTCATAAGGAATGTGATAAACTTCAGTGAGACTATTACTGTAGTGTTTCTTAATCGATCAACACCCAAATGGTATGTGACAGATCATAGACAGAACACATGGATTATAGACAGAACCCTATCTGTCAGGGTTTGGAGTTGAACTCTATCAGGACTTTGAAAGGAAAAGAAGTAGCAACTGTCTGCTTTTAACTGATGATAAGGAACTGTGTTTCCACATGCTCTGTTTTACTTGAATCCCTGCTCAGCATCACTAGGTCAGCATCTGGCTAATATGCAAGCACAGGTCTCTTGGAGGCTACTGGCTCAGCTGTTTCTCATTAATGAGGCAAAACTGGGTTGTGTGTTGAGTTAATTCTCCCTAACCCTTAATAAAGTTGTGGCTATATGAAAATTAGCAGATAGACCTCTTAGACTCTCAGGGCGCATCTATGTGAGATGCTTAATGTGCAGTACACTAATTCTACTGCACATTAGCGCATCACAGCAAAAGTGCTAATGTGTAGTAGAATTAGTCTAAATTCTTGCAAATGCAAGAATTGCAATGCAAGTAGCAAATTTACTTTCAATTAATAATGATGAAGTCGCACTTGTGTAGATGACTGACCGGGAGCAAATCTGCTTCCAGTCGGCTGGCCACCAGGGGCTGGGAGATTGCTTCCTGCTGATTGTTTCCTGTCCCTGGGAGTTGCCTGCTGATAGGATGGTCTCTGCCAGCAAAGACTAGGTGGGGACAATGTCCCTCTGCCCTGGCAACAGAGAGCTTCAAGCCCCCTGCTCCAAGATAGTGATTGAGGAGTGGGGGCTGGGAGATCCTTATCTCCCAGCCCCTGCTTCACCATCATGATTGGGGATGGGGAGGCTGGGAGATCTTTATCTCTCAGGGCCAGTTCTGTGGTTGTGGGGCTGGTGCTGGGATATCCTTATTAAGGGTTGTGCTGGGAGCTCCCTGCTAGCAGGGGATGAGGAGCTTGTTCCCCATTCAACTCTGTGAGTGTGGAGTCGGGTGGGGAAAAGCTCCCAGCCTGTTCCCCACCCAGCTCCATGCTCATGGAGCTGAGCGGGGAACAGGTTCCCAAGCTGCCATCCTGAAAACATGGAGCAGGGGCTGGGAACTGTCTCAGTCAGGGGCAGGTCCCAGCCTCATGCCCGATCAGGTGATTGAGGCATGAGGCTTGGAAAAACTGCAGGAGTGGGGTAGGTCCCAGTCCCTTGCCCTGAACTGCTGGTGGGGCAGTTAGCAGAGACATTCTCCCTACCCTGCCACCAGGCAGCCCCCAAGGCCAGGGTGTAATGTCCCATCCCTGGCCAGGAGACAGCTGTCCCAGCCTAGAGCTCCCCCTGGTGGTGGCAGAGGCCCATTGCAGGACCCTGGGAAGCAGGAGCAGTTTGCTACCATTAGCAGCAAATCTGCTCCCACTTCCTTGCATTTGTAAACACCTGCCTGGGAGTGTTTACTTGTGAGTAGCTTACTCATAAATAAGGTTATCCTGGATCAAAAGCACGTGTAGATGCACCCACTGAAGAGACTAGCTGATAGAAGAAAATGTAAGCATGTGGGATTGTGGGGACATTTTAGAATTGGAATATTTAGGGGGTTGATTTTAAAATCAAAACCTCATGATTTCCCATGGAAAATTTACACACACACACACACACACACACACACACACACACACACATATACACACAACAGCCTTTTCTGGAAAAAAATTCTGACCCAGCTGTACTCACCTTGAATTTATTTTGGAAGAGGCATTACAGCACAACAGAGAATCAAATTAATTAATTCCTGTTTTTATCAGGACTGCTTTCCCAGGCAGGGGAACAATTTTCAGACCAAAAAATTAACCTAAGAAAGTCCAGGCTGAATATTTTTGCTGAGCATCTGCATTGTAACTAGTACAGTGGTTCTGGAACTTCCTAGGCTCCAGGTACCCCTTGTTAGACTCAAAGCACGCTTTGAAAAATGTCAGCTCTTAGTTTTCACTCTTTTTTGACTTTGGAAAAATAATAGAGTAATTTTTCTATTGCAAAGAACTCAGAAAGACCACAATAGATCAGAATGTATTTGCACTGTGGGTGGTTATTTGATATTTTGGGGTTTATCTTATGAATCATTTTTTACCACCTAACAGTGCAGCACTCCCAAAAAGTTCTTGTGGCACCCCAAGGTGCCACAGCACATTGGTTGAAAATCACTGAACTAATATCTATGTGTCTATAGTAGTGAATCTCAGCCAGGGTGTCATAGCACACTTGGGTGCCTTGAGATCCTTTCAAGAATGCCACAGTGTGCTGCACAATATTAGCACTGTTAGGTGCTTGAGGCAACCCCTGCCTATAAGGGGTGTCTCAAGTCTAAAATGGTTGAGAACCACCAGTCTAGCATCTGTTTCCTCATTACTGTCAAGTTTACCTGCTTAATATATTTTAGTTTCTATTTAAAGTCAAAGAGTGTTGTATATGGAAGCTGGCTAGGTAGTTAAAAATGATTACATTAATTGGGTTTGGACTGCTAGATAAACCAATTTAAGTGAAGAAATGAAGGGGTATACTTTATAGTCATGAATTTTATTTTAAAATTCAAAAGTGTGTGGTTCCAACTTAATTGTTCAGACGAAGTTATATCTATGCAGCTGCTTATGGGGTGGGGGGTTTTCCTGTTCTATTTATTTTAAAGATATTGAGTTTAGGATGGATCTCAGTTTTCTACTTATTTCCATTTTCAACGTTGCAGACTATTGTTCTCCTTAAAGGGATGTTTAACCTTGAGGAATTTTTGTTTGCACCCATGGAACTTGGAATTGTGATCCAGTTGAAAGCTACGTGAAGAATTTTTTTCAAATGACCACCAGTTTCAAAAGGTATGTGTGCAAAATGATACCTACAAGCTAGGATAAAAGGGGGCAAAGCAAAAGGTTGAAGGTAGATATGAAAATTACATAATGAATGAAGGTATAACCTTATTACATGTTCTATTCCCTGTATTTTGGTTAACTACATTATTCCTGGGGATATCAGTTCCAGTTAAAGCCTTTTGATGAATCTCCACATTAAAATCCCATCCCAAATTTAGAGCATCAGTTCTTATTACATGTAGCCTTTGATCATTTCTCATAGGGTAACTGTGGAAAGTTGTGACAATGCATTAAAAAATGGAAATGAAAATTGTAGTCCAGGAAATGGGCATAATGTACAAAAGACTGGAGGGAATTATATGGAGTGATTTTGGGGAACATGGGGAGAGTGACATTTGCTTGTAGTGCACTCATCTGATATTAGGAAAAAGGAGCAGCAGCAGCCTGCTGTTGCTAATTCATCTACAGTGCCTCATATTTAAAAGTATGTGTCTGAATTATGGGATTTTCTCACTTGGTCTGGAGAGGAGGGCATAGGAACTTTAGTGAAACAAAAGGGACATCAAGCCCCAAGAAACTAATGGATGCTTAAAATGCACATCAATTTCCTTGAGCAAAACCAGAATATTAGAGGCTTTTTTGGAACACTGCATTTCAGTCACTCTTCAGAGGGATTTTCATATCATTTTAACTACAATGATACAGTGCTGATTCATAGCCAACCTCTCTAAATGGGTCCAATATGTATATTAGTACGCATTTCATCAGATCTGGACAAAAATCAGGGGAATGCAAGGAAACTGTACGAGTCAACCTTCAGTCATCCTTTAGGCTGGACATTGGTGAAGCAGTTGATATGGTGACCCATTGGAGATTATTAGCAAGACAAAAGATGGGGATTGTTATTGAAATTATAAGGTAGGTGAAAACTGGCTATGGAGGAAATGGTAGCAGGTGATCCTGAAAGACGCCATAGCAGGTTGGAAGGAGGTTACAAATAAAGTTCCTCAAAGATCTGCCTTTGGGCCAATTTTGTTTAATTATTTCAGTATTGCCACAGCTCAGAAAGTAGGGGTGTCGTGAATTTTGCTTATGACACTGTTAGGATTGGAGTGTCTGCTCTCACTGTGATGGTCCAAGAAATAAGCAAAAAGCAAGGATTTTTTGTTTTTGTTTTGTCTTGGGGTTAGGTTTTTTTTTTTGGTGTTATCTTTTATTGAATCAACTATGTAGCTGAGGGACGTGTTAGATAAACTTTCAGGTACAAAGTGTCCTTTATCAGGTCTGGTAGGTACAGAAGTAGGTACAGTCTAAGCTACACAACGGCTTTTGTTTAATTCCATATATAAAAGAAAACAGGCACTTAAAGGAGTGGAGGAAGTCTGTGAACTAGGAGCAAACAGAAATGTTATCAGAAATAGTCTTTCAAAATGAAGTAGTTATCTCAAAACAAGATAAGCGCAAATGGACAAATAACCTAATTATATAAAAGAACATGACCATTAGAAAGGGAAAAGAGTTGTTATTACCTGTGGAGTACAGAAAGCTTAGCATATGCACCAGTTAGACTATAACTTTGATCTTTGTAAATAAATCAATGCTATGTATTCCCAACCAAGGTCTGACACCTATTTTCCTTAATGTAATGTGCCTGTACCAAACCAAGGTCAAGAATTACAGCACACTGTGAAATAAAACCATTATTATTTGCTGTTTATTATGTTTTCATAGTTGGTAGGGTTGGAAGGGACCTGAGCAGATCATCAAGTCTGACCCCCTGCAATGGGTAGGAAAGGATGCTGGGGTCAAATGACCCTGGCTAGGTGGCTATCTAGCCTCCTTTTGAAGACGCCCAGGGTAGGGGTGAGCACCATTTCCCTTGGAAGTCAGTTCCAGATCCTAGCCGCCCGGACTGTGAAGTAGCGCCTCCTGATATCTAGCCTGAACCTACTCTCAGTCAACTTATGGCTGTTGTTCCTTGTTACCCCTGGTATTACTCGGGGGAACAGGGACTCTTCCATTGCCTGCTGGTCCCCCTTGGCAAGTTTATAGGTGGCACCAGATCACCTCTCAGCCTTCTTTTGTGGAGGCTGAACAGGTTCAGGTCCCATAGCCTCTCCTCGTAGGGCCTGCCCTGCTGCCTCCTGATCATGCGGGTGGCCCTCCTCTGGACCCCCTTGATACTGTCCCCATCCCTCTTGAAGTGTGGCACCCAGAATAGGATGCAGTACTCCAACTGCGGCCTGACCAGTGCCACATAGAGGGGGAGGATCACCTCTTTGGACCTGCTCGTGATGCATCTATGGATGCATGACAAGGTTCAGTTAGCCTTTCTGACTGTGTCCCCACAGTGGCCGCCTGTGTTCATCTTGGAATCAATAGTGAATCTAAGATCCTTCTCTGCCTCTGTGCTGACGAGAAGGGAGTTCCCCAGCTGGTAGGTATGGTGCTGGTTCTTCCTCCCCAGGTGCAACACCTTGCACTTGTCCATATTGAAACTCATCCTATTCTCATCCGCCCACCTCTGTAACCTGTCGAGAACTAGTTGTAGCCTGTCCCTCTCTTCTAGCATGCTCACTTCTCCCCACATCTTAGTGTCATCTGTGAACTTGAATTTTCACCCCCTCATCCAAATCACTGATGAAGATATTGAACAGTGTGGGCCTGAGGACTGAGCCCCGGGGAACCCCACTGCCCACATCTCTCCAGGTCAAAAATGCGGCCCTCCAGCCAATTTGCGACCTATCTGACCGTGTAGTCATTGATACCACAGACACCTCATTTTTTAATGAGAATGGGGTGAGAGACAGTGTCGAAGGCCTTCCTAAAGTCCAGGAAGACCACGTCCACCATGACACCTGCATCCAAGGCTTTTGTGACCTCGTCATAGAAGGCCACCAGGTTGGTCTGACATGACCTGCCCCTAATGAATCCGTGTTGATTGCCCCTAAGCATAATCTCACCTGCTGGCCCCTCGCAGATGTGCTCCTGGATAATTTTCTCAAAGAGCTTCCCCAGGACCGAGGTAAGACTAACAGGCCTATAGCTTCCTGAGTCCTCTTTTCTCCCCTTTTTGAAAATGGGGACCACATTGGCCCTTTTCCAGTCATCAGACACCTCACAAGAGCACCATGAGGTCCTGCAATGACCTCTGCCAGTTCCCTAAGCACTCTGGGGTGAAGATCATCAGGACCTGCTGATTTGAACACGTCTAGTCCCTCCAAAAGTTGCCTGACTAGGTCCTCACTGACCCTGAGCCTGGCAGCGCCTCCCCTGGGTCCGTCTGGAATCCCAATGGGGGTGATGTCCCTGTCCCTGCTCAGAAAAATGGAAGCAAAGAATTTGTTAAAGAGATTAGCTTTGTCATCTGGTGCTACCACCAGATTACCAAGCATATCCTGCAGAGGCCCCACATTATTTGGCACCTTCTTTTTATCCCCCATGTATTTAAAAAAGGACTTCTTGTTATAAATTCTGCATTTTAATTAGAGGGGCAAATTCTTAAACATTTTGTCCCTTGGGGCTTTTGTTTGATGGTAGTTTGAGCACTTTACCATAACAGAGTTACTTATTGTACAAATGATTTTTGATTTTGTTTGCAGTTGTGTTAATTTGTCACGGATGATACTTGCTTAAATCTTTGTCTACTAAGCATGTTATGTACACAGTTTAGAGCAAATTACCCTCTACTTGTGTTGGCAGCAAGAGGTGGTGGAGATGCTAACCAAATTACAGAAGAATTACTAATTTATAAATTGTCCATTTCTTGCATTTGCAAATAGTCTAATGGAAATTAGCCAATGTCCTGTTTGTAAGCTATTGATGGGCTGTTTGTGACTTCGATGAGGTCTGTAAAAACACTTACATGACACTATAACCGGTGATATGTAAAGAAATCCTGACAAAATGGGTTAGTGCATGGTCTGTGTTTTTTCCATAAAGAAAGTAAATGGATGCTCATCAGACTTTGTCCTTGTTCTTGTACCTTGAGTTTGTGGTTAATTATAATGGCTGGGCAGATAGTAGGAAAGAGCTGAAAATACTGTGCTCGCTTTAATATACCACAAATATATATATTTTAATATATGGAAAGTAAAATCTTGGTATAGCTGGCTTATAAAGTAAGGGTGTAGGATGATTTAGCTTGATGGATGATTCTAAACAGTAATTTTCTATTCGTATGATATGAAATATTGTGAGCAGGTAAAAAAGGCATGGTGTGTCACAAACCATGCAAACATAGCATCGGTGGTCACAAACCATGACTGCTCAGTAACCACCAGTATTGCATAGTCCTGGTAGCGCATGGGTTCTTTCCAACCCTACTGAGTAGTAGCAACAAGTTACTTTGTAGTAGCTCATTGCTGCTGTGCCGTAGGGTTGGAAATGACCCATGTGCTGCCCAAACTGCGCAGTACTGGTGGTTATTACGCAGACATGGTTTGTGACCACCGATGCTATGTCTCCATAGCTGATTGCTATGGCAACACAGCATCTCATGTAGATGCTCCTAGTAAGTAAATATGTAGGGGCAAACTCTGTTCTCAAAGTGCATGTCTATACTTACATTTAATCCAGGCTCAATTTACTCAGGTATAAACTTCTGTGGATTAAGTACTCCCAGGCACACATCTACGCATGCAGGGACTAGGGAGCAGACTTGCTGCTCTTAGCAACTTCTTGCAGCCCTACAATGGGTACCTGCCACCACCAGGGGGAGTTCCAGGGTCTGGCTGCAGCTGCCAGCAGCCAGCAGCCCTCTTGGAAATCCAGCCTCACTTGCTGCTCTCTGGCCACCCATTTCCCTGCCCAGGAGCAGTATGCCCAGCACTGGGGCAGCACACAGTAGCTCTGTCTTTGTCCACTCTGCCTCTTTGCACAATCGCTGCTTTAGTCTGTGCCCCAGGCAGTGGTGATGACCAGTGCCCCAGACTCCTGCTGGCTGATGCATTGGCTCTTCTAGCTAGCCCGCTGTGCTGATCACCACCTGGCCTATGGCTTTCTCACCCCACCCAGCTTGCCCCCAATGCAGAGACCACCTGCCTAGCCTCAGAGCTCTGTCCCATGGCTGCTGTCAGACATCTGCTGCCAGTACGGATGCTGATGAGGACCTTCTGGACACCACCACCAGAGCTGCTAACTGCCTCCTTGGCCTCTAGCCCCACAGTGAGGGCTAATGGTGGCACAATATTCAGAACACCTGGAATGATGAGCAGTGGCTGGAGGCCTTCTGCATGACCAGGCCACCTTCTGGGATCTCAAGGAACAGCTGTGGCCACATCTGGAGTGGCAAGACATTGGCATGTGACCACCCCTCCCTACAGACACCCACCTGAACCTCGCCCTGCTTAAGCTGGCCACACCCACCAGCCTGTGTTATGTCAGTCACCTGTTTGGCATGAGCAAGGCCACCACTGGAGATGCTGTCCTAGAGGTGTTCAGAGTCCTCCAGGACATGCTGGGGGGACACTGTGTCCTGTATGCACAATCCCCAGGAATTGGTGGTGGGGTTCTGTGCCCTGGGCTTCCCCCAGGGCACTGGGACCCTGGACACGACCCACTTCCCCATCAGCTGCTCGCTCCATGGAAACTGCCCCTATTACAGCCAGAGGGACTTTCATTCCATGGTGCTCCAGGCCATCATGGACCACTGTGAGGCTTTCACACACATGAGAACTAACTGGGTTGGCAGTACCCACAATGCCCATGTGTTTTAGAACTCTGGCCTGCCTCTTCATGTCAGGGGTGCTGGACCTGCAGCTGGGCATTGTGGCCATCTTGCCCCTCCTCAGTGGGACCCTGCCTACCTGCTCCTGCTTTGGCTCATGCGGCCCTACACCAGGCACCTGGACCTGTGCAAGGCCTACTTTAACCACTGCCTGGTCTGGACCCATACCCTAGTGGAGCCCACCTTTGGATTTCTCAAGGGACCTTGGTGCTCCCTCACTGCCTGCCTTGAGTTTGTCAAGATGAACCTCCCCCAGGTCACCATGACAGCCTGCATGCTGCATAACATCTGCAAGGCCTGGGGAGAGCTGTTCCACTAGACCTGGGCAGAGGAGGCACAGCGGGCAGAGTATACCTGGCAGTGGAAGCACCACCTGCAGTGGCAGCAACACCAGTGGGACCTCCCCACTGAAGCCTTGGACAAGCTGCACATCCACCAATGGGGCCCAGAGCACTAGGTGTGGGAGGCTCTGGTTGACCACCTCCTCCAGCACTCCCTGCTCTAGGGCACCTGCACCATTGCCCATGCCCTTCCCCTGCCCACCTCCAGCACCATGCTTACTGCAGACACGTCAGAAGAACAAGTTTTTATTTCTATCACATCAAGTTTTTATTTCCCTCACATTGGCAGCTCCACTTGATCCTGGCTGTCAGCGATGACATGTGGCTCTAGCTGGTGTCCTCGAATGGCGGGATGTGGTGTGCAGATGCCCAGGCAGGCGCCTCCCCTGGAGAGAAGCTGGCACTGCTGATGGCTGGTGGTGTCATGGCTGGCCATACCTCATGTCTGGGCCTGGGGCTGTGAAGCTGGCAAGGCCGGTCCTGGCCAGGGCTTCCAAAGCTGCTGGTAGAGACTTCAGTCAGGGAGCTCAGTTGGATGGGCTGCTGGACACATAAGGGGTGGGGTGGGGGCCAGTGTTGGGGCTTGGTCAGGCTGCCTGTGTTGCTGTAGACAGCACAGCTGCAGCCTGGGTTTTGGGGTGCAAGCATGGCATCCATTTGCTGCATAAAAGGCATGGAGTTACAGGCACTGCTGGATGGATGATTGTGGTCAGTCAGTGACCCACTGTGCCTGCATGGCCTTGATCTTTATGCAGTACTTCTGCAACAACCAGTTGTGCCTGTACTCCCACATCTGGCTTGACAGTGCCTCATAGATGTGGGTGTTGGAGTGCCCACCCCACTCAAACTGGTGCCACACTTCTGCCTCACCCCACAGTGCCACAAAGTTACCAGTCACCTTCTTGGACCAGTTGGGGCCCTGGATGGAAGTGTGGGCATGGGTTTGGGTGAGGAGGATGCCATCTGGGATCCCAGACTGGCTCTCTGGGCCCCCACACAACTGTACTGGTGCTGATGGGGCTGGCAAGGGACTGGCAGTCACAAGGTAGAGGCAATGCCCCACAGCACCTGGAGGCTCAGGGCAGGCATCTGGGGGTGTGCTGTGGGCAGGTGAAGCTGGCTCTGCTGGCCAGAAACTGCCTGCAGGTGGGCCTGGAAGGTGCAGTCCTGGCAGCTGTGCAGCAGTGTGGTGCCAGGCAGTGGTGCTAGGGTGCAGGCAGGCTGGCACACCTAGGCTGCAGCCTGTCCAGGGGGACAGAGGGACCTGAAGAGGACATAAAGGTGTTGGGTTCCGTATCAATAGAGGAGAGAGGACAGAGTAGCAGAAAACAGAAATGTCTTCTATGATGCCCACCCTAGGCAGGAGAGGCTTCCAGCCCAGAGCCCTGGGGTTAGCCTGAGGCCAAACTTCCAGTGGCAAGGCAGACCCAGAAGCAAACTTACTCCCAGGTCATATCTACATGTTTGTTACTGCACATCTCCCTGCCCCCCACCTCCACTGACAAATTCTGGGGACCACAGCTGGGGTTTGCCAGCCCCAGCTGCACCTCCACAACTTGCCTGCAGCCAGGAAATGGAGTTAATTCCTTGCTCTGTCCCCTCTCTCCCTTGGAATCTCTGTGGGTTTGTTTGGCTGCAGTCTCTGGTGCTTCATACAGGCAGGCAGAGATGCGCCTGTGAGCCCAGATCTAAGACCTACAGGACCAGACTGAGAGGTGGGAAGTGTTAGCAAAGACCTGACAATCATCACACATGCTGGAGTTAAGTGAAGTTGCAGACAGCTTCACCAAAGAATTCAGAAAGCTACATTTACATTATAAAGCAGAATGTGTAAAAGTTGGGAATACTGAAACAAAGCTTTCTGAATGCCTGTCTGTAAGGAGACACTCTGCCCTCTGGATTAGTAAAACCAATTCTTGTCTTCCTGGTTTACATTTTAAGTTAGACTAAGTTGTGTATGCTGTGATTTTCTGGGCTGTATCTTAGCTTAGGCAAAGATTTTTGGTAGTTCCCTGTTGTATGCTTTGCAACTGCTGTGTTCAATACATGCTTGCTTCAGAGAAAGGACTTTACCCCCATCCCTAATCCTGAGTCTGGCAGCCACTCCCCACTCCCACCCCCAGGCTGGTGGCTG